>NC_049223.1:52163810-52469560 GCF_011100685.1 Canis lupus familiaris | reverse complement strand
AAATAGATAAACCCATAGTAAACTGGTCACAAAATAAAGTGAATATGTTAGACATGTAAACAATATGTTAGAAACACAAAATTATGCATGATGATAGGAAATATTAGGAATTAAAGTGTCAAGGTATAAAATCAACAATTTTATAATAGTAGCTTTTTAGGTAATATATGTATTATGAAATTTTCTCAAAATTAATAGAATACTTCATCAGATCAATAAATATTAACTATAAGGAGTTATTAATAAAAAAAAATCTTTGTCTCCAACCCAAAATGAGCCAGGCCAAGGTTGTCTTAAGGACAACTTGTTTTTCTTGCCAAAACTTCAGAGAATAAGATCACTATTCTCTTTAATTACTTTTTCCAGAAGACAGTAAAACAGAGAAAGCTTATTTTTACATGACTTTTATTATCTCAGATAATAGAACAAGAAAAAAACACAGATAAGTTTCAGGGACAAAAGTTAAAATTCTATATGAAATAATAACAAAATGAATTGTTTTAACAATTATTTCACCAGGGGCTGAGTCAGTTGGGCAACTGATGCTTTATTTTAGCTTGGTTCTTAATCTCAGGGTCATGAGTTCAAGTTCCGTTTTGGGCTCCATGCCATCCAACCCCCCAAAGAAATTATTTCAGCATGACCCAAATAGGATACATCTTGGAATTGGAACATTTCAATATTTAAAACTCTAATTCACAAAATCAAAATATTAACAAAAAGCAGCTTAACTGCTACTAAAGAAATCTTTGATAAGATTCAGCATATATTCATGATAAAAAAATTTTAGTGGGCAGCCCAGGTGGCTCAGCGGTTTAGCGCTGACTTCTGCCCAGGGCCTGATCCTGGAGACCCGGGATTGAGTGTCGGGCTCCCTGCGTGGAGCCTGCTTCTCCCTCTGCCTGTGTCTCTGCCTCTCTCTCTCTCTCTCTCCCTCTGTGTCTCTCACGAATAAATAAATAAAATCTTAAAAAAAATTTTTTTAGTGGGATCCCTGGGTGGCGCAGCGGTTTAGCGCCTGCCTTTGGCCCAGGGCGCGATCCTGGAGACCCGGAATCGAATCCCACGTCGGGCTCCCGGTGCATGGAGCCTGCTTCTCCCTCTGCCTGTGTCTCTGACTCTCTCTCTCTCTCACTGTGTGCCTATCATAAATAAATAAAAAAAAATTTAAAAAAATATTTTTTTTTAGCAAATTAGGAAGATAGAAATATCCTTATGCTCAATCATGATTCTGTGGTTCATATCTAATGGCAAAACTTCAGAAGCTTTCTCTTTGAAGTAGGAATAAGATAAAGGTGCTTGCTATCATCTTTATTACTTAATATTGTATTGAAAGTCCTAGAAAAGTCAATAAAACAAGGTTGGGGCACTTGGGTGGATCAGTTGGTTAAGTGTCTAAATCTTGATTTTGGCTCAAGTCATGACCTCAGGGTCATAAGACTGAGCCCTGGGTCGGGATCTGCACTCAGTGGGGAGTCTGCTGGAGATTCTTCACTCTCCTTCTCCATCTGCTCCCCCGACTAGCGCGCTCTCTCTCTCTCTCAAATAAATAAGTAAATCTTAAAAAAAAGAAATGAGGTAGAAATCCAAAAAGAAAAAACATGAAAACTGTCATAGTGTGCATGCAATATGCATACATTAAAAAATCAAAGCAAACCAACCAATTATTATAACTAATAGACCATGTAACGTTTGTAGGATACAATATTAATATATGAAACAATAGCTTCTTGGCATATCTAAAAGAGCCAGATAGAAAATGCAATAGAAAAGAACCTACTCATACTAGCGAGAGAAAGCATAAAGTACCAAGGAATAAATTTCTAGAAGACTGTTATGGAAAAAACTATAAGACTTTATATAGGGATGAAAGAGAACCTTGCATTATTAAAGAGATACATCATACTGAGATGTGGATAGACTCAGTATCAGAGAAATATTATTATCTTAATTTCATTTGTAAATTTCATGTAATTTCAATTAAAATCACAAAATGATTTATGAAATTTACAGTTTAACTAATACAGGACAATAGCACAGACACTTTGAAAATGAAGAAGAGGAAAGAGGGATGTGCCCATTGGATTATTAAGATTTATCATAAAGGATGAATAATTAAATCAATATATTAGCATGAAGATAGAAAAATAAACCAATAGAATAAAACAGAAAGAAATATATATATGGAGCAAAGACCCATATCTTCCCAGTCGATGACCTAACTTCAATTATATCTTTGATAGGAATGGTTCCAAATAGTTAATTACATTTAATGAAAAATACACTCTTCGTGTATGTAATTTGGTTATGAATGGGAATACTCAATATTTAGCATCATCATTATTAGGATAAAGAGCTGGTACCTAATGAGTCACATTCACCTTTCTGGAAAACATCAAATTAAGGGAGCCTATCATACCTAGACTATGTATTGTGGGTGGGTAGTAGTACTTCAGGGAGTATCAGAATCATCTAGAAGACTTGTTAAAACACAGATCACTGGGCCCCTCCCCTCACAGTTTATAATTCAGTAGGTATAGGGTATAAGAATGAGCATTTCTGGGATGCCAGGGTGGCTCAGCGGTTGAGCATCTGCCTTCAGCTCAGGGCGTGATCCCAGGTCCTGGGATTGAGTTCCGCATCGGGCTCCCTGCATGAAACCTGCTTCTCCCTCTGCCTAATGTCTTTGCCTCTCTGTATCTCTCATGAATATATAAAAATAAAATCTTTTTGGGATCCCTGGGTGGCGCAGCGGTTTGGCACCTGCCTTTGGTCCAGGGCGCGATCCTGGAGACCCGGGATCGAATCCCACATCGGGCTCCCGGTACATGGAGCCTGCTTCTCCCTCTGCCTGTGTCTCTGCCTCTCTCTCTCTCTCTCTCTGTGATTATCATAAATAAATAAAAATTAAAAAAAAAATAAAATAAAATCTTTTTTTTTAAAAATGGAGGATGAGCATTTCTAAGTAGTTTCCAGGTTAGAACTGCTAACCTTTGAACCATTGCCCTAAGAAACCATTGGGTGCCCAGTAGAAGCCAACATTAATACAATTAACATCATTTTTCAGTCTTAAACAAGTCTAAAATGCAATGAACTAATACATACTGGTAGACTACATGGGTGTTAGTGACTTACTAGAACTTATTATTAGTCAATGATTCCATGTACATGGTGCTCTGCAGAATATCATTCAATTTAGCAAGGCAGGGGCGATACCCTGAGGACCTTTCAACTCCTCAAGGCCAGGGATCGTGTTATTACTATATTTTGCTCATTGTGCACCGCCCCAAAATAAACAAATAAACATCAACTGAGCGCTCACTGTGCTTCATGAATTGTACTACATAAAAGATGGAAGCATAAAATTAATAGGCTCATGGGCTCATAGGACTCGGTGACACACAAAGACATGATTTCATTGTTAACGTGGTGAATAGTTAGGTCATTTGTAGAAGAGCACACTGATGAAGAGCCTTAGCCCAAGTGAGCCCAATGACTGTGCCTCAAAGGATGAATACCAGTTTGTCAGGTGAAATAGGATATGACGAGGGGAATCTTGGTAGAGAAGGAAAGACCCAGACAAACGCATGAAGGTGTGAAACAGCCTATATACAGGGTCTGTATTGGACACTAAAAGCAATTTGGTACATGCAGAGATCAAAGTTCCAGGCAGACAGGCAAAGGTCATGAAGGAAATAACCAGGTCTTACTGGACTGTATACACTATGTTGGAGAGTCTGGAATACATTCTACAGTAATGGGAGTCTCCAGAGGAGTTTAAGCATGCAAGTGCTGTAGTCCTATTTGAACTTTTGATCACTGCCTTAGGTACAGGGTGGAGGATGATTCAGAAGGGGCTGGGAAGCAAAGAGATCAGATTATCACAATCGAGAAGTGATAAAGTAGATTAAGAAGAAGAATCTGAATCTATTTTAAAAGTAAAACTAGGAGGATCTGATAATTGTTTAGATGTTGGCATTGATGGAGAAGGAAGAGCCTAGGATGTTCTCAAAGTATTTGGCTTGAATAACTAGAGAGAATGAGAAAGGGAATACAGAAGAATGAGCAAGCTGGGAGAGAGCCTGATATACTCAGTTGGGGACACTCAGAGACAGCACTGAAATACCTGCCTGGTTATCGATCTGTTGGTCAGACAACTACTGAATGGGAGGATGGGTCACCTCCAATTATTCCATAAAGCAAAAGGCAAGATTGCCTTCTGAGGGTGAAGGAGTAGGTAGGGGAACTGAGAGGATTCATAGAGGTGAGTCCGAGGAGCGGCTGACCAAAGGCAGATGAAGAGGTAAGTGACGTTGAAGAGAACAGATTTATATTGGAATCGATAAGCCCAACCGGTTGATTTATAGAAATGAGAGTTCTGTAAGCATTTAATGGCCAAACAAGTAAATCCTGGCGAGCAGAGAGGGGAACTGATCTGCTTGGAATGTGGATGAGGGAATCTCTTTTCAGTTCCCTTTAGACAGAAAGCTTCTGTGAGACAACAGGATTTTTCCAAAAGCACCTAGAAAAGTGGAAGGCGTCAGATCTGAGAACAGGGTGAGTTTCTGGTGTTTACCCATGTAAGAAAGGCACGTGCGGGGAAGAGGCAATTCCGATCAAGGGAGCAGTGAATGTGATCATCTGGGTGCAGCACAACCCAAGCAAGAGCAAGGAGTCTGGAGGCAGAGAGAAGAAGAAAAGTTCAAATCCCAGTTCCATCCCCCACTGCCTCATGTGGCTTTGATCAAGTCACCTATTCTCTTTGTGCCACAAATGCTTCTCCTGTGAAATGGAGGTCATGGCATCTCCTTTGAGGGCTTCTTGTGATGACCACATGTGTAATATTCTTCCAATGGCTGTCCCGTGACACAGTGTCACTAAAGCTTAGATGGCAGCTTTCTGAGCAGAGGGAGGGTTGGCAGGAAGGGAAGGCTTGTCCTTGTCCTGTCCAGGGCAGCTCAGGACACCGAATGAGAGGCTGCTGAGAGTCATGGGAGCATTTCTGAGAAGGAAGAGATGATTCTGAAGTCCCTAACTTACACTGCCATTACTGTTACGTCACCGTTCAAAAACATCCATTTTCCATGTAATTTCAAGTTCCTCTGGGGGTACAGACAGGGTTCTGCGATCTTGGTGGTTGCTACCCCTGGCAGGCACCCCAGGCACTCTTGTTGCTGGGGGGGGACTTGGGGGGTGGTGGTGAGGTGGGAACAGAAGACAAAGGATCCAGGGTGAACATCAGCATTCAAGCCTCCCCGCAAGCAAGCCGTGGTTGGAAGGGGGGGATTACAGCTACAAGTGGGGGGCGATGGGTAGTTAGTAAAGACACCTGAACGTGAGCCTGAATTGAACTGAACACGTACAGCCTCTGGGGGCAGGAGACAACATGGGGGAGCGCTTCAGAATTCTATAGTGCTTGGCTGCGAGGAGGGAAGGACAGAGAGGGCCCTGTCACCGGGTTTCCCTTCTGGGGACAAAGGGCAAGTGGGCGGCAGTATCGACAGTGAGGATGGAGCCTGGAGGACGAGCATGCACTGGAAGGAATGGCCAGGGTGCTTGGCCTCCCCTCTGTCCATGCTCGGATGCCCGGGGTCTGCACGCCGTCACCACGCTCACACCTTCAGGACGCAGCAAGTGCAGGTGCAGAACTGTCCTCCGAGGGACGGTTTTACAGTTTCGGTGAAACCCAAGCTACGTAAATGTATCTGCAGCCTATTTCCTATTTGGCAAAAAGGGTCAATCCCTGTAATTATAATAGTTCACGTCCCCTTAGCCCTTCATCCATTCCAGGGTTTTGGCCAAGTGCTTTCTAAACGGCATCTGTAGTCTCTAGGCTACACTGATCGATGAGCGTCACAACGTGTGTTCTGTGCCCAGAGATGGAGCAAGGGGCCTGGGGCCGGGAGGCAGGAGGGGGCGAGGGCGTGAGACGAGCTACCCGCCGCCGCAGCCACCCCTGGCCACCCCTGGCCACCACGGCCTGCGAAGTCACCCCCTTCGGCCTTTGGATCTGGGATCTGTGGTGTGAGTCCCGTGACACTTGTATGTTACGCCGTCGCCTGTGGTCTTCCCAACTTCTCTTCCATCTGTTCTGGACACCTCGTCCAGATACACAGCCCGGGCCAGGCCAGCAACCTTCCTTTTTTTTTTTTTTTTTAAAGATTTTATTTATTTATTCACGAGAGACATAGAGAGAGGCAGACACAGGCAGAGGAAAAGCAGGCTTCATGTGGGGAGCCCGATGTGGGACTCGATCCCGGGTCTCCGGAATCCGGCCCTGGGCTGAAGGCGGTGCTAAACTGCTGAGCCACCAGAGCTGCCCCCAGCAACCTTCCTTTTGAACCCGAGCAGGAAAACGTGGATGGAATGAAACAGACGGCGGTACCATCTCCATATGTATTTTTCTCTGGGTCCTGGATTGTGCTGGACTTTCCTGGGGGGCAGAGAAAGGGGCTCCCGGACGTTTAATCACGAGAAGCAGCACAAAGGCCAACCCAACAGGTGCATCTCTCTTTGGTCATTTTCTGTAGGAACTGGTCAATCTTGGCTAATGCTGATGATCTATACACACAAGGCTGATCTAGGGGAGGTAATTCAAGAGTTCACGGGCAGCAAGTAAAAAAAAAAAAAAAATCCCTAATGGGGCGGGGGGTAGTCTGGAGGATAAGAGGAAGGTTCTAGGAAATGTGAAATAATATTCCTGAGGTCTGTTAGGGGAGTGTGGAGAAAACGACCAAGCAGGAGGAGCTTCTGGAAGGGGCACACCAGGACACACGCCATCAGTGCCCAGGTGACGGCGTGGAGCAGGGGCTTCCAGAAGGAACAGAAGCACACAGAGTGGGTGGGGGTACACTGAGGACAAGCTCCCCCTCTACACCCACAACCTCTTTCCTACTAAGAACTATTTCTCTTTGCTGGGTTTAACCAGAGTCCAGAAAGGACGGATGGGAAGGAGGAAGGAGGAGAACCCGCAGCCCCCCCACCCCCCGGGGAGTATAGCTGCCTCCGTACTGTCTCCACAGTCCTTTGAAGTTGCAGGAGCACTTCAAACATGTATGTTCTAATCTACGCATCCTGAAGTATGTGGAAGGCTTCAGGGCCAGGGAGAATGGGGAACGGCTTTGCAGAGCGTAGACGACTCATGACGGAAGCCGCTAGAGCAATGCCATGCACCGTGAGAGCTTACGAACGGCCACGCAGGAACAATGAGGTGCTTTGGACCTAACAGCAACGGAGTAGAGGGGCTGTGAGCTTTACCACATGTGAGTCCACCCAGAACAATACAAGATGGCCATAAAAAGGTCAGGCCCAGGGCCAATGCGGACAAAAGTCTTTTTTTTTTTTTAATTCTTCTGGATTTCTGTAAGATCAGCTGACACAGTAAAAGGTAAACAGAAGGTCTCGGCTGGACTCTCCACCCCCAGTTCTGAAGAACCTATGGCCCATCACTGATGACTAACATTCCTTCATCCTCCAGGGAACCAGACCTGGAATGCCCACGCTAAACACAAGACAGGACCTTCATTTTCACAGAGACCCAGGACGGATAAAACCACAGATAGTCTAATGGACTAATTTAATTGCAAGACAACTTACATGATTAAGAGAGTCTTTCCTTTTATTCTCTCAAACACTTCCCAATATGGATTGAAGCCACAGAGATTTCGGCCACGCTAATTCAAAAGGAACAGTTATAACTGTGTCTTCGAGATAACTTCCCTCTCATGAGAAGGGGGAAAAGTGGAAAACATCAGTGCTTCCCACAAAGTCTTATTTTTACCTCGTCCCACGTTTGTATTTCTGGTTAAGTGAAGGCTTTAAGTGAAAGGAAGGTCCCATGCCCTCGTAGATTAAATTTATTTTGTTTGTTTTCTGTTTCTCCCCACTAGCTCCATGAGGGAAGGGGTTTGGTTTACTGCTATGTTCCAAGAGCCTGGAAATGGAGCCTCGTACATTATAGACATTCAATATTTACTGAAATAATGGACTGGACTGGCGATACCATCTACTCGCTCTCCCTGCCTCCCATTTACTCTCACACAATGAACCCTCAACTCTGAGGACAGAGAAGTCAATGTTTTTAAAGCACAAATCCCGGTGCCAGTCCTCTCCTTTCTCAGACTCCTCAAAGAATGGTCTAGAACGAAGGCTTTATTCGTCAATAAGCTATTCGAGGGCCTCTGTGATTTGGCACCTGCTGCTGTTTCCAAATTCACCTGCCACAGTCTTGTGCCCCCTTTTATTTGTTCCCCAAGACTCAGAAAGAATGTCACGCCTTCTGGGAAGTCTTCCCGGACTATGCTCATACCTGGGTTATTTACTCTGGCGCGAGCTAATGCTTCCGTCAACATGTTTATGATATATCGGAATAACAGACTTATGTGTTTGTGTGCCCTGCTATCATGTTCCCTAAACTCACCTCTGGGGTAGGTGCCGTGGCTACTGTATTTCTAGCTCCAGATAATAGCATGTTTGTGCAAAAATCAACACTCGATAACTATTTGGGGATTGGAATACTGAAGAGGGACTGTGGAAGGAGTGGCATTACACATTCTTTAATCAAACGTTCATTCTGGCTTGCAATTCTTGATGTTGCTCTAAATCACACATTGGTGATTTCTGCAAGGTTCATCTATATAAGGCACCGAGTCTACCCTCAGAAGTCGTTAGTGTTGTTGTTTTTCAAATTGTGGTAAAAACATATATAAAAGTTACTATTTTAGCCACATTAAAGCATACAACTCAGGGGCGTTCCATTACATCACACCGTGTAACCACCAGCATTTCCCATTTCCCAAACTCATTCATCACTGCAAACAGAAACACTGTGCCCCTCAAACAACGACGCCACATTCCCTCTGCTCCCAGCCCACGGCGACCTCTCTTTTACTTTCTAGGTCCACAAACGTGTCTGTAATGTGTGGCCTCTGTGTCTGGCCAGTCTCACTTCGCAATGGGTTTGCGAGGTTCACGCATCCTGTAGCACGTGTCACAACGTCACCCCTTTCAAGACGGCGCAACATTCCGTCCAGTAGATAGACCACATTTTGTTTATCTAATCATCCACCTTAGACACTTGTGTTGTTCCCATGTTTTGGCCACTGTGGATAATATTGTTGCGAACATGGGCGTGCAAGTCTCTGAGTCCCGGCTTTCCCTAATTCTTTTGGATACACACACCCGAGAATGGAACTGCTGGGTCATAGGGTAATTTGGTTTATTTTTTTGAGGAAATGCCATGCTGTTTGCCTCAGTGACAGTGACATTGTACCTTCCCACCAGCAACGCACAGCATTCTAATTTCTACACCTCCTCACCAACACTCATTACTTGCCATTTTTAATAATAGTTGTTTAGTGGGGATGAATTAGTGGCATTCTGTTGGCCCAGAAATTCGAGTTTTTGCCATATTTGTATGTTCAACTTTGAGAATGCAATGTAAGTGATAAATAGCAATGCTTCAATTGGGAAATATTATAAATTCAGTATTATTTGTGAGACTCTGTCCCTCGGCCTAGGTACAGTTTTGAACAAAGTAAAGATAATAACATTCAAGTAGAAAGCCGGGGGTGGGAGAGGATGACAATATTCTCATGACCTGCCATGGTACAGTCCACGGGCACTTCTGAAAACATATTTAATTGACAAATGTATGAAGCAGAACCATTCTGGTAATGGTTTCCCGTTGAAATCGCTTCCATATTTTTGCATTAGCTCGAGCATTTTTGTGATCTCGAGGATGGAAAAAAGCTTACAGAAAACCGCATATAGGCAAATGCTGTGGATGAGAAAATATGCGTAGAAAATGTTGCTTATTTTTATAAAACTTCTTTACAGCATATTATGGCAAAACCAATGTTATTGCAATACTAAAGCTCGGCATTTCAGCAATCTAGGACGGCCCCTGGAGGAACACCCATGACGGCAGGGAACCCCAGCGCTAGAGATGGCTGCCCACGGCCAGGCCTCTCACAGACTTCATGGAGGGAAGCATTTCACAGGAGGAATTTCATAAAAGTGACTTTACAGCACCCTTCGAAGCCAATCGGGTACTCAGAATCAGTTGATTTTAGTTTGACCTCAGTGTCTGAAGGTGGGCCGACAAGGCGACAGCAGGATTCTCGTGTTACGTGCTGCTGGTACCTCATCAGGTCTTCTCTGCAGCTTGTGAACGGTGCCGTACAGCTGTGGGACACAGTCCTCCACGGAGCCCTGTGCCCGTGAGGGAAGCACAGTTGACCTTGCCATCACCACCACTTGCACAAAGCTGACCCCAAGGCCCAGAGGTGGCCACTCTCTGCCCCCCACTCACAAAGCTGGTCACCAGCTGGGCAGGTGGTGCAGGAGCAGATGCACAGGCTCTGCAGAGGGACAGACTGCAAGTCCAAACCCCAGCCCTGGCACTCTCCAGTTGCTTCCTCGGAAGAATTCTTTAAGTTTTTCGCCTCAGTTTTGCCTCCATAGAATGGGGTTAAGAGCACATGTCTCATAGGGCTGTTTTAAAGCAGAGGATTTATCGTTCACTTTGGGCTATTCTGTTACATCTTCCCCACATGTGTCCAGGCCAGACACTAACCCATTGTGGTGCGCTTGGACGCAGGACGCAGAGCTGCCTCGGAATCCTTCTCAGGCCAGAATTCTGGGCTTACCTGCCAAGTGCACAAAGTCTGCAGGGGAAGGCGGACTGGCCACCCTGGGCCTCAGAGCTACGCTCACTGCTGTCTGTGCTCATCCTTTCGTCCGTCCCTCAGGGACCCTCTATCAGTCTACACAGAGGGCCAAGACACTTGGCAGTCCGAGGCACTTGCCTAGAACTCCTGCCTGCTACTTCCTCCTCTCTACTACTGCTGAGCTGGCCTCTCTATTCCCACGTGTCTGTGATGCTGCCCCTGAGTCTGCAAGAGGCAAGCAGAGGCGAAGGTCAATAGTTAAGTGGAAAAGAAAAATGAGATAAGAAAAAAATATATATCCAGACCAACGTGGGTCTTTGTCATTTGTTTTCTACTTTACTGGTTCTTCTGACATTTTTTGCACATGAGGAGTTGTGCCAAGTACTAGTATTCATCGAAATAGTCAAATCCCTCAGTCTGAAGGTTAGCCGTTTTACCAGTGTTTGTAGAAAAAAACCCAGAGGCACTGATGTGTTCAAGGTCACCCGCTGAGACATAAATGAAAGTGGCAGGCGGCTTGAGCTGGGCATCCTTGATGAAGTCAAGGTTATGAAAATATATTGTTGCATTTTAACCTCTAAGTAATTTTTTGAAGTAGTTGACTCTTCTTTTAGACTTTAATCTCACGATCAGAGAACATACCTTTTCCTACTACGTTAGAAGTAAAGTTTCATTTTCCCTGAGTTGCATTGGGAAGGAAACAGTTCTTATTTGCCCTAATGGTAAAAAGAGGAAATGCGCCCCCTCCCCCGTCACCCAGGCTCAAAAGTGGCTGTAAGGATTTTATAGAAGACTGTGAAACAACAAAAACGTCTATTCCATTGGGTTCACCAAATATTTCTTTAGCAACTGGCCCCAAAATTGTTATTTGGAATTCTCCTTGCCTTGGAATGCTTCCTGCCTTAGCATCGGTGTTGGGATTATGAGCAATTTCCTCATTCGCCCCTTACTCAGGGCCCTGGCATCTTTGGGCTTTAAGACCAGGCTTTGTGTCTTACTATCTCTGAGATTCATTTGTCATTAAGAACGTGTCCATGGGCCATACTTCTTCCAAGGGCTCTCCACGTAGGACACAGATGAAAAGTGAACACAAGTCATTTCCAAGTGTAGACATAATTAATGAGGTCGACTTCTTAACACCTAGAGTTTGAGGTGCGGAGCAGGGGTGACACAGGGAACCGCACTGTAGGCCCTCCTTAAGTGGTTGCCTATCAGTGCCAGGTGGGCTGGCACTGACACTATTCCATTTGAGGGTCTGGGGGGGGGTTCAGGTCGATGGGAGACCCCAGGAAGCCCCTCAGACTGACCCCGAGACTCCCTGCTGGGCTACAGAACCCCATCTCCGTGTCCTCCCCGAGGACACGTGGCCCTCCCTCTACTGAGCGTGGATCACTCCAGGGATAAGCAGCATGTTTTAAAAGCTTCATTCCTGTGTCCTAAATGTCTTCGTGAGTTGAAGGAACGTTTAAAAATAAAAGCAGACATTTGTTTCCCAATAGTCACAGTTCAAAATGGCATGTGCAAGTCTCCCTGCGGTCATTTTTGAAATTTAAAAAAGCTTTTCGTGTCGCTTTTAAAACAGAAAAGCCATCTGAATGCGAAGGGAAGCATTTAGCATTCCAAAGCGGAGTGCTGCCCCCCGTGGGGCCCCATCAGACAGCCAGGGCCAGAGTCTGGGAACGAGGCATCTGGTAAATGACCCACTCGCTCTGCTCTGCGGGTGAGGCCTCAGTTCTGGCGGCCACGGCGGGCTGCAGGGAGCAGGAGCGCAGGCACCAGGCCCAGCACGTCCTGCCCTTGGCATCACCGTGGAGGAGGACACGGCTTTGGCACCGGCCGGACGCTCGCTCTCGTTTTGGCTCCACCGCTAATCAGCTGAGACCCCGATAATTATTTTGAGCCCCCGAACCTCCACTTCTTCGGAGCCAATGGCAGGGACCCTGGTCTGTACTCGGCGATCTTTGTGTGGAATGAGACGCGGGGCCATGGAGCTGCGCCGCGGGGCCGCTTCCACCCGGCCGTCCCCTCCGCGAGCCCAGCCCCGGCCCCTGGGGCCCGTCCTGGCCGCCCCCCCCCCCACTCCGGCTCGGACCGTGGCTCCCCATGTGCGACCCCGTCCTCCGCCGTCGTGTGAGGCCGCCCGGACACCCCACAGGGTTCGTGGATCAGCCACTGGGGCCGGTGGGGGCGCCCCTCGCTCCGCCAAGTAGGTGTGACGCTCGCTAGAACCTTCAGGAAAAGGGTCTTACTCCAAAAAAAGGGCTGTGAGGCGGCGAAGTTCAGGCAAAGCAGCGATGAGCTTAAGAACGCCCGTGTGGGGTCATCCTCGGCACCTGCCCCCAGGCGCAGACACGGCCCTCCACGAGCCCTGAGGGCGGCGGGGCAGGCCCGGCGGCCACGTGTCTGCGCCGCGCACCCTGGAGGGCTCCCCCCGACCTCCCTCGCTTTCCGACCTACCTGGGGTCCAAGCCGGGAGAGCACCGGGTACGGCCTGTGGTCGCGGGGATTCCCTGTCTCAGGGCTCCGGCGGTTCTAGTTTCTCTCGGGGTGACGCGGGCGGGCGTCCTCACGGGGTGACGGGGCGGACGTCCTCTCGGGGTGACGCGGGCGGGCGTCCTCTCGGGGTGACGGGGCGGACGTCCTCTCGGGGTGACGGGGCGGGCGTCCTCTCGGGGTGACGGGGCGGGCGTCCTCTCGGGGTGACGGGGCGGACGTCCTCTCGGGGTGACGGGGCGGGCGTCCTCTCGGGGTGACGGGGCGGACGTCCTCTCGGGGTGACGCGGGCGGGCACCCCCAGCGCACAGCAGGCAGCAGAGCTCAGAGCAAGCCTCACGGCAAGGCACGTCCTCGGCAGGGGCAGCCGGCGGTTCTTTGGCGGCGGGCACGCAGGAACCCTGAAGAGATCTCGGCCGCGGACAGGGGTGAGCCCGCGATCGGAGAGGGCGACGTGAGACGGCCTGCATCCCTAAGGACACGGAGCCTCTGGGTTCGGGGGAACACTGGGGGCACCGGGGCTCCGGCGGCGCGCGGCTCTCGTGCACCCGAGGCGCGGCCTCTCAGCGAGGGAAGATGTAGCGAGGGAGCCGTAGCAGGCCCAGGCCCAGCCCCCCCCCCCCCCCCACGCGGGCGCACACACACGCACACGCAGAATGGGCATTTGAGATGTTCGAAAACACCTGTATTTTGGAGGACCACCCCCTAGACCTCCGGAACTTAAACTCTTTGGCACTTCGTTTTAAAGTCGGCTCATGCCGGGCGTGGAGTCTAACGCGTGACCTGAACTCATGACCCCGAGATCAAGACCTGAGCTGAGACCGAGAGCCGGACCCTTAACCGTCGGAGCCACCCAGGGGCCCCTTGCTTGGCGCTTCTAATCCCAGATGTTTATTTTCTATCCTTTGTAACGACCCGACACCTCAGGGCCTTGGGGACCCGGCGGGGCCGCCCCTCGGGGTGAGCCAGCCCTAGGACCGCCCCCGCCCCCCCTTCCTGCTCTCCGGGGCCCGACTCGGCTTCCCTCCCGCAGCGGCAGCGGCAGCGGCAGCGGCGGGCACAGGCCCGAGAGCCGCCGGGAGCCCGGGGCCTGCGGGGATCCACACCCCAACCCTAAGCCCGCCCGCGCCTCACCCGGCCCCCTCGAGGTCTGGCTCCCCGGCTTTCCGTCTCCCCCGCCACCCGCTTCCTCTCGGGAACCGCAGACGGTAGCTTCCCAGAGGCACGGCCCCCTGATCTGTGAGCCTCCCCGAACCTCCGCAAGGACAGAAGTCCTGGTACGTTTTTAAACCACCCCACGTCGGAGGAATTCGGGAATTGGTAAAAGCCTCCGGCTTGCGCCGGATCGGCTGGGGGCGAATCCCGGCCAGCTGGAGCCCACCTTCCTCATCCGGGAAGCCTCCCCGGGTCGGGCCGGGGCCCTTCCCCGACTCCGTCTCCCCGCTAGCCAGCTCGGCGACCCGTTCCCTCGACCCCCGGACGGCCCGGCCGCTCCCGGTGCCCTCAGCGCGACCCCGCCCCCCCCCCCCCGAGTCCCCGCGGGTGGCCGCCGCCCGTGCGCGCCGTCTGGGAGGCGCCGGCCTCGCTGGCTCCGGGACCCCCTCGGCCCTACCGAGCTCTCGGGCCGGAAGACCTCACGTTTTCGGCAGGACCCCGGGGAAAATACGCCTCTGGGGGCCGCGGCGAGCGGCCGGCGCTTCTGCCGTCACCCCGAAGCCGGGGGTCCCCGGGGCTGCGGCACCAGGATCTGAAGAAACCACGAGGGTCAACGGACGCGAGCGGCGGCTCCTGTGTCTGCAGACGCGGCCCTTGCCTCCCTCGGGCCACCGGGCTACGGTCACCGGAAAGACGAGTATGAGAGACTCCGTAGGCCCCTCCAGAGCCGCCCAAGAGGGGCTGCTGTCGGTTACAGGATCCCCGTGCCCTGTCCCTGCTTGAAGGAGCGAGCGGGGTTGTCTAAAAGCACAGGTTCTGGGGGCGCCTGGGTGGCCCGGCCGGTTTCGGACACCGCGACGCCTGCTTTCTGCCCCCTGAGGTCAGGATCGCCGGCGGTGGGTTCGAGCCCCACATCGGGCTCCACCGCGGTGCGGCATCTGCTTCAGAGTCTCCTCCCTGTCCCTCTGCCCTGTGTACCTGCTCACGCTCTCTCTCTAAAATGAATAAATAAAAAAAAAAAAATTTTTTTTAAAAAAGCACAGGCTCTGAAAGCAGATTAAACAGGTTGCCATCCTGACTTTTGCTGTTTGCCCTCCACGTGCACTTAAGTGGCCTGATTTCTTGAATCCTCAGACCCCCTCCCTGCAAAACAAATAAAATAATAATAATAATAATGCCCAGCTCGCTGAGTCGTGGTAGGGGTGAGAGGAGGTCTGCAGACAAATCTCTTAGCACCCGGTCTGGTTCATAGTAAGTGCTCAATAAATAGTATTACCACCTGCCCAGCCTCCTCGGGTCAGTCTTCAGCAAAACTGAAGCCTCTGCTCCCCAGACAAGGTTTTCTGTAACCATTTGTGGGCCTGCTGACGTTAAGGGCTGGGGGTAGAGGCTGACCAGGCACTTCCGTCGGTTGGCAGGGCTGTTACCATGTTTAATGTCAGCGTTCTAATACCACAGGATACGTGATCCTGGTATTTCACATCTTGGGTCAGCACCGGCCATGAATTGTTCTACGGAGGTGTTGGACTCTTGAACTGACTTAATGAGCGTTGTATGGATTCTACACCTTGCCTTGGTGATTATTACCTAAATAACAGTGTACTTAACCATTTCTGTTTTTTATTTTATTTTATTTTATTTTATTTTTTAGTTCGTTAGTAGGGACACAGCATGGAATTTCTTCACACAGATTCACTCAGAGATTTTGATGGCAAGTGTGAGGGTTGAGGACCTTCCTAGTTTTTGTTTACTTTTTTGTTCTCTGTGGAAACAATCTGCCTACGATGCATGACTTGCACGAGGGCTATAGCTGATAAACCATGCCTCTCATTACCATCCACCTCAGTATAAGATATTCCTTTGCAACAATCTTCATATATGTCTCTCTGAACCATGGAAATATTAAGAAAAATTAGGTGAAATTCCCTCTGACTTTAAGGAATTCCATATACTATAGGGTTTCAAAGTCTTGGAACATAGATCTTGATTTCCCCAATAATCATAGCAAAAAGTTCTTGAAAGTGTGCTTATTACTTTTTTTTTTTTTTTAAGTTCTATTCTTTTCCTGCTTTTTCAGGCCCCTGACGATCAACAATTTTGCAATCTATGCAGTACTCACTCTGCATACTTTTTGCTGTTGGAAAACACATCCGCTGTTAATTAGTTTGGGACAATGGTCACCTTTAAGCAGTTAAAATCCTCCCCACCAACCCAGGCAAATATAATCCACTGTATGTTTGTGAATAAGGACTCCAGGATCTGGGGAGCAGACACAATCAGGAGGTCAGGGCATCTGCTGAGCCAGGGCTAGGCCCCCACGCTGGGTGGCTGATTGTGTAAGAAAACCAGGAATTAGCATTGCCCCTGTAAGAGAAGGGAAGTGGGCTGGGTCCGCTGGGCAACTGGCTTTGGCCTATAAGGAAGACCTTTGTGTTCAGTGGCCAAGTTACATTCATTAACATGCTTGGAGCTCTAGAAAGGGTGTGTTGGAAGGTACCCTCAGGGCTACTTTACCTGCTGATATGATGGCTTTAGTGAAAACTGGTAGACAAAAGGATACGCAATAGAATTTAAAAACTGTGTCTAAAAAAAAAAAAAAAAAAAAAAAAAAAACCTGTGTCTAGATGCCCTTGGAAGGAAGAAGTAAATAGTAAATAGCTATAGTTCTCTGAGTGTTTCTGATCATTGAAAAACATTCAAATTCCCAATGATTTAAAAAAAAAAAAGAAGATCACTTCTAGAGAAAAGTTGAGAAACAGTACAATGAACACATCCACTGACTCTTCACCAAGGTTTTGCCATTGTTAACATTTTATGACATCTGAGCTATTTTTTCTTTTTTATTTATATTTAGTATCGAAAGCATGGGAAAGAAGACAGCTGATAAAATACCTCACTGCTGAACGTTTCAGTTTATATATCCTATGATATATAAATATGAACATTCTTTTCTAGCGAGGTACTATTATCCCACCCAGTAAATGAACATTTCTTCTACATTATTTAACATGCTGTCCACATTTAAATTCCCCCAATCATCCTCAAGGTGGGTTTTATAGCGCTTTTGTTTGCTTTAAATCCAGGATCCAGTCAAGTTATCACACTGTATTTGGTTACGTTTCTTTGGTCTCTTTTAACTTAGAAAATCCCTATTTACTCCTGCCTTTTCTCCTTTTCATGACTCTGACTTTTTTGCAGAGTCCAAGGACTGTCTTGCATGTGTTTCAAATTCTGTATTTATTTGGCCCCTCATTATACTACTTGTAAATGTTTTAAGGAAAAATATTAGTGACATTGTATTTTAATGCTTCACACGAGGATCATAAAACGTCAGCCTGTCCCTCTGCTTGCAACTGCGATAACTTTAAGTCTGGCTTTTGCTAAGCTATCTTAGAGAATATTCTAGGGAGAACTGGCACCAAGACTTTGGCCATTCCCTTTAGCACACGGCCTTCTATGGCTCTCCACTGAGACACACCCATGCTGACAAAGCTGGGGACCAAGTGAGGCCATCAAGGAATGACAAGTAAGGGTAATGCTGGAGAAATCTCCCATTTGGCCTGAACCAATCCATCCAGGAGAAAGCTTGATTGGCATCCTATCAAGAATAGCCCATGTTAGGACCTATCCCCATAATACTGGGTTCCTCCTGTAAAGACAGCAGGTGATGTACTGGCTCCCAGTTCTGGACCTAACTAGGTGGGCGACTGACATGCCCCCTGTAGCACTACTAACATTTGTTTTTGGTCTACTAAAAACATTTATATGTCAATCAACAATTACAGCAACTAGATGACTGGAGGGCAGAGATCAACACTATACACAAAGGCAGGAGTTGACTTTCCATGGGCCACCGAGGCAAACACATAACCCATTCAGTGCCAGTGATGCAAACAAGTCATTCTGTGGATCCCAAAGCTCAGCCTGCATAAACCTTGTCAGAACACTCTAGAAACAGTTCCCATAACTGTTATTCAGGGGGGAAGGCCCAGAGAGTTTTTCTCACTATGTGTAGTGCGTTGAAATGGAATCCAAAAACAGTCTCAAATCGCTTACTCTCATCTTCCTGGCAAAGGGTATACAAAAAAAAAAGATCATTTCATTCTACTGGAAAGAACCCATCAGGATAGATTTGAACAAAGCATTATGAAGGTACACAGAAGACAGGATTTTGCCCCTTCCCCTTGGTTCTACTTGACAAAGGGGGAACGAGCACAGCTGTATGTCTTCCTCCAATTTAGCATTCCCAGTGCTTCCTAAGGGTCTCAGATCTGATTAGGAGGAATCCAAGAGAAACACTAAGTGAGAAAGGGCTGTATTAGCAGATTCACCGAGCGCAAAGGTATTTCCACAGTCCGTAGCGGTATTAGTCTCCTATCGCTGCTATAACATATTATCATCCATTTAGTCTTTTCAAGCAAGATAAATTCTTTCTCGTGCAGGCCAGAATTCTAAAATGCATTTCACTGAGCCAAGGCTAAGTGTCAGCAGAGCTGGTTCATTCTGGAGGCTCTGGGGGAGAATCCATTTCCTTGACTTTTGTCAGCCTTTAGTGGCCACTTCACCTGTCCTCAAAGCTCATCATTCAGGGTGTGCTTCCTTCATTAATTCATCTTCTCCTCTCCTGTAGTCAAATCCCTCTGCTGCCTTCTTATAGGAACACACATGATTATATTAAGACCCACCCAGTTAATTCAAATCATCTTCCCATCTTGAATATTCTCAACTCCTCACATCTGTAAAGCCCCTGTGCCACATACAGTTAGATAACCAGGATCTGGGGATGCGGATGTGGACATCTTCAGGGGCCATTATTCCGCCTACCTCAGTACCTTACAAGTAACATATACACCTTTCACCCATACGTGTTGTTGGGTTCCTCCACAATGTCCATGGTAGCTGATTATGAACTTCATTCTTATATGAGGAAATAGGAACTCAGGTTAAGTGACTTATGTTCAGGAAACCAACAGAACTTAGGTTTCATTCTGTCTTTTCACCCACTGCTCTTTCCTACTAACTCTCAGTGAAAAGGCAGGAAATGTCATGAGATTTAAGGATTTCAAGTAGGCTGGTGTATTGGGCCAGAGAACAGGATCCACATCCTAGACAGAATTCACTATAAAGAATTGTCAACTGGGTACAGACAGTCTTTGCTCTGTGTGGTAATGGGGGCTATAAACATGATTGTGTAAGCTACAGTCATGCAAAAAAGTTTTAATAATCAGAGAAATTTTAATTGTTCTATTAACTTTAGAAAGTTTTGTCAAAATATTAAAAACTTGTGAGTTACAAATGTGTAAGGAAATGAAAAATACGATAAAAGCAACATTTATTTAGCACATTACAAAGCATTGGAAACATGGAGATATAATGTGATTTATATTTTCATAAAAACAAGAATGATTTGAGCAGTACTTGCTTCTTTTTTGCTTTATAATTTACTATGCTGTGCAAACATCTTTTCTGTGCCTTGAACAAATCGTCGTACTCCTTTTTTAAGTTTGGATCAGCTCTCAAGTTTCAATGTCACACAAATACCTTCTCAATGTCTTTAATGTAAAGTGTCTTGCCAGCATCCCTTCCTCTGAGACATCTTCATTCTTTAGGCCAAACCTACCTTTTCTCGTTTGTGTTGGGAAGTTTGTGTCACTGCCTCCCTCCGGCTCCCCACCCACCGTCTCTGAGCCGACAATGATGTCCATGTTCCTCACCGTTAGCTACCTATCTCTTCTGTAACTCCATTTATGTTTCATTTGAATGTCACAACTAGCAACACCATTTTTCATTTCTCTGCTGCATTTTCTTTACTGGTCAGTTCCCTCTTTCAGTGACCTGTTTTTATAAAACATCCTGTGGGTTTATCACTGGGAGACAGGGAGCCAACATCATCACCTACTTTGCTGTTTGCGTGTGTGGCCCAAATAACAGATGCATAGAAACCATCCAGTGGTTTCTGGAAATAAATGACATGATTGGTCACCGATCACAGTGTGCATCTGTTACTTACCTAGTAATCTGTGGACTGAAGAGCTGGGAAGGAGGGGGTGCCTGGGGGACTCCATTGGCTAAACATCTGCCTTGGGCTCAGGTTGTGATCCCGGGGTCCTGGGATGAAGCCGCGCATCTGGCTCCCTGCTCAGTAGGGAGTCTCCTTCTCCCTCTGCCACTCCCTCTGCTCTTGTTCTCTCTCTCTTCTAGTAAATAAAAATCTTAAAAAAAAAAAAGCTAGGAATGCGGTTTGTCCTCATGTACTCACTCACAGTTAATACACGATGGTAACTAAAACTTGACTGTTTCTTAGGGGGCCGATGTCCTCCATGGAGCCGCGGCAGCTGCACCTGACCCCGTGGGCTGTGCAGCCAGGCCAGCCTGTGCTGGGGGGCGCCGGGCGCAGAGTCAGGGTGCGAGGTCCACAGGGAGGCTCCCAGATGCAGGGGTGACAGGCAAGGGGGAATGCCCGGATTGTTCAAGTTTGGAGACTTGGAGGAGGGGCCCGTGGGGACTGGAGTTGGTCCCCAGAAGAGCTGCTGGGGGAGGCCGCTCCAGCTGCTGCTCCTGCCTATGGGAGGGATGCGGCCGAGTCGACAACGAGCAGGGAAGAGCCGCACCGTCCGTCTGTCTGTCGGTCCACCTGCAGCCACAGGAGCGGAGCCGAGGCGCAGGGGGCGCAGAGGGCGCGACCCTGTGAGGTCGGGGGGCCCGCCGCCTCGGGCAGCGGAGAAGGAAGGGGGCAGGGAGCTGAGGCCAGAGCTGTGGGAAGAGCACAGTCCCGGCCTGGGGGCCTGGCCCGCATCCCCCTGCCCCTGCCCCTGGCCCTGACCTCTGCGGAAGCGCCGGCCCCAAGAAGCTGTTCTTGGAGCCAGCGGTGGCAGGTGCAAGCTCCACTGGCCCTGCTACCTGCGGGGGTGGCGGGCAGCGGTCCCGTTTGCAGTCGTGCGTTCAGGAGGGGCAGGAGGGGACAGAACAGAGCCTCTAACCCATGTCCCAGCCACGGTGCCAAGAGGGCCGAGGCATCACCAGGAACCGATCGCGGCCCATTAGGCTAACGGCTGGCGCCCCACCCGCTCCCGGGGAAAGCTGGCAACCTTCTCCCCAGCCCCGACTTCCACTCAGCAATAATAACCTATTTTCCCACAGTCGTTCTCTTTTACCTGGATAAGAAGGTTAAATATTTGGAAAGGACAGACTGTCTTTCAGAGTATTAAAATTCTTGAGCGCTATTCCATATGGCAAACCCGTGAGATCTGCAAACAGGAAAGAGCCTCTGTCGTTTTACATAAATTGTCCCCAGGACTTCCTGCTCCTAGTCCTGTGTCCACTTCTCTCTAGGGAGCTCCCCTCAAAATCTAATCCAGATCGTTCCTTCTCCACACATCAGGGATGAGGGCAGGAAAAGCTAATTCCTGCAAGCCCCTCTCTCTGTTTACTGTTTTGCTCTGGGTGGTTTATCAAGGTCTCTGGGACCAAAGGTCCTGCATGAAGTTGCAAGTGGTCTACTTCAAGTCCGGCTAGCTTATTTGTGTTAGTAAGGGGCTTTAAGGAAGATTGCTAGGGCTTGCTCCTGACCCTACTGGGTTTTTTGTTGGTGGTGGTGTTTTGTTTTGTTTTTTAATATATATGCTGAGCAGAGTCTTTTATTTGGACTTCCCAAGAGTTAGAATGCTATACTCTAATATGTTCATTTAGGTTCAGATTTTTCCCTGTGTATACACATATCTTGAATGACTGATATGTGCTAACTATAAATCCTTTACATTTCTAGAACCTTATTAATCTTCTACAGAATTAAATGAGCCCAGCTCTTAATGAGCGATTATCAGTGGAGACAATATTGGTTCGCAATGGTTCCCTTTGCGAACCATTTTCCGTTAAGAGAGACAAACGTCCACACTCCAAGCAGAAACTACTCCCAGCATCATTAGATCCAAGTGTGAGTGCACCAGTGAGCTAACCTTCTTTTGAGCAGGGAAAAAAGTCAGAGAGGTATCATCCTCTCCAGCCCCAGATTGTACCAAAAGCATCACCTGGTCAAATTCTGAAGATGAGGAGATGACGATGACAATTTTGGAAAGAATAGAAAGAAGTAGTAACATTCTCTCTGCGTTCCCACGGACAAAGAAAGCCACGAAGCCCAACTTTCCCCCAACAATTTAAAACCCACGGCTTTACAATTACTGGACAAAGTGCCTGGGTGTCTGCGGCGAAGTCAGAAATAGAACCCAGGTGCTGGCTCCCGTGCAGGCGCTGCCATCCTCCTGTCGTGGATGACACGGCGTCTGTCCTTGCTGTGTGCTCTCCCCAATGCTGCGGCTGTCACAGCTAGAAGGTGCAGGGTAACCCGCACCGATTCTGCTGGACACGATCCTCTGGACACTGGGAAAGCTCTGTATAGAATGCTGTGGCTCCTGTGTCCCGCGTGTTCCTGGAATCGGGCAGGCGCTTCCTGGTCACCACCAGGGGCATTTTGGCCGATGCTGACGCCCCTGTAATCAGAATAACTGCAGACCAGAACTCATTCTTAAATGGCCAGATAGGGCTTCTCTGGACTCAGATCTGAAGAGAAAGAGGATAACTACCTTCTGGACATCTGGGTCCTGCTGGATGCTGTTGCCGCACAATTTGTTACGTGGAGGCAAAGAACCCAGAGTGAAACAGTCAGCCAAGGGGGGCTTGCAGGAAGAGGTTTCTCACATCCGCTGACAGGCAGGGACAGTTCCAAAAGAGGCCATGGTGGTGGACACTCCATTTTCCATTGTCCATGTCCTTTCCTACTTTTCGCACTAGATTCTGGACGCTGCTTTGTGTCATTTCCATCATGGTAACTCTCTCAAGAGTTCAGAACTTTGATTTTTAGGACAGGTAACAATCAGTGGCAGTTTGGTCTGGTTTTGCACCTGGACAATCTCTTGGGTAGAAGCAGCCAGAGTAAAACCTTGCTCTTTGCCTCCTCTTCAAGACACCCTCAAACAGGCTTTCTTTAGGAAACCCTCCTCCTGTAACCTGACGGCTTTTCCTTTGAATAACCCATCTGAGTTGCTCACTAATTTTGCTATCTATGCAGAGCTGCATCCTGACTTCAGTCTATGGGTCCCACAGGGCAGAAATTATATTTAACATTTCTTTGTGTGCATTTAGCACAGTCCTGGGCCTGCGGAAGATGCCCCAGAAGCTCTTGTTGACAAGTGATGGATTGCTGGCTTCCTTGAAATCCCCATAATTGTATCTCAGCCCCCTTCACCAAGTTCCTGTATTATATTTTTATAGTTCCTTCACATATTTTTAAAATTTATTTACTTAGCATCTGCACTCCACTATAAATGTTTCTCTGCAATTTTGGACATTTATCACTTAGGGTTTTGTAAAGTATGTCCTGAATCTATCTACTGTTCTCCACAATACATAAGCTCCATGAAGGAAAAAAAGGAAAAACAAACAAACAAATAAAAACTACCAAACCTTTTCTTTCTTTATAACACCAAAAATGACCAGGGCTCATGATGCAGCACAAATTCAAAAAATTAGTGAATTACTGGATTATTTTTGAATCATCCTAAAATGTAAACTCTTGACCAATAAGAAGATATGGCACAGCCTGCCCATTGCCATATTCCCCCCTGCCCCCACCCCACTCCATGGATATCTGCTACCCTCTATGGATTACTTAGCTGGGAAAGAGCGCTCAGCTTCTGAGAGTCATCTCTTCCTGGAAAATCCATATGCAGCCATTAAAACACATACACATCTGCACACATGAAGAACATTTACATTACGAAGGACAAACCCTAAAGCTTCTCCTGAGGACTAAAACCTATACAATCTAGAGTGTTCTTTCTAGGTTTCTAAACCATGTAATATCACTGGCATACAGTATGAACACCAATATAAATACATGTATCCACTTTACGGTGTTGGGTTTTTTTTTAATGTTCCTTTATGATCTGACAATGGTGATGTTTTCACAAGTATGCCATTTAAAAATGAGCAGATTCTAGGCAGCCAGATGATTCTCCGAATTTCTGCAAGACACCTGTCAACCATTTCAAACGAAAGGCAATTTTCAAGTTATTTTTCCCCCACTTTGTTTCTTTTGTTTGAAATTTTGTTTTGAAGTATTTTTGCATGTGCATGGGGGCTGGGGAAGATGCCTGCTGAAACGGAATCTAAAATAGAGTTGGGCTATTTTCTCTGGCAAAATTTCGCTTGGGTAAGGTCAGTGAATAGCACCTGCTTTTCTTGAGAATTTGCATGAGCAGCGCAGTTATGGATTTATTCCATACCTAATGTCAACACATTGTCTCAAAAAAATGCCCATAGGGAGGGCCCCTCGTCATTTGTCATCTGGGGTCTGTCCCTCTTCTGACTACTCTGGAAGGCCATCTGGCCGCTTAATAAAACCAGTGTATCTCTTGGGTCTGTTCAGTGATGCCTACAAGCAATTTAGCTTTTATAAAATAGACTTTCCCAGTGCCTGTCCTGACAAGCATACCATGCACTCCACAGAAAACGCCCCTCCGCTACGTTCTTCTTTCCCTGCTCTTCGTCTAGGAGAGTGGATAGAAGGCCTCTCTGTGCGTGTGAACATACACATTTCATGTGTATAGTAATTAACAGTGGGTGGAAGCTACGAGATGGTGTTATTGGTCAAGTGTGTTGAAAGCAGAGTCTGTACTTGGTGTTCTTCTGTTCATAATATGAACAAGGCTTCGGGTGGGGTGGAGGTTGGCCATGGAGCAAGTAACTGGTTCCAAGGACACTACACAAAGCCTAACTGTATGAGCCTCTTCGAACTCCCTGAAGACTCACTTCCTCTGAGGCTGGACTGCAACCTGTCTTCGTGGCCCAACACGAGGCCCATATTTATTCAACAACATTCATCAAATAGTTACTGATCACTCACTGTGTGCTGGACAGCAAGCTGAGCGCATTGAGGAGATAGTAAAAAGAATACAAGTTGTCTGGCCTCAGAGAACTGACATTCTGGTGGGAAATGTGAAAAAACAAAACAACAAATCAATCAATAAATAAGAATAGCAAGCAGTATTGGCACCTCCTCTCCTCTCCCCCTGCCTTCCAATTCCCTTTGGCATTCACCTCTACACACGGAGAGCTATTTCCTGCCAACCCTTGTGACTCTGCCTGAGGGCTTTTTTTTCCTTTTTTTTTTTTTTTTTTTTTCTGGTCAGGAGACCGTGCTTGGCCCACGCACAGTGCTGGAAGGGCCGGACTGTCAAAAGTCTTCAATTATGCCAGACTGGACTCAATGCATAAATACTCTAGCTTCCTTGCCATTCAGGTAGGACAACTCTGGGACATGTTTCATAGGCTGTCAGGAAAAGTTGTGGAAGATCTTGAAATGGACAAAAGAGATAATTGGATGTGTTTTCAAAGGACTGCTAGGTGCGGTCTGGTGACCCTTGAGGCTTTGTCTACCAGGCTGTGTTACTTTAATTGTCTTTGACCAGATAATTCTATCTGCCTGCCCAGCAGAGAGTATGCCAAATTTTCATTTGAACTTCAAATGTCTTATTTAGACAATTCCCTTAATAACTGATAAGTTGGACAAAACCTTGATACATATTCATTTTACATTGTGAGAGGCATGATCCTGCCTTTTGAAAAATTTCCTTCAATACTATCTTCCAGAGTTCCTTAGCACAACTAAGCTCTTGTTGGCTTCCTTCCTTTTCCTGTCTCACTTCTTCATTCCTTATTCCTATTTCCTGGGATTACATCCTAAAGAAAGCTCCTTTTTCTCAAGTTTGCTTGGGGGAAGAAGGGAGGGATCCAAGACAAGTAAATCCTACTCCTTACTTTCCTGAAGCAACAGAACCATCACCTCCCTGCTTTTTCTCTTAGAATACCTACACTGCTCTGTGAACCACTTTGTGTAAAAGAGAGAACATGCTTGTTACTTCAAAGGCTGAGTTAAAGAGACAGAAAAGGTGGGAAGGAAAGGAGGGTATAGCAGGGAGAAGTCAAAACATAGAGGCCCTCATGATGCAATCCCTCCTTAATCTTGTATGAAGTTACTAAAGTCAAAACATGCTTAGATGTGAGTCAATCTTTGACTTTGGAGGGACAGAGCTTTACGTCTGGGGATGGTGCAGGGACAGAATTGAAACTACGGGAATACAGAGAGAAAGATGAAGAAATAAACTTCATTTGGGAGCTGCAAGGCGAGTACAGTGAAAATCTTTAAGAAGAGGAAGGGCCGAACTAACAAAAGTATGGCCCTCTAACTGGTTTGTGTGCATTAGTGTGTCTTCTTCAACACACTTTAAGATGCTAGAACAGGGCTAATTTTACATCTAAGCCTGTCCCTTTTAGAGACGGGGCATGAAGTGATGGCCCCCAGTCCTCAGTGAATTACATCACACAATAAAGATCAAGAGCTAGTGGTATTGATATACCAGACCGATACAGACACACTAAGAGGGAGCCACCATCAATATACAGTCTTTAATCTAACAGGGGGCAACAATTTGATAAGGTATACCCCAAGATTAAAGGTAGAGAAAAAAGGTAGACTGGTTTTGTCATGAGAACCAGGTCACCTTTCAATGATTCACGTGGAGATTCTACAGATTCCAGGATTTTCTAAAAACACTGTGTCAATGTTCCATGGATGGAGATATAAAGTGGGAGGCTGGCAGACGGGAATGTAATAACTGCATTGCAAAGCCAATCTGCCAACAAGAGTGTCTATCTTCCTATTTGTTAAGGCAGGCAGCAGTACCCGTCCAATTTAAGAAATTAACCAATCATCAGTCGAACACAAACAGAGCACACTCAGCATTTACAGACTCTTTGGAATTGAAATTACATCTGCTATACGTCTGGTTTTACTTCAGCTCCTGCTAGTGATATTGATGAATCATTACCAAGTTGGAGTTCCTCCCAAGATTGAACATTGTAGAACCCACACTCTTTTTGCCTTGAAATAAAAGGCTGACTAGAGAAAGACGAAAACCTTTAAAGGAGCTGATCCTTAACACTCCTCTCAGTAGGATCAACCAGCCCCAACAACTGAGGAACATTTTGGCTTAGAAACCTGGGTATTCCTACCATGGGTTGAAAGGTTCAGAACTACCACCTGTAGGGTATACCGTCTCACTAAGGTGTTTTCTTGAGATTCCTTTGAGAATCTGACTGAAGGCATGTTCTACAGATTCACAGATGAGTGATATCAAGCCAAAAGGTCAGGGTTCTCTTTGTCATTTGGGTTGTACTTTATCACAGGTCTATATTTAGCAATCTCAAGAAAACACCTTGGCGAGACTGTATACCACAATTTATGATGACATATGATAGTTTTGGTTTCAAGAGAGCTTCCTTTGTTCTGTCTCAAAATTAAGTGATTGTTTAGAACACACAAGTCGGTAGATCAATCAAAAATTGTAAGACCAGGGAGAAATAAGAATAGTGTTAACCACCATCTCTCCCAGGTCGGAACCTAGCACAAAGTAAGGTCCAATTAATCTTTGCTGAATGGTTGACAAGTGCAGCACGGGATCTGTGACCCCGGGGTCCCGGGCATTCTACCCCAACATACGGTCCTTGTCATGCAGTCCCTCGACTAGCACTCATGGAGGAAATGTTTGGAAAACAGCTGCCAAATAAAGAACCATCCTTCTCAGCAGGGTAAAGAACACTCTTATCCTGCACTGGCCTCTCACTCTGGCCTTCTTTCTAGTCCTTAAATAGCCACACTCTTCTTGCCTCTGGATTCTTGCATGTGCTATTCCCACTGCCTTGAATTTTATCCTACTCCCACTTCAAGATTTGGTTTGAGCGTTGCTCCTTTGGGAGATCCCTGACCTGGTTGACTGAGAAAAATGTCCCCGTGCCATATATCCATAGCACTGAGTGCCTCTCCTTCGGAGCATTTAGCACAGTTGTGACTTTGATGCTTGGGATATGGTTTGATGTATGTCCTTTTCCTACAGTAGCTCCGTTACGGCGGGAAGCATGCCTACTCCCCTTACCACTGCATTGCTGGCACCCAGCACAATGCCCAACACTTCGAAGATACTCAAACACTCATGAAGTAAATGGCTCCATCAGGTTTCCCTTGCCTAGACACTCTTAAAATCTCCCAGACTTAGCCTTCCGAGTTCCACCCCCCCCCTTTTTTTTTGCAACCGTTCACTTCTACAGCCCCTTCCCTTGGGGTTTCTTTCAAAACTTCTTGCTCTAATGTTCTCTGACTTCCTGACTTCCTTGTCTCTACCATGAGCATAATTTCTCCTTCACTCAAGGAAATGGTATTTAGGGCTTATAGCGATTGGCTAGGTTCAAACATCCATCAGGCTTTGAATTTAATTTCTGGATGATTCAGAGCCTTACAAATACCAGCAATTTCTATCCTCTCACCAACCCAGCCCTCTGGTCTGAGATCCGAGTGATGGCCCAAGAAGAATCATCATCCCAGGAAAGTTAGTTTCAAATTCATCCTTTTTTGTATGTTTCTGTGAGTTGCTCCTGAGGCCATTAATGCCTTTCATTTGGTTTTAAGAATCGTAACAAAGAAGGTCACTTACAGTCTTTTTCCTGGGAACTCTGAAGGCCCTTACCTGGCATCGAAGTGAGAAAGTGTCACTTCTATTTAATGATTTAAAATTTAAATTTGCGCCATGGGCAAGAAGAGAAAACCAAAGGGTTGGGTTCATCTAATTCTCTTGATGTGTGCACAAAAGCATAAATGCTGAAAATTGCTGGTCAGAGCCTGGGGTTCTGGGGAAAAGGCAGGGATACAGTCTTCCCATTCATAGGTATACCCGCCCTTTGCAACTTGCCCTAAATTCTACATGTGGATAATCTCACTTCACAAGTGCCTTCTAAATGATTGCTGCTTGGTATCCATAAGCAGCAAAGGGAAGAAAGATCTACCAGAACTTTGTTGCTGCAAGGGCAGGTCTGGCCGACTTGAATTGCTGTGAAGAAAAGCTCCAGGTCCTTCCTAAGCATCAGTACCCAAATCCTCAGACCTTCTGATATCCTCCTTAGGCAATCAGAATGGAATCTCTCATCACACCCATGAGGTTAGGTTCTTATGGGATGGGGGATTATGTAGGGTGAGGGAGAGGAGGAACATGAGGGAGAGGAGGAACATGAGTAGTATATCCATGCAAAAGACCATTCTTCGCTCAGCAGTCCAAGAGTGGAGCTAAGTTATATCAACTTGACTTTGAGACAGCAGGGAAGATGGGAAGACCACAATCTTATGGATTAGCCACCCTCTTTTCACAAAAGGCATAATAAAAAGCAACAGAATTTAGTTGACTACAGTTGGAAAGTTTTTTTCTCCTATTTTAATATCTTCAAGTTCATATTTAACAAGGAATGGTGAAATATTTAATCACTTATTTTTAAGTATTTGATTCGTTTACTCTATTTTTTTAGTAGGTTAAGTTACACAGCTCCATGACAAGGTAGAGGGGAAAAGTCTCCATCCTACCTCTGTTCCCATCTGTCCACTTGTCATTTCTTCTTCAAGATTTCTCTGCCCACTTCCTAAAGACATCATTTAGTTTATCCCTCTACCTGCCATATTGCCTATAAACAGGAAGGGATTTACTACATTTAGGGACACAGTGCATTCCATATGATATAATTTATTTCATATCTCATAGCAAATGGATTGTCCCACCATTCGTAAAGCTAGACTGAGCATCTGTAACATTCTGATCCTTCCATTGCTAGGTTCTCTCCCATGAATAGGGGGCGTTTTGGGGGTACCACACCAATGTCCAGTACCTCATCAAGCATTCACCTGATGATCTCAAACTCAGGACCTTTGGGACATGATGGTGGTTGGAAAACCCATCCTGACAGAAAAGCAATTATTTCTTCTGCCTGAATGAAAAATTTCTTTTGTGGTTGTACCATGATGATTTCCTAAATCTAATTTTCTTCTTGTATATATCAACTGCCATTCTTTTTTTTTTTTTTTTTTTTTTAACTGCCATTCTTCTGTAAGGTAGAGCAGTCTCCCCTATCAACTGGAACTATTTGGTAAACTTGAAATACAGTTTCTCCTGGAAAAGCAGGATAAATGCTTTCTCTTTCAATTTACCAGTCCCCTCGGTGGTGACATACAAATATATATATGCCTTTCTTTTGAGCATTCTTATAGACTCATGGATTTCCATAGATTCAATGTCAATTACAAAACACTGTCTTTCTGATGTCTAAGTTGTTGTATCTTTGGCCAGTTGAAGCCTCAACAAGTTAGATTCTGTGTCATTTGATAGAATCGCAATACTCCATGGAAGGTTTTTTGCTCATCACTGTGCCACCACTCCCCCAAACACACACTAAATGAAAAATCAGATATTTCTTAAGGAATCTAGGCTCTTTTGGTGGTGAGGGGAGGGCAAAGATATTAAAAACTAAATTCTGGGCATGAGGAGTGTGTATGTTCACAAGGTAACTTTTTCTAGGCAATTTCTGTGCCAAATAACAAATAACATTTTTAAAAATAATAGTTCACACTGATTTTTCTATTTTTAGCATTATTACTTAACTTCTTTGACTTTATAACTAAAATTTTCTTTCATGCCAGAAAATTTAATTCTAACAATATTAATATAATTCATCATTTGTTTTATATGAAGGACTATAGAAAAAATAATTTCAAAGTAGCAATACCAGTGCTACTAATCTAAAACTCTTGAATGTAGTTTAAAATTTGAGGTATGGAGGTTCCTCAAAAAATGTAAAATAGAATTACCACATGATCCAGTTTTCCCAGAGAAAACAAAAGCATTAATTCAAAAAGATATATGTACACCCTTATGGTTTGTGGCATAGCCAAGATATGGAAACAACCCAAGTGTCTATCCATAGATGAATGGATGAAAAAGACCTCTCTCTCTCTCTCTCTCTCTCACACACACACACACACACAGAATGAATACTACTCAGCCATAGAAAGAATGAGATCTTGCCATTTGCAACAACTTTGATGGAGCTAAGAGGGTATAATGCTAAGTCAGAGAAAGACAAATCCTGTATGATCTCAGTCCTAAATTAAATTCCAGTGAAATTTAAAGGAACAAACAGACATTTTTTAAAAAGATTTTATTTGAGATTGTGTGTGTGTATATGTGTGTGTGTGTGTGTGTGTGTGTGTGTGTGAGAGAGAGAGAGAGAGAGAGAGAGAGAGAGAGAGAGCATTCAAAGACAGAAGAAGAGGGAGAGGCAGATTCCCTACTGATCAGATAGCCCGATGCAAGGCTCAGTCCCAGGATCCTGAGATCATGACCTGAGTGGAAGGCAGACACATAACCAACTGAGCCACCCAGGTGCTCCCAAACAGACTTTTAAGTACAGAAAACAAACCGATAGTTGCCAAAGGGAAGGCAGGTGGTGGGATGAGTGAAACAGATAAAGGAGATCGAAAAAATTATTTGTGTTTTTTGCATACAGAATATATCCCACTAAAAATATACCCTCTATCCCATTTTCCTCTATCACCTATAAGAGTAAATATTTGTTTATACTGCCAAAGAATATAGAATTCACTGGAGAGAGCTGTGTTCCAAAATATTTGAATTAGAGGCAGATACAGATAGAAGTTCTCATCACCCCACTTTCTCACACAAACTGCAGCACTACGTAGCCATTCTGCCCCTTGCATCTTTAACATACTACATCCTGGAGAGATCTCACCACCTTAGTGCAATCTAATCCATTTCATTCGTTCTTTTTTTTAAGATTTCTTTGACTTACTTGAGAGAAAGAGCATGAGCAAAAGAGGGCTGGAGCTGGGGACAGGGAGAAGGATAAGCTGGCTCCCCACTGAGCTTGGTCCTAGGACTCCAGGGTCCTGACCTGAACTGAAGGCAGAGGCTTAACCAACTGAGCCACCCAGGCACCATTTTTTTTTTTTTAATGGCTGTATGTTACTACATTCTGAGAGTATACGATACTTCACACAACCAAATACCCTCCTGAAGTTACTTGTGTGGCTTCCCCCCTTTAGCTATTGCAAACAGTGTCACAGTGAATAATCTCCATCTATCACTTTACAGGTGTGCAGGGGGATCTGTAGGCAGGATTCTCAGCAGTGAGATTTCTGAAGCAAAGAGCAAAGGCATCTGTAATTTTGATAAATTTGATACTAAATCTTCCTCCCTCAAGGTTATTCAGGTTATTTCAATTTTGCATTTCCATCTGCAGTGAATTATAGTGTCTACTTCCCAACTGTCTCACCAACAAAACGTGCTGTTTGGGGGGATTTTCCCTTAAGCTTATAAGTACAAAATGCTATCTTGGTGTTAATTTGCATTTCACTCATTATGAATGAGATGGAGTATCTTTTATTTTTGTTTTGCTTCAGGCCACTCATATCTTCTTTTGTCTGTGTGTTAACTGTTCAAGCCTACTTATTTTTATTTTCATGAGAATTGTTTGCTTTGATTTCTAGATGCTCTTTGTGTGACTAGAGAGATTAGTTATTCCCCCTGTGATAGGAATTGCAAATACTTTTCTGAGTTTTGACTTTGCTTATGGTGTTTGTTTTCATGCTGAATTAAAAAAATAATTTGCGTGGTTAAATGTACAATCTGTGTTTGTCTGTTTTTAGTGATTCTGGATTTCTAATTACTCTTAAAGTTGCATACGTGTACTTCATTAGAAATCTAATACGTATTCATGGAGTTTGATAAAAAGTTACTTCATGTTTAATTTTTTGCCTGGACCTTTATTATCAATATTGCTCCAGAAGTTGTGTGGTGTTTTAAAGAAAATTATGTGTAAAACCGTATAGCTTGGAAGAACAAAGGAATCAGAGAAGAGTGTTGTGGCCCACCAAAGATAATAGAAATAAGGCCAGGTGCCTGTACAGGACGTGGAGGTCATCTGGAGAAGGGACAGAAAAATCGGATAGGAGGGTTAACTCCAAGTTTAATCAAACTCTTCTCCCTTGGGTCCTGCAGCTTCATTTTCTCTTGGTTCCCTCATACTTCTTTTTCTAGTCTGTCCTAGATTTTCTAGACTTTTCACAAATAATTTTACCCAACCCAAAGACTCCCTAAATTGCATCCCTAGTCCAGATTTGTTTTCAGAGATCCAGATCCAGCTCTACTGGTCTTCAGAATGCCCCATCTGTAAGTTCCCGGGTACCTCGAAATTCACACACCAATAAACTCACCTTCCCACCCTTCCCTCTATTTCTTATAGATCTTCTTCCTCAGCTTCAAACTACCACCCTGTGTCCTAGTTGCCCAAGTCACAAGCCTGGGAGACAGCAGAGAGCCTTCACCCTGCTGCCATGCAGTTCTATCACCTCCCCTCTGTTGTTACTCTCAAACCCTCTCTCCTCCTCGTGCACCTCATCTCACTTTATTTCCTCCTCATTCTCCATGCCAATTATGTCATGGCAGTGCCCTTCCTACCCTAACTTCATGGCTTCCCTCTGACCCTGGAGTCAAGACCAGACTTTTTCCACTAATGCCTGGACATCAGTAAATTCCCAGGCATTGAGAAGGTATTTTGTGTCAGCCACTGTTCTGTTTTAAAAGATTTATTTATTTTGAGAGAGAGCGAGTGAATGAGAGCATGTGTATGGGGGGGGGGGGGTCGAGGGAGAGGGAGAGCAAGAATCTCAAGCAGATTCTAGGACCCAGCATAGAGATGGACAAGGGGCTCAATCCCAGGATCCTGTGATCATGAACTGATCTGAAACCAAGAGTGGTATGCTTACTCAAGTGAACCACCCAGCGCCCATCAACCAGTGTTCTAACCTCTGAGAGTTACCACCTATGGTAGCATTTAGCACCCACAACAACCCCATGGCCTACGCACTACCACTATCCCCAGTTGACTTCTGAGGGAACTGAGGAACTCAGCACTGCTCCCTGGGGTGAGCACATGATGGGGTCAGAATAAAACGACAGGCCCACTCTCCCTCCTGATAGCCAGCCATGGCTGACTTCTATGGCTTCATCTGCTGCCACCCTCTCTATCTCCCCACAAGCCCCCTCTCCTTGGCCCTCCTTTCTGAACTGCCCTTCCTCCTTGGAATTCTTCCTCTGTGAATCTCCTCTGATTCCCAGGGAACTCCTCTCCTCATTTTTCTACCCAGGGAGTCCTGCCCCCTGAGTTTACCACCTCACTAGGGAGAGCTGATCTGACCTCTTACAATGAGCCCCTCTCACTCATCCCTACCATTAATACTAAGCTCTCTCTCAGGGCAAGAACTATACCCCAATAAATGTGCTCCACAGTATGTTTACCAAATGACTAAGTGAACAATGCTGGCCATCGTTTCACAGCACTAGGTAGGACTCTGATTCTCTCCTCTCTACTTTCAATACTATAGATAGAATTTTTAAGAACGCTTGGAAAATGCCAATAACTCTAATTCTCAGTCTTATACTAATCTCATTTCACTTTTAAAAAAATATTTTATTTATTTATTCATGAGAGAATGAGAAGAGAGAGAGAGAGGCAGAGACACAGGCAGAGGGAGAAGCTGTCTCCATGCAGGGAGCCTGATAGGGACTCGATCCTGGGTCTCCAGGATCACGCCCTGGGCTGAAGGCGGTGCTACACTGCTGAGCCACCTGGGGCTGCCCTTATTTCACTTTTCCCACAACATTCTCCATCCCTTGGAGAAAATGGAGTCATCTTTTCTCTCCTTTATTCAAATGAAGTACATTTAGTCCAATGACCCCTAGATTTTATCATTTCTGAAAAGATGGTGCTCATCTATTGGTAAGGATAAGAGAAAAAAGCCAAATCCTTCAAGCCTGAGGGCAATTTCTCCTCACAACAAACTCACTTTTTAATATCGTTACTTTATTTACTTTGTGCAGGAGCACCTTTGGACATATTGTTCTGTTTCTTACCCCGCCAAACAAACCAACCTAGTCTCCTTTTTCCCCTTGCCAAGCATTCCTTCAGACTGCCATCATCAAGAACCCAAAACGTTTATTCACTAAGACAAAAAAAAAAAAAAAAAAAAAAGTTTTCAACTAGTCTGCACAATGTTCCAGTGAGGTCAGCATGGATGGCATCATGCTTGTCATTTTAGCAGCAGGCAGACCCAGCACGGAGACGAGGCGGCTTAGCCCAAGGCCATAGCACAAGTCAGTACCAGAGCTGGAATCAGATGGGAGGAACCCTGGCCCTCAGCCCTGGATTCAGACCCAAGGTCATGTTAACCTAAGAGTTCTTTTTCCTTAGTTTCATGCTCTAATGAAGATAAGAGGTTGGGAAAACAATGCAGCTATTAAAGGAAGGGTCTCTTCCCTTACTGCCAAAGCCAACATGATCGAGAAAGTTGAGTTCATGTACAATGAAAGGAGATGCCTGTGCTCCACTGGTCTGCATTTTATTTTGTTTGATTTTCTTCCCCCAAGTGGTGGAACCAGCCATCTCTGAGGTCACCATAGAATCGACACTTCATGGTTTTGATCCTCCAAGAGCCTGTCCCTCAACAGAAGCCTTTCCGCTTGCCCTTGGGAATGTCTGAATTTGGAGCCTTTATGGGGGGAGTGGGGAGGAATTGGGTCCTGGGCTTCTACCCTCTCTAGAGAAATTATCCTTGGCCACTCCCCAAGCCAATGTCTCACCTAGCAGCTGTTCGCACCTTCTTTCTCAGAGATGAGAGCGGCATCTCTCTGTAGTTGCTCTGGGAACGGGGGCCCCAGCAGCCTGTTGAGGAGGCCAGTGTTCCCAAGAACCATTTCTTGGCAGCGAGCAAAATTTCCATAAAGCTCTTAAATATAATAAAATGTAATTAAAGTGCCACATGGAGTTAGCGCTCTTTGAAGTTTCATAGTTGCATAATAAACCAAGTCATAAACCAAGATTTGAATTGGAGATTGTATTCCTTTTTACAGATTAATTCTCATTAATTATCTACTTGACCCTCCTGTTATAGAGAAGTAAGTACCTGGTGCACCATAATTTGCACTGATAAAAGTTATAAAAGGTGCACTCCCCACTCAACATGGAGCTCTCACACACTTGACACTTTGTAGCCACTGAAAATTAGAACCTGTGTTTACTAATCATAGTCTCACAGCCTCATATATGACTTCAGAAATAGAAGTATATTCTGCCCCTTTGGAGTCTTTTTAAATCACTAATTCAATTTGTATACCAAGTGGTAAGTTGTCTGATGAAAAAGATAGCCCCTTATAAAGCCAATTTCTTGCTAACCTAAAGTACACAGCTCTTAAAGCTATGGATCCAGCCATGAGACGTGATTTGGGAGTTTGTTTTATTTTTTTTCCTCCACTGCCATGGAGAAGTAAGATTTCAGGGCTTCATTTCATCTTGTCATGCAATTTGACAGACCTGCTAATAACCACATGGACAAAGAAGGCTTTTCATCAAAACCAGTGAGAATTTACTAACTCACAGGTTATGTCACAAAGACTGATTACCTGTGACTCACACCCAGTGAAAGCTACTTTCACTGAACTCTGAGTCTCAGTGCTGAAAATTAATTTGCTTTGTGTGCAGGGACATTTATTGTATCCTGCATACCCGTGTGTGTTTTGGCTGTCTGCAAGTAGTTTATATATTCTTTCTTCCTGGGCTGCAGAGACTGAGGTAACTCCAGGGACAGGAGCACCTCAATATAACGAGAAGATTTGCAGAGGCTTATTCAGAAAACCATAAATGAATGATGATGTGAAGAGACAATCTAGGAAAGGTACTGAATTGAGTGGAAATAATATGCTTTTTTAAAAGGACAGAAGATAAACAGGTTTTTAAAAAAGAATTTATTTATTTATTTGAGAGAGAGAGGTCATGAGCAGGGGGGGAAGAGCAGAGGAAGCAGCAGACTCCCCACTGAGCATAGAGCCCCATGCAGTACTCAATCCCAGGACCCTGGTATCATGATCTGAGCCCAAGGTAGATCCTTAACCCACTGAGCCACCCAGATGCCCAAGACAGTCCAATTTTTATGTAGATTCTTCTTGGCTTTGGGAAAATGGCTGGCCTTGAACAGACAGAAGACACAGAAGAGAATCACACAAAAGGAGACTGCATCAGCCACAGGGTTAGCCAACGAGTAATTCAACCCAAACAATATTTTGTTGTGCTCCTATAGCAAAATCCTACTATGCCAGGTCTCAGGAATGAGACACCCTGACCATGCTCTGGGAGCTACATCAAGTTCATCAGACAACTTCGGCATCATAAAGAATAATGGCCACGATCAAGTCATAGAAGAGGAGGTGGTCACTGAAGGCAAAGGTATAAGACGGATTAGAATTCTTTGGGTTATGGAGAACAGAAACCAACCCTAGCAAATTTAATTCTGAAGGCAAAAGCATTATTCTAACACATGATTAGCTCATAGGCCCCTGGGGTAGGCATACAGCCAGGCTCTGAAAGGGATGAAAATCAGAGGCTGGAACCCTGGGAGTCTTATAGATACCTTCTCTCCAACTTTCATTCATTTATGTTTCTCCCTGTTTATCTGCTTGATTTTATACCTGTAGACCAGCTTTCTCACCTTCTAATGTGGTAGAAAATTTGATTCCTCCCCATAAAACTCAGGAGCCAACAGTCTGCAATGTTCTGTCTCCTTTGTCTAGGAGGGAGACCAGCATGACAGAGGCTGGAATCTAAATTCTCTGAGGAGAGATTCTGAATGGCTCAGGTTGAATCAGGTGCCCACTGCTGACAAATCAAGAGCGTCTGAGAGTAGGTGTGGAGTATGGGGTGAGGCCGGAGTGAGGTCATGAACTCACTGCAGAATGTCAACAGTCTTGGAGAAGCAGGAGCAGTTTCCAGAAATCAGGATTAGAGTGAGTTGGTTGGTCAGGCCAAACCCAGGCATCTACTACAGAGAAATCAGATAGATAAGAGGACTTGCTGGGGAAATAAACCAAACAAGAAGAAATGGAGGTCATCTACAGATAGCTATGTTAAAAAAAAAAAAATTCTGGATAGGGCTTGGTAAGATTCATTGGAAGGTGCATCAAGGCAAAGTAGTAACATTTCCGTTTAATATTTCAGTTATTTGTAGAATTTATGTTCTTGCCACAAACAAGTTGATGTCATCAACCAGCAACACAAAGCAACAGAATTGAAGTTGTAGGAGGGTGCTAGAGACTCTATGCTTCATCAGTTTTAGCTGGTGAAACCTGGTTCATCGTACTGGGGGTGGGGGGAGGTTGCAATGGGAAACAAAAGGATGATTTCCATTCCACTCCTACTTTCAGTAACTTCTCAAAATGTCACCAGAGCTACGGCAAAGGAAAGCACTGTGAAGGCAGTTTTGTTGACTGAGAGAATAAGTCTGCTTTCTTCACCTGCCAGTGAGTGCACCTTGGCTGGATCAAGTATTTCATGAGGCTCCACATCTATGTAAATGGTTTCCCACAAAGGGTACCAGCTTACTCTGGGGTAAAGGCCTCCGATGCCAATATTCTCATAAAGACTTGTAAAAATTAGTGATGGAAGAAATTTATGAGGTCATTCCCCCTTGTCTTTGCCAATCAAGGAAGAATTCTCCCCAAAATGTTCCCTGGTGAATTCTGTCTAGTCATTCTTTGAATAGAAATGAAAAGAACATGTTAGGACTTTCTTAGGTGCTAAACAGATCTATGCATAAGGCTGCCTGCTTTTGTATTCTTAAATCCAACCCTTTGCCTGCTTAAATTGAATTTCTTCTTCTTCTTTTTTTTTTTTTTTTCATTTTTTCACAGTAATTGAATCTGGTTTTGGCCATGAGCATAATATACGAGTGGAGAATGAGGGTGAGGGGGAAGGGAGCTGCTGCAGGGCTGCATACCAGCAGATGATGGAAAATAGCAAGGAAGCAGAGAAGATGCAACTGTCTGTCCCTCTCACAATCTTTAGAGACCTTGGGCAGCTTAACAGCACATGGAGATAATGGAGGGAGCTTCTGGACATGTTTTTGCATCTAACAGGCCTCACACCAGGAGATCTCACCCTGCCGTACTGACTAGAAGCCTGACCGGGATCATGTTATGTCAAGGAACAATGTTTTTAACTCTTTCCTCCAATATACTAGACAGACAGGAATGGGCTTCCCTTTAACTCCTGGCATTCAAAGCTGCTTTTATTTGCTGAACAAATACTGAAGCTGAGACAAGGAAGCTCAGGGGAACACAGTGAGGAAAACATAGCCTGCTTTTTTATATACCCTTGATCACTTTTATAGCCATTTCTGTCAAGAACAGAGCATGACTCCATTCTACTAGCTGTTAGGATTCCACAACCAAAAATTCACTCTTGACTTTCCTAGGAGTGGCAATTGGTGTCTTCTTGTGCATTTGAACTGACATTTTCATTCTTAATCCACACCCTGACACCCTTTCCCCATGTCTTCATTCTCTTGACTCACAAAAATCCAGATTTTTTTTTAATAAGTCACAACAAGAAATAGTTGAGCAAAAGGAGAAAAGATTAGAGCAGGAAACAAACAAAACCAAACCAAAGCCCAGGATTGCAAGCCACTGCTTTCACATCAGATGAACGATCCATTTTGTAGGCAAAACAAACTGTACATGATATTCCAATGTGCACTGACTGTCCCTACATAGTCACTCATCTAGGCCAGAGGAGGCTCCCTGCTTGTTTTGGGTTGTTCACCTGAAAGAAAGCAAAGCAGGTGACCCTCTGCCCAAAGGCTTCTCCAAGGATCAAACTGTGTACACGACTTCTTGATTCCTCTCCAGCCTGGCAGAGAGCTGCTTGCTGGCATTGTGAGGAACTAAAGACTCTTGAGGAAACAGGTGCTTGGCAGCCTTTGCAGATCCCCCTAGTATCCACTGCACTGTTTCAAAAGAGGTGGCTGAGGTACTTCTGAAACTTTTGGGGGGGGCCAGTGATTGTCACAGCCTATAGAGCACAGCCACAAGACTCTCTGATGAGATGGCTATCTGAGACAAAGGCAGCAGAACCATTCTTTATTGTGGTGGTGAAGTCCATTATATACCTACCACAGGAAAATAAAGCCCATGTTCAAACAAATAATCTAAAAGAACAGAGTTAGAGGCAAAATGATAGTCTACCTGCTTCTCCCACTGAAGTAGTCTCCGAGCTAATGGGTAATTATAGAAGCCAGGCCTTCCATTTCCAAATTTGGATAGTAGGAGGCAGATGCAGACAAGGAGAGGCTCTCACGGCAGCAGTTCTGCATACCTGGCCGTAAGGCTGACCTTCAAAAATGCTCAGGGGTCCACGCTGCACTAAAGCCTGTAGGAATCAGTACTGCCAACCCAGTTAGAGTGTTTGAGATGTGGAGGCTGGTATGGGAGTCCCGTTCCTCCCAGGATGGGACCTCATTGCCCCTCTGGTCCTGAACCAGGAAGAGGCAAGGCTCTGGAGGAGAACATGGGATGAAGGAAGGTTGGAAGGGTTAGGGTGGAGAGGAAATAAAGCACCTCTTCTCACTCTGCTTGGGGAACACAGGTCCCCCAAAGCCCAGGGAGCTTAGGGCTTTGTTCACATCTGTATATACTAATGACAGTGAACTTAGCTCCATCTTAGGAGAAGAGCATGGTTGTCAGAGTGCAAGGGAAGAGTAGTCATACCCAAACCATGAGGGGAGTGGGTGAAGCCAGCTGCTTATTAGACTTGATAAATGTCCTGGAGAACTTTCCAATGTCTTTGGTTCAGCGAACCCAAAAACATATGTCACCAAGGAACTTCTTTATTTGCCTTTATTTTAAACCCTTGTGTATTTTTAAGACAACAGAGTCCATATGTTCCTGTTTCATTTACACTTAACTCGTTAAGTGATGTTTGGTGAGTGTCATTTGATGGATGTCCAGAGAGTCTCTGTTACCATTTTATATGAGCATTTTGAAAGGTTTGCATTCAGAATCCAGGAGCCAGCTAAACCAGATCTGAACAGGACCCAGTTTGGCTTGAAATTTAAAATTTTTGAGGCTCTGTTGGATCAGATTCTTGGCAAAAGCCCTTCTCCTGTCCCAGATTCATAGCCAAAAGGCTGCTGTGCAAGCCCAGCCCCGGAAAAAGGGTTAAGGGAAGTGTGTCAGAACACTTAATTGAAACAACAAACCCAAGAAATGTCTCAAACAAATAAAATGCCCAAAGGAAAAATTTCATTTTAAGGTTAGTTCCCACTTGCTCTCGTAAAATGGCAACTAGAAGAGCAACGATCAGATTGAATCAAGATAGAGAAGGCTTGATGATAAACAGCATTTGTTAGGATGTGAAACTCCAGTTTCTTTGCTCAGGGAGATCCCATCAAATGCTTTGCATTTTTCATTAAAGGAACCAAAGAAAAATATAAAGTGTTTGATGGGATGCGTATAAGCAATGAAAAGCAGAGAAGAGTATCATTGACAAGCCAAAGCAATAAATAATTTTTAAACATACAGTATGCCCTGGCTAGAGAGAAGGAAACGGGGACTCATCTGTGATTCACACATGCAGGGAAAGCAAGTGGTCTTTCCTTTCCGATACTCTTCTAGATATGAAAGAGTAAATGGTCAACAAATCAGGCATGCTCTCACAAGCAGCTCACAGTTTAGCGGGGGAGACAGAAAAACTAAATCAGGCACCGTAAGAGGCAATATCTGATTATAAATCATGATGGAGACATTGAAGAAAACAAGAGGATGATATGGGAGTGATGAAGAGGAAAGCTACCTTAGTGTGAGGGGTCTGGGAAGGTCTCTCTGAAGTCAGGAAATTTTAAGAGGATACAGAAGAAAACTGGTATGAAGTAGAAAATGGGCCAATTAGCAGGCAAAGGAAAATGTATGCACAAAAGCCCTGAGCTGGAAGTTGGTCAGAGAAGGCAGCTAGGAGCTGGAGAGGAAGAGCACAACCAGATGATGCTAGGTTTTTCCATCTTTAAAGCTGGTGTATTACATTTTCTGGACTCCTTTCCCCAAGCTATATTATCTGCTTGGCTAGTTGCTCTTACTTTGTTTTGTTTTTCCCCTGAAGCTCTGTACCCTTCCTTTCAAAGCTATCTTCATACTTTTTTTTTTTTTTTCTTGCACCTATTCTAAACACAGCTTTCAGATCTCTTCATCCTCTTAGACAGTGGTTCTCAAAAGCCTGGTGGTCTCTGGACTAGTAGTATCAGCATCACCTGAAACCCACCTGAAAGGGAAAACATGGGGAGGGGTGGTAACAAACATCTGAAAGCTGGGCTGGAGCTCACGGAAAACCTTCTCATTCTCCTAGTGATCACAACGATCTTGCAGAATAACAGCCTCATGCAAGGTTGCTCTGAGATCATGATAAAATGAGACAAAACAAGGTCACTTCATAATTTTATCTAAACACAGACAACAACAAGGTCATCGAGCAGCTCACAAAGGACCAAACACTTCTACTCTTGGCCAAGATGAGTGGCTGCTGCTTCACAACCAATTATAGCTTCTCCTCTTGCTAAAGATAAAATTTATTCTAAGGTCCTGTCATAAAACTTTCTTCATTTTCTGACAACATCCAGTATACACCAAGCTCCTGCTTGCTTAAACTTTCCCTTTCCTTCGAATCACTCAACCAAAGCGCAAATCCTATAGTGGAGTCTTCCTAACACCCTTACACTAAGACATCCAGGGCTCCCCAAGGTCTGTGTTCTCCCTCACTGCAGTGGATGAGAGACCCAGCTTGTTTAACTACGGGTATGTTCCCTGTGGTCTTTGGCTGAAGGGCACTGCCACACGGGCTCCACCTCAGATGTACTGAATCAGCAACGTGTGGGGTGGAGTCCAGCAACCTGTACTTCAAGAGCCCCTTCAAGTGATGATGCTCCAAAGCAGTGGTTCTCAGTCTTGGCTGCCCATGAAGATATGGGTGCCTGAACCTCTCAGATATCCTGAATCAGTTGGCCTGGAAAAGGGTTGAGAAATCTGTACATGTTTAAAACCTGCCCAAATGGATCCCTGGGTGGCGCAGCAGTTTGGTGCCTGCCTTTGGCCCAGGGTGCGATCCTGGAGACCCGGGATCGAATCCCACATCGGGCTCCCGGTGCATGGAGCCTGCTTCTCCCTCTGCCTGTGTCTCTGCCTCTCTCTCTCTCTCTGTGACTATCATAAATAAATAAAAGTTAAAAAAATATTAAAAAAAAAAAACCTGCCCAAATGATTCTGTTATTCAGCCAACATTGAAAACTGGTGTTCCAAAACAGTGATGTTGACAAGAACATCATTCAAGGCGAATGTCTGCACCTGCAAGGCAATCCTATGGGTCATTTAGCCAATTGCTGCAGTTTACAGACAATTGCTGCAGAAGTCACTGCAGTGCGCACCTTGCAATCTCTGACCTGACAGTGTGTCTTTCCTGCCACAGAGGGTGAAGGCTGTCCTAAGGGCCTCTGGTCTAGTGCCTTGGTTTCTCGGTCACACACCAGCAAACTTGGTCATGTGTCGTATCTTCTCTCATACCTAGCTGCCTCCCTTCTTTCTCTGATTGCACAGAACGCTACTCAGCCACACACATGGGATGCACAGAACGCTACTCAGCCACACACATGGGATGATACACATGGGGTCTGTATGTACTAACCTGTCCACATCTATCTATCAAGAGGCATGCTATTTTTTTCAGTCTCAAAATAACCATAGCTAACATTTATCTTGCACTTAACTTTGTGCCAGTCATGAGGTTAACAATCCTTACCCCATCCTAATGGGGTATCGTCTGTGTTTCACAGATGAGGAGACCAAGGCAGGAAGAGGTCGTGTAGCTAGTCAAAGTCACACAGCTGGAGAACCGATGGAGCTAGCTTTCCCGTGAAGCTGCTGTGCTCCTGAACCCACACTTCTAGCCACCGGCTCATTTCCTCACTCAGATGGCCACATCTCCTTAGTCTGCTTCTCTCTAGCGTCTCCATAAACTTCTTTGTGTTTTTTGACTCCCCTCCTCAGCATGATGTTCCCAAGCCTTTGTGGGGTAGGGGTGGGAGGTTGAGGGGGGAAGGAAGGAAAAACTACTACCATGCTGAGATGTCTGTCCTCTCAAGAACAAAAAACTCTTTATCTAGGTCCCATCCCCAACCCCCCACCGCCATTCCCCTCCTCAAAGAAATGTCCTTCTCTGTCCACAGCTGTAGAGCAAAAGGAAAGTGGTCTTGCTTAGTATTCAGACAGTATGGCGCACATTCAAACTGCTGACCTGGCACAGAGGGCCCTTTCAGGGCTTGTGAATGTTTTAACTGTTTCCTGCCCCAATTTGTGGGTTATAGTAACATCTTGGAATAATTGTGAATAAAACATCTGCTTATTCGTTCAATATACTTTCTTAAATCCTGTCTATCAGCTTCTGCATTTATATCTTTTCAAATCTACCAGAATTACCAAGGGACTCACTGTCATGTCTGTGAGACTTAGCTCTCCATGAATATCGTAACTTGGAATGAATCCAAGGACTCAAAAAAAAAAAAAAATCCAAGGACTCAGACATAGTGGCCCTTCTGCCACCTAATAATAAGATTCCTTAGAGGCCAGTGGTAAAGATGAAATGAGTTAACTATTTAAATCATGCATAAAAGGGCATGACACATACTATTTTTCCAAATCTAATATTAACTTTAATTTCACATTTAAGTATCTGTGAGATTTGAATGTGTCTTGGCAATGCTGATTGGTGTTAAAATTATAACTGACTTGGGGGGGCATCTTTCAATCTTTTATTAGATACAAAAATGTTAGAAAATTCTCAATAAATGCTATTCATCCTCCTCTTCCTTCTCTTCCTCTCACTCCTACGTTATATCTAAAGATGACCAATCCTTATCTGGCATCGAAGGATAAAAAATACACAGAAAGTCCTTTCTCCAGGTTGGGTGACCAGGCTAGTCCTTTTTCTCATAAGCTTGGAGAATAGTATGCACCGGTCACTCTTAGTCCTGAGAGAGAAGGTAATGCTCATCCATTACCTTCTCTTGTAGGTAGGATTGTACCTATACAATCAATACTGAGAGTCTCCTACAGGCCATGAACTCTGCTCTGTATTAGGGATGTAACCAGCCTTCCAGAAGCACACAGAACAGGACAACAGTGCCAAGAAATAATTAAGAACAAGTGTCCGTACACCATACGTCCTCCCACCTCGGGAGTGTTAACAGCTCATCTACCTCAGAGTAGGACTTGGAACTTCCTGGGCCACCTTAGAAAAGCCAATACAATGCTATGGTAATGAAGACTTTTCAGAGAAAATGAAGAGAATGTTCAAAGTTATACTACAGAGGAAAACTCAACTAAAAAAAACCTAATTAGACCTCTTTAACTTCCTTAAATTATCACTTTAATTGCCAACGTTATTTTCCTCACAAACTTTTTCCCACTGATCTCTCTCCATTCTCTGGCTCCCACCCATTTCCTTCTACAGGATGGATGGACAGCCCCTTCCCAACATACTTTCAGGTCAGCACACACATATGTGCATGCGCATGTGTGTGCACAAGCACACACACATGCCTTCATCCCCCTGTATCTTTTCCTTTTCTCAAAGATCTTTAGCTCTGTTTTGATTCCTTCAAATTATTTACATCCTCACAACCCATCAGCTTTGTCCACCTCCTAACATTCACCTTCTCCAGTACATAAGAGGATTTTAAATAACTTTTCACCTGACACAAGTGTGTCTGCATGTACACACAGGCACATGAGCACACACATGCACTGGAGAGACACAGAGAAAATAGGCAAATAAAGGAAAATATAGTGAGTGCCACTATAATAGGTAGATACAGAATAACACAAGAGCAAAAGCACTCAAGAGCAGCTCCCTATCCTGATCCCAGGAAGGATCAAGCTCTACCAGTTGTTCTCTGTATCTGGGGATGTCCAGGGAAATTTTTAGTTGTCACAGAAAGGGCATGCCGTACACAACTAACATCATCTAGTGAGTAGAGAGATGCTAGGAAACATGCTACAACGCACAGGATAGACTCTACAACAGGGATTCTTCTGGCTTCATATGTCAGTTGTGAAATTGAAAACCCTGAGTTACGCACTTCAGCACAAGTAGCAGGTGGCTGCAGATTTGAAGGAGTACAAATTTCCCAGAAAAAAGAGTGGGGAGAAGAAGATGTTATCAGAAAAAAACTGCACAACGAGATTTTACCAGACCACTTGACAAGAATTTGTGAGAACGCTTTCAAACATTTATAGGAAGTTCATCTCTAAGATGTGGGAAGTCACAAGAAAATGTTGCTCCCACCAAAAAAAAATCAGACAATTGGAAAATCATTATCATTTTAAGCCCACCAGAGGGCTGAGATTGCAAAGCAACCTGATGAACTAAAAATCCAAAAGTGGACATACCCCTCCTAGGAGAGACGGGAACCATGGCTGTTTTTATCTCTGGTCAAACACAGAGAAAAGGAAAAAATAATCATAAATGAGGGAAAGAAAAAAATTGCTGAGTTTCTAAAGAATTTTTGAAGAGTGAAATATGAGAACTTATAATACAATCTGAGAGATTTCTTTTTTCTTTCTTACTTTCTGACACTACAAGTCAGTCCAGTCCAGGTTCATCTGGTATATTTCTCTAAAGATTTGGTTTCTTTTCATTAGAGAGTGGTACCAGAAAATAAGACCTGAGTGCTGATATTTTTTTTCACATTGTCATTTTATTTTCCTTTAATTCTTTAGCTGTATTTATAAATAGCTGTTTGACATCTTGGCTAATGTCAGCATTTGACTGATGTTTTTCCAGAATAAGGTTCATACTTTCCTATCTCTTTGAATGTCTCAATATTTTGTTTTTGAAAGTTACATATTATAGATAACATGTTAAAGCAAACCTGGATTCTGATGTTCCCTGATGAGGATTTTGATTTTTACTCACCTGGGTTTCATTTGTGGAATCTGTCTTTCCAAAGGTGTGCAGTCACTGATATATCTGCTCAGATTTTTTTTTTTTATTCTTTTCATTTTTTCACCTGGCTTGTTAGGGGTTGCTCTGGAGTCTACAGAGTGTCTCTTTTGGTGATTGATCAGCCGGTGATAGGGCAGATATTGTGCTTAGGTGTTTCATCCTGAAGATACCTACCCATTCCTGGTGGATCTTGTGGTGGATTGGGAAGTATACTCAAGGTTCAGCCTTCTGTGAAGTCTGCCCCAGCTTTGACCTTCTGCCAGGACCTGTCAGGTCTCCCCTGCATGTGTTAGGAGTTAGAGATGAATGAAGATGGGATATATAAAGAGCTTATACTTTATGACTGTCTCTAGGATCTTTTTGTTTAACTTATGGCTGGTCCGTCATTCTCACCAACTGAGGCTGCAACCTCGGGCTAGCAGAGCTATGCATTTCTCTTTTTTGTTGTCTACCAAGTTGATGACTTTTATTGACAACACTGCTTAGTATGGGTCTCCTTTATCTGCTCCAAATAATGGAAGCCAACTGAGATTACTGGTTTTCATTGCCCCACTGGGGACTGGCCCCCTCTCACGATATTCTAGTACCAAGGGAGATGGAGCCAGTAGTAGATGAGTACAGCTCCAGGCAAGATGACTAAAGACTTCCATTGTTCTTAAAGCTCTAGCAGTTTTGTGTTTTGTTTTAATGAAAAAACACCATTCAATTTGTCATTTGCGGGCATCCTGGGTGGCTCAGCGGTTTAGCACCACCTTCAGCCCAGGGTGTGATCCTGGAGACCCAGGATCGAGTCCCATGTCGGGCTTCCCTGCATGGAGCCTGTTTCTCCCTCTGCCTGTGTCTCCGCCTCTCTCTCTGTGTCTCTCATTAATAAATAAATAAAATCTTAAAAAAAAAATCTGTCATTTGCCTTTGCTTTGGTCAATTTGTCAGGCATTAAAATGGGTGTCTTTCTGACAATTTGGCCCAGTTTTATGCTTTTGGTGGTGAAGAATATTAGCCTGTCTCTTCACCTCACTACTGCCAGAAGTCTGTCCCCTCTGGTTTCCCAATAATTTTTGTAAGAACACAATTATAGTCTCATTTAGCAGAGGAGCCTTGGAAGACGTGGACTCAGTGAATGCAGTGTCTTATTAATAGCAGACACAGGTGACCTGATTATATCTTACAGTCTGACTGACATGGGCAACAGGAAAAGAGAATGGCTACATGAGAGAGAGGTCTTCTATAATTTTTTTCAGAGTATCTAGTGAGTAGTTTCTCTGTTGTATCCCAGATGAACATCTAACAAGAAGAACCCATTCACCTACCCTGGTTCACTAATAATCCCTAAGTCCCCAATTAATTACTCCTTTTCATAGTTGTGGAAAAGAGCAGCCTCAGTGCGTCTTATATCTGGGTCAAAGAAAAGCCACAGAATGGATAGTGAGGAGCCTGTTCTCTTAATGGGAAAATCCAGTGGTTCCACGAGTTTTGAATTTCATAAGCATGTTCTTGTTTTTTGTTTTGTTTTATAAAATCAGGGTCATTTTTACTTAACGAATTAAGCACATTTTTAAAAACGATACAGGCCATCATCTATCACCATCATTAAAAAAAGATAGCCTGTCTCCTCCAAAATAGGAAGTCTTTGATTTCAATAAAGCTTGTAGTTTTTTCTTATTTTTCCATGTAAGGCAAGATTTTCACCTGCAAATACCTCTCTGAGAGAGGAATAAAAACCTATTTCTGGGTTATACAACCAGAGATCATATTCAAATATACTTGCAGATAACTCCAGTGGAGTCCACCTTGCCTGAAGTTGGCATACGCATTACAGGTTATGTCGCAGACATTAGACATGGGATGTTACAACCAGGCCATTAGTCACAGCTCCCTCTAACATAAAGTTTTGTTTCACTTCCGTCTTATCCTGAGTCCCCTAGAAAACACAGCCTATGGCAAAGCTTACATGCTTACATTATGTAGGCATGATTGATGAAATCACTGGCCATATGATGAATTCAATCTCTAGCCACTCTGGGAATCAGTGAGTAGGGCTGAAAACCCCATCCTCTAACCATGTCAGTTTTTCTGGCAAATGACCCCATTCTAAAGATATTTAGGGACCCAGCTTGAGTCACCTCATTACTGTAAACTCATATGTGGTCCAAATGAGCTCTTTATGAGTAACAAAAGACCCTCTGGTGCACTCAGAAATTCCCAAAGGTCTTTGAAACTGTGCCAAAAGAATAGGAACCCCTGGAGTGAGCATGTGCCTCCTGGAGGACAAAGACCAAATAGAGTTTTTATTATATTACAGCATGGATGAGCACAGAAAACTGGGTCTAGTTCAGCTACCGAATGGGTTTCTGTGGCTCTTGCTTCTTCTTCATGTAACTGGCTTCCAAATAGAAATTTCAAAGGAACTGAGTGGTGAGACCAAGGGCATATGCCTGCCACTGGGCATATGGATTCAAGTATTCAAAAGTAGGGAAATTTCCACAAACAGGGGACATGTTCAAATGTGTCAATTTTCCACTGTACTGTGGATTGGCCCATTAAATTTTTATTAGAGTGCCCCCAAACTGCTTTTTTTTGGAAAAAGATCATTAGACCACAGAATCTTTTCAATGAATCACTTTGCTGTTCCTGCTATAAAAGGGACACGTTCTCTTCTTTGTGATTATTTAACTGTATTCATGTCTTCAAACAGGACTTCAATACAGTTGACTTTTCTTTAGACTCAGAGTTCAAACATAAATTATTTGAGGCAAAAGGTAATGATACCATTAATTTATCTCATCTATATGTGGATTTAGGAAAGAGAAGAATGCAAGCTAAGAAATAATTTGTATTTAACTATGAAGTTCATATTCATTGATAATGTAGTTAGTATCTAACAGATGTCTCTCTCTTACATTAATACCAAATTTCACTGCAATGCTAGCAGATTAAGGATTTTTATTCTCATTTTACAGATGAAAGACTGGAAACTCTGCTATTAAAAAGCTGATCACAAAGATGCTCCATGGAAGAACAATGATTCGAACCCAGGACAGATGACATCAAGGCTGGTGCTCTTTTTAATCTGTTACTTTTTGGAATGTTAAGTAGCTTCTAGATACTCTAGGAATCTAGACAGAGTTTTACAGCTCTGTCTTCTTTTAGGATTTTACAAAATCAAATACTCTCAAGATGGAAATAATCCTCTCAAATGCTCTTCTAGGAAGCTAAAGAAGGATTCCCTTCTTCCAGTGTGGAACAGAGTGATCTCAAATGCCACTTCTGTCCTGACTCGCACTTGATGCACTACTGTGTTTCTTGTTCTTATCAATATTAATAATGGAAACATTTACTAACCTCAGCTATTTTCTAGGCTTTGCACCAAATAGCTCTCATTGAATCTTTCTTTTCTGGTTCATTTTGGCCCTTGCCTGCATGCTACTTTATGGTAGGTTTGCATCATTTGGGAAGTGTGTGTTTCATCTCATTGAAAAGATGGTCCTTGAGTGAGGGGACATAACTTGTTGTCCCCACACTGTTAACCAATAGCTTGCATTGGACCAATATCTCCTTAATAAAGACTCAGACTGTCTAATGAATGACAAGGAGCACTGGCCTCATGTAAGAATTATCTGTTTGTCCCCTTTGCTGTGCAACCTTCTCAACCTGAATATGAAGTCACTTATCAATAATGCAAAAATTATGAGGGTGACTGGTTAAAAAAAAGAGTGCAAACAGGGTCACTTCTGACCTGGAATCAGTAGGTATCCTAGGGCTGTGGCAACAGGGTGACTTGGCACTGTGGACACTTTTTTTTTTTTTTTTTTTCAGTGTAACTGTTTCTCTCTGCAGGGAACAGAGGGAGGATCACTGTAATACTGAGTCCTTTCTATGAAAACAAATAAATGCAAAGAACTTATAGTAAGAGCACTTTAGCTGTGCTAGTAGTTCCATTTGTGAAAAAAAGATTTAGCAACAGATGTGAGGCCTGGGGGTTGCCAGGGTAAGTTGCTTCACCTTCTTTCTAATACTCTTTAGCACAATATTGTTTCCATCCATTTTGGTTCTTGACTTAGCACATTATCTGATAGCAATCTCTCACTCTTGCAAAGGTCTCAACAACCGAAATAAGCTTTCTTAAAAAGTGAGTGAGAGCTGCTTTCAAGATAATGTCAATCAGTAGTGTCTTGCTTAGAACTGTCCACCTATCATATGTTAAGTAGAAAGAATAATACGGAATTGAAGCAATGGCTGCCATTTGGCTAAGGCCAAAGGATTTGTAGCTAAACACATAGGAAGACACTTGGTAAGGGAGAAGACAGTTTCAGCAGCTCCATGGAAATGTATCTCAGATCCACTTGTCCTACATTCTTTAAACTCTAGATACGTCAACAAGGCAAGACCAATGATTTTCATCAGTAAATGTGAGGATTCAAAAAATGTGCTTGAATGGTTAAGACAGTTCAAGAAGGAAAGAATAGTCATCACAATAAATGATGCTGAGGCAACTAGATACCCACATGCAAAACAATGAAGCTAGACTTCTCCTTAGAAAAAAAAAAAAAAAAAGGAATAAAAATGTAGGAGTAAATCTTCATGACTTTGGGTTAGATAAAGACTTTCTACATATGACACTAAAAGCACAGACAAAAAAGAAAAAGAGATAAATTGGACTATCTTAAAATATAAAAGAATTTGTGTTCTAAAGGACACCCTCAAGAAAGTGGAAAGAACCTGGAGAATGGGAGAAATATTTGCAAATCACATAGTTGTTAAGAGATTTGTATCTATACTCTATAAAGAACTATTATAATTCATTAATAAAAACATAATTGAATTTAAAAATGGATGGGGCACTTGGGTGGCTCAGTGGTTGAGCATCTGTCTTTGGCTCAGGGTGTGATCCTGGGGTTCCATATTGAGTCCTGCATCAGGCTCCCCACAGGGAGCCTGAGTCTCTCTCTGCCTGTGTCTCTTGCCTCTGTGTGTCTCTTATGAATAAATCTTTAAAAAAATTTTTTAAATGGATAAAAGATCTGAATAAATATCTCTCTGAAGAAGATATAATAAATGGCCTATAAGCACATGAAAAGATACTCAACATTATAAAGGATGTAAACATCAAAACCACAACGAAATACTAATTCACATCCACTGGGATGGTTAGTCAGAAAGACAGATAACAACAGATGTTGGTGAGGATGTGGAGAAACTGGAGCCCTTACACACTGCTAGTGGGAATATAAGATGATGTTGCTATTCTGGAAAACATTGCAGTAATTCCTCAAAACACAGAATTACTTTATAACCCAGAAATTTCTCCTAACCATAAACCCAAGAGAAATGAAAACATGACCACATAAAAATGTGCACACAAATGTTCAAAGCAGCACCGTTCATAATATGCAGAAAGTGGAAAAAACACAGAATGTCCATCAACTGAATGGGTTAATCAAAGATTATACATCTACACCACAGAATATTATTGAACATTACACCTTTAAAATTCTTCAAAAGACAACTGACTATTTAAAGCAAAAACAGTAACAATGTATTGTGGGCTTACACATTATCATTATTAAAACAAATGACAACAATAAGACAAAGTGAAGGGGAAGTAAACAAAAGATAGTGCTGCAAACTTTAATATTATTCATAAAATGGCATAATACTACTTTAAGTTAGACTGTGATAATTAAAGATGCATATTGTAATTCTTAGAGCAAGCAAGCATGTACATTCACACAAAATATATGATGGAAAAAAAAAGAAGAGATAAAGTGGAATAATAAAAAAGAACGGATGCTTAAAAGTAGAAAGAAGGGGGAGGCCAAATCAACCAGATTGGATAAATAAAAAATAAGTAACAGGGATCCCTGGGTGGCGCAGCGGTTTGGCGCCTGCCTTTGGCCCAGGGCGCGATCCTGGAGACCCGGGATCGAATCCCACGTCAGGCTCCTGGTGCATGGAGCCTGCTTCTCCCTCTGCCTGTGTCTCTGCCCTCTCTGTGTGTGTGTGACTATCATAAATAAAAAAAAAAAATAAAAAAATAAGTAACAAAATAGTATACTTAAACACAACCATGTGAATAATCACACTGAGTGTGAATGGATGACTTTTTTTTTTACCAGTAAGAAGAATTTTCAGACTATAAAGCAAGCTCCACTTACCTAAAGTGGAGTACTTTACATTTACAGCAGATGTGCTTGAATTAACAAGACACAGATTGAAAGTAAAAGATTTAAAAAGACATACCATGAAACACTAATCATAAGAAACATTAATGTCAGACAACACAGACTTTAAGGTGAGAAATACCTTTAGAAATAAATACAGACACCAAGAAGACATAGCAACCCTAAATGTGCAGGCACTTAAATAACAAAGCTTCCAATGGATGAAACAAAAAGTGATAAAACTGAAGGGGTGTCCATAACTTTCACTAGGGATTTTTAACATTTCTTAAGCAGTACTTGATAGAACAAGGGGACAAAACAAAAACAAAAACTCACAACATAATAGTATTTTAAAATACTGCACTATCAAATAAATTGACCTGGGGGCACTTGGGTGGCTCTGTGGTTGAGCATCTGCCCTTGGCTCAGGGCGTGATCCCAGGATCCTGGGATGGAGTCCCACATCAGGCTCCTTGTAGGGAGTCTGCTTCTCCCTCTGCCTATGTTTCTGCCTCTCTCTCTGTCTCTCATGAATAAATAAAATATTTAAAAAACCAAATAAATTGACCTGATACTTGCAGAACACTATATTAAACAACTGCATAATATATGCTCCTTTCACAAGCATTTATTATTTTCATGAACATGTATTTCTTTAGAGGTGCTCATGGAACGTTCATGGATTAACAAATTCTTATTAATAAAATAATAATAAATTGTTGAGGATTAAAATTATACAGAGTATGTGCTTTTATCTCAATTAAATTGGAAATTTACAACAAAGTTATCTGAAAAATCTCCAAATACATGAAAACTAAACAACATACTTCTAACCCATAGGTCAAGAGGAAAATTGCAAGGGAAATCATAATGCATGTTGAAATGAATAACAATAAAAACACAAATTCTCAAAATAGATGGCCTGCAATTAACAGTGAGTGCACAGAAACCTATATCAAGAATGTGTATATTAGAAAAGAATATTTAAAATCAACAAACTTAGCTTTCCTTTATTAACAAGGAAGAAAAAGGCAAATTGAAGCCGAAGTAGCAAAAGGGAAAGACTAAAGACAAAAAAAGAGAAGACTTAAGAAGGAGAAAATAAGAATTAACTTTTTAAAAAGATTGATAAAATTGATAAATCCTAGATGGCAGGGTGGGGAGATGACACAGAATATCCCCACACATGATCTATAAATTATACAGATTTAGATAACAATAAAGGGTTTATAAGAAATAAATGCTACAAAAATTGAAGTTTTAGATAAACTAAATTTCAATCAAGAATACATTTCAAAACTTACACAAGTGAAATACACAACTACAGGAAGTAGCAGTAAGAATAAGACACAAAGAGAAAGAAGAAATCTAAACAGCCCATTATCTATTATAGAAACTGAATTTGTAATAAACTTTTCACAAAGAGAAACTTCACACCCAGACAGATTCCATGCTGAATTCTAACAATGATACATATTCTGTTCAGAAAACAGGAAAAGAGGCTATCTCCCAACTGTTACAAGGAGGCTGGCATAATCCATTATTGAAACCAGACAGAGGTATTACATTGGAAAATTACAGGTGTAAAAATGCAAAACAACTTAGCAGCAAATTAAATCTTGTAATAAATGATAGGAATAATGCATCGAGGCCATGAAATGTTTTCTTCAGGAATGCAAATTTGCTTTAACATTCAAAAGTTATTATTCAACAATTTAAAAGAGAAAGAGAATAAAATATGATCTTAATGGATGTAAATTCACTACCTATTTATGTTTTTTTTTTTAAGTCACCAAACTAGATAGTGAAAAAAATTCATTCACAAGTCAATAAAGGAATGTACAAAGAAATTTTCCACTTACCATTGTACCTAATTATAAAAGATTAAAGATTTTCTCAAGATGGAGAAGGTAGAAATAAATTCCCCACTCCCCCTACTATTTTTGATTCACCATTGTGTGTGAGAGAGAATTTAAAGACAACCTACATAAATTGGGAGATATGCTGCATTCGTGTATTGGAAGACTTGAAACCACGAAAGTGGCAATTTATCCTAAATTCATCTAGAGATTATAAAGGCTCCAAAGTTAAATTTCAAGTTTATCCACCATCTTTGCTTAATCTATCTCCTCCAGCTGGTCACATTACAGATTTTTAACACTCAAGCTGGGGTGAGGTGAGGTCAAAATTCTCCCAAGGAAGGCGGCCACTAAAGGCATTCTTACCCAATGTGGTGGTAGTTTTTCCAAAAGTGAACACTTTCCAACGTCTTATGTACCTTTGGTCAGTGCCCTAAAATACTTTTCTTGAGTAATCTTGTCATGTTTTATTCTTTTTCTCTCAGAGAGAAATGAGCTAACACATGCCACCATCACTGGACATAACATTTAAGTATTTTTTTTTAAAGATTTTATTTATCTATTCATGAGAGACACACACAGAGAGAGGCAGAGACACAGGCAGAGGGAGAAGCAGGCTCCACGCAGGGAGCCCTATGTGGGACTCGATCCCCGGTCTCCAGGACCAGGCCCTGGGCCGAAGGTGGCGCTAAAACACTAAGCCACCCGGGCTGCCCAGTTTAAGTGTTTTCAATCATTAATTGAAATTCTACAAGCTGACCCTAAGGATATAATTAAATAATCGGTAAGAAAAATTGTTTTTTTAAGTGAGAAATTTTGTCTAAATATCTAGCAACAGGTTATTTGCTAAATATTTAGTGATGTATCTATAGAAAATTAGCAATAATGTGTAGCCATTAAAAATATACAGATAAAATTAACTGATTTGGCTTCATATTTATAATGATATATTGTGTTTATATCACTAAAAATATAACATATAAATATACCCATTCATGTGTGTATATATCCTAAAGGAAAAGTTTAGAACATGAAACAAATGTTAAAATGTTTTAAATTAAGTAGTCAGAATATGGGTGCATTTCCTGTGTTTTCAGAATAGTTCTCATTGAATATGTATTATTTTATACAAGAAAAAAAGAGTAAATTCATTATGAAAATAAATGACATACACAAGGAATCCTTTTCTCTATGATTCTAGCTCTCAGGTGACTCTTTTCTAGATACTCTTCACTAAACATATATTGGTAAAAATCCCTGTTTCTCCCTGAAATTATGGCATGAAAATATCTACATCATGAATCAACATGGTAAATCATATAAGAATTTTTTAAAATACACTATAAAGAAAGCACAAATGACAGTCACTTAAGTCAATTTCAAACTTTTATGAATCTCAGATTTACGTATCTAGCCCAAATCTGTCACTCAAAATCCAGATCTAATTGATACTAAGTATCTCTAACTACATAGCATCTAAATACCTTGATAACCAAGACTAACTTCATTTCCCCCATAAACTTGTTCTGATTTCCTATTCTTGGAAAATGGTTTTATGACCTACCTAGTTACTCAGTCCAAAAGTCTAGAAGGTTTCTTTTACTCTTTTCATTATTTTTCTTTATAATTGGCCACCAAATCTTATAGATTCCTTTTTTTTTTTTTTAATGATAGGCATGCAGTGAGAGAGAGAGAGAGAGAGAGAGGCAGAGACACAGGCAGAGGGAGAAGCAGGCTCCATGCACCGGGAGCCCGACTTGGGATTCGATCCCGGGTCTCCAGGATCGCACCCTGGGCCAAAGGCAGGCGCCAAACTGCTGTGCCACCCAGGGATCCCTAGATTCCCCTTTTTTAATACCTCTGAATCTAATCTTTTCTCCCCAGTTGCTAAGCTTATTGCCTTATTTCAGAATGTTTTTTTAATATTTTATTTATTTATTCATGAGAAACAGAGAGAGAGAGAGAGAGAGAGAGAGAGGCAGAGACATAGGCAGAGGGAGAAGCAGGTTCCATGCAGGAAGCCTGATGCGGGACTTGATCCCAGAACTCCAGGATCACGTCCTGGGCTGAAGGCAGGTGCTAAACCACTGAGCCACCCAGGGATCCCTCAGAATGTCTTTATTTCCTAACTGAAATATTCAACAGCCTGCAAGTTGGGCTCACTGACTTCAGTTACCTGTCCTTCAATTAATTTAGTATTTTATTAAAGTATAATTTACTAACACATAGATCTTAAATGCACACACCATAGATGTTTGATTAGTTTTGACAAATGATACACTGAGATTACTTCCACTTCTATCAAGGAAAAAACATTTTGTAACTCTAGAAAGTTCTGTTACACCCCTTTCCAGTAAATTATCTCCCATCAGAAGCAACCACTGATGTTATTTCTATTATAACAGATGAATGTGATATATCCTAGAACTTCACACAAAAGTACCTTTTTGTGTCTGATTTATTTTACTTCACATTATATTTTTATGAGCATCATTTATGATGTTGTGTTCATGAGTAGTTTGTTCTTTTGTTTCAGTACTCCACTAAATGAACATACCTAACATATTTATCCAATCTCCCTTGAATGAACACTCAGTCTAGTTCCAGTTTTTTTTGTTTGTTTGTTTGTTTGTTTTTTGCTGTATGAATGAAGCTGATACAAACATTTTTTAACAAGGCTTTTGGTTGATGTTTTCTTTTTGGGGGTCTGAGAGATGAAAAGCTAGGACTGGAATTGCTGAGTCATATACAAGTTTTCATTTACTTTTTTAAGACTGTCAGCTTTCCAAGGAGGTTGTACGCTTTATATTCCCATTGGCCATGTATAAGAACTCTAGTTACTTCACTACTTCAAAATTTAGGTTAGCCATTCCATTGGAAATGTAGTTTTGGGTGAATAAAGTATTATAAGCACTTTAAATTTATCTCTTCTACTGATCACTTACTATGCCTCCTTGTATTGACTTTTTAAATGGCTGTTATAGAGATTTCATTATGTATCTTAAACTTATCAGAGTCCATCTACAAAAATGTTCAAGTATTCCACAAGAAGCATAAGGCAACTCTCTGCAGTATACTTCCAACTACAATCCACCCATTCTTTGTGTTCTTTGTCATATATTTTATTTCCATATGTTACAAAACGGATATTAAAGAAACTTAATCAATAGTCTTCAAAAAATTAATGGTCTATAATGATATAAATGACTTTTAAGCATCCTTTTAGATACATTTTGCAACATCTCACTCTTCCTGGTATTCCTCATTTCTTCTTACAGGGCTAGGTTTCTTTTTTTTATTAATAAATTTATTTTTTATTGGTGTTCAATTTACCAACATACAGAATAACACCCAGTGCTCATCCCATCAAGTGCCCCCCTCAGTGCCCGTCACCCATTCACCCCCCACCCCCCGCCCTCCTCCCCTTCCACCACCCCTAGTTCATTTCCCAGAGTTAGGAGTCTTTATGTTTTGTCTCCCTTTCTGATATTTCCCACATATTTCTTCTCCCTTCCCTTATATTCCCTCTCACTATTATTTATATTCCCCAAATGAATGAGAACATATAATGTTTGTCCTTCTCCAATTGACTTACTTCACTCAGCATAATACCCTCCAGTTCCATCCACGTTGAAGCAAATGGTGGGTATTTGTCATTTCTAATGGCTGAGTAATATTCCATTGTATACATAAACCACATCTTCTTTATCCATTCATCTTTCGATGGACACCGAGGCTCCTTCCACAGTTTGGCTATTGTGGCCATTGCTGCTATAAACATTGGGGTGCAGGTGTCCCGGCATTTCATTGCATCTGTATCTTTGGGGTAAATCCCCAACAGTGCAATTGCTGGGTCGTAGGGCAGGTCTATTTTTAACTCTTTGAGGAACCTCCACACAGTTTTCCAGAGTGGCTGCACCAGTTCACATTCTCACCAACAGTGTAAGAGGGTTCCCTTTTCTCTGCATCCTCTCCATTTGTGGTTTCCTGCCTTGTTAATTTTCCCCATTCTCACTGGTGTGAGGTGGTATCTCATTGTGGTTTTGATTTGTATTTCCCTGATGGCAAGTGATGCAGAGCATTTTCTCATGTGCATGTTGGCCATGTCTATGTCTTCCTCTGTGAGATTTCTGTTCATGTCTTTTGCCCATTTCATGATTGGATTGTTTGTTTCTTTGGTGTTGAGTCTCTTCAATAAATGGTGCTGGGAAAATTGGACATCCACATGCAGAAGAATGAAACTAGACCACTCTCTTTCACCATACACAAAGATAAACTCAAAATGGATGAAAGATCTAAATGTGAGACAAGATTCCATCAAAATCCTAGAGGAGAACACAGGCAACACCCTTTTTGAACTCAGCCACAGTAACTTCTTGCAAGATACATCCACAAAGGCAAAAGAAACAAAAGCAAAAATGAACTATTGGGACTTCATCAAGATAAGAAGCTTTTGCACAGCAAAGGATACAGTCAACAAAACTAAAAGACAACTTATAGAATGGGAGAAGATATTTGCAAATGACCTATCAGATAAAGGGCTAGTTTCCAAGATCTATAAAGAACTTATTAAACTCAGGGCTAGGTTTCGATATGGTATCATTTCTTTTCAGGAATTCTAAGCTCTGTTCAATAATATAGTATTGGATTATAGCCCGAAGTAAAAAGTAAGTATCTCCATATACATACAAGTAAATCGTTGAACAAAAAATGGACAAAATAAACAAATCTCTCACATAGAATTTCAAATAATTTATGTAGATACTCTCACCTCAAGGAGGTAGAGGTTAACTCCCCACAATGTAAGTGTGAGATGTGCATAGTCATTTACTTCTAAAGTAGGAAAAGAATATAAAGTTGGAAAAGAATAACTATTCACTGGAGAAACCACATACATTGTCAAAGCCAAGTGATCAAAATTAATATAATCAGTGATTAGTTATGTTAATACTATATACCTTTGATATAAGAATAACAGTTTATGATCCACCTCCAAAAAGCCCATAATTTCACTCAACTATGAGAAAAACATAGGGACAAATTCAAATTAAAGAAAGATCTACAAAATCCCAGTATTCCTTACTGCTGTCAAGGTCAACTAAAACACAAAAAGACAGAGAGTCTATCATGGTCTAGAACGGTCTAAAGTGATGTAAAAAACTTAAGATAATGTGATTTCCTGGATGAGACCTGGAACAGAGAAGTAGAGACTTCAATGAATAATAATGCATCAATATTGGCTCAGTTTTGACAAATCCAATATGCTAACAATAGGGGAAACGGTATGGGGTTGTGGGCACTGTGTATTATCCTTGCAACTTATCTGTAAATGTAACACTGTGCTAAATGAAGAGCTTATTTTGATAAAACAAATGGAGGATCATAAAAGACATATAGAAAGTATAAAAAATGAGAATTCTCAAGGTGAAAAGTATAACTTAGATTAAAATGTATTAGGGAACATAACAGCAGAGTTAATTAAGACTGTAGAAGAATGGATCTGTGAATGGACTGTAGAAGAATGGATCTGTGTTGTGATAGAGCAACAGAAATGATTTAATATGAAGAAAGTAGAGAAAAAAGACTGAAGAAGAGTGAACATAAAAAGAAAAGAAGAGTGAACAGAACATAAGAGACCTGTGAGACATCAAGCATGTACTGACATATGTGTAGAAGGAATCCAAGCTAGAAAAGAGAAATGAAATCAGTGAGAAAAAATATTTCATGAAAAACACTAATCTACAGATCCATGGTCAGTGAAGTCCCGGTAGCATAAACACAAAGAGATTAACACCTAGTCAAACTGCTGAAAGACAAGAAGAAAAAATTAAATGACAGGAGAAAAGTAATTCTTAACATATAAGGAATAACATTATGATCAATAACTCCTCTCATTAGATGCAGGACTGTGGAATGATCTATTTTGAATGAGGAAAGGAAAGAACTATCAACCATGAATTTTATAGCCAACAAAACTATCCTTCAAAAAATGAAGGCAAAATAAAACCCCACTATACTTCTAAATAAACAAAGACTGAGATAATGTATTGTTAGCAGACATGCTTTATAAGAAATTCTAGAGAAACTTCTTTAGGCTGAACGAAAATAATACTGGAGGGTAACTTGAATTCACATGGGAAAAATGGGAGATACTGGAAATGGTAAGTATGTCTTAAAATGTAAAAGACTGCAAAAGCATTTTTTATGACTTAAGAATGTAAAATTATAGAAAGCAAAAATTATGTCACCATATTGTTAAGTTTATAATATATAGAGATGTAATATATATGATAATGATACAAAATGGGAGGTAGAATTACGTTATACTGGGGCAATGCTGTTATACTTTATTGCAATCAAGTCATAATTAACAGAACATAGATTGTGATAAATTACGAAGCACATTTTAACCCCTATAGCAACCACTAAGAAGTAACTTTAAAAACAGATGGTTAAGGGCAGCCTGGGTGGCTCAGCAGTTTAGCGCCACCTTCAGGGCGTGATCCTGGAGACCCAGGACTGAGTCCCACGTCAGGCTCCCTGCATGAAGCCTGCTTCTCCCTCTGCCTGTGTCTCTGCCTCTCTCTCTCTCTCTGTGTCTCTCATGAATAAATAAATAAAATCTTTAAAGAAAAAAATATGATTAAAAGTTAACAGAGGAATGTAAATGCTACTCTAACAAGTGTTTGTTTAACCCAAAGGAGGAGAGTAAAAGAGCAACAGAGAAACAAGAACATATGACAATATAAAAATATCTAGAAGAATGGCAATGTAAATCCAACTTGATCAATAATTACATTAAATGTGAATAGACTAAATAGTGCTATCAAAAACCACTAATTATCAAGCTGGAGAAAAGTGAGATCCAACTATTTGCTGTCTACATCTTTGATTCAAAGATACAGATAGTTTGAAAGTAAAAGGATGAGAAAATATATATTACGCAAATAGTGACCATGAGGCAGTTGGCGTAGCTATATTACAAAACAGTCCTTAAGATCAGAAACACTACTAGAAAAAAGATATTTTAAAATGATAATAGTGTCAATACATAAGGAAGACATAACAATTATAAATACATACGGATTTAAAAATAGAGCCCTAAAGTACATGAAGAAAAGAGACAATTTAAAGAATAAATGTACATTTAAGCATTATAGTTTGTAATTTCTTTTCAGTAACTGATAGAAAAACTACGCACAAAATTAGTAAGAATATAGAAGATTTGAAGAAGACTATTAATGAGCTTGAGGGACACCTGAGTGGCTTAGTCAGTTAAGGGACTGCTTTTAGCTCAGTTTATGATCTCAGGGTCCCGGATCAAGTCCCACATCAGGCTCTTTTGAGAGCCTGCTTCTCCCTCTCCCTTTGCCTGCCCCTCTCCCTGCTTGTGTGCTCACATGCTCGCTCGCTCTTCCCGCCCCATTCAAATAAGTAAATAAATAAGTAAATATCTCTTAAAAATAAAGACTATTAACAATTTGATTAACTGACATTTAAAGGACACTCTACCCAACAAAAAAATTTATTTTCCTAAAAGGAATGCAAAAAACATGCTTAAATAGACCACATACAAGAATAACCCATATGCTAGGCACTAATGAGTCTTAAATTTAGGAGGGTTGAAATCGTTCCAATTTTAGTATATGTGCTGCCGAAGCAAGCACAGGAGGGTTGAAATCATTCAAAGTCTACTCTAACCATGATAGAATCAGATTAGCTATCAACAACAAAGGAAATTTGGGAGATGTTCCAATATTTGGGAACTAACACATTTCTAAATGACTCATGAGTTAAGGAAAAATTTTAAGCATGAACTGAATGAAATAGAAAAGAAATAGAAAAGGCAACACATATCAGAATTTTGGGATGCAACTAAAGCAGTGCTCAGAGATAAATTATTGTTTTAAATCCCAGAGTAGAAAAAAAAGAATGGTCTCAAATCAATAATCTCAACTTTCACCTTTAGAAACTAGTAAAAGTAGAACAAATTAAACTCATAGCAAGCATAAGGAAAGAAATAATAAAGATCAAAACAGAAATCAGTGAAATAGAAAATAGAAAGCAGTAGAGAAAAATCAATTAAACCAAAAATTGCTTTTTTAAAAACAAAAATCAACAAAATTAACGTTAGCTAGATTTGCCAAAAAAATCATGAGAAGACATAAATTGTCAAAATCAGTAATAAAATAGGAAACTAAAATGCTAAGCTAAAAGAAATCAAAATGAATATAAAGAATTATGAAAAACTTGATCCCAGATTAGACAACCTACATTAAATGAACTTCATAGAAAGATATAATCAAAAGTAAGTCAAGAAGAAATAGAAAATGAAGTAAAAAAAATTGAATGAATAATGAAATATCCTCCCACAGTGAAAAATTTATGTCTAAATGTCTTCATTGGCAAATTTTATTAAGTAATACAACTTAAGGAATAATACAAATCCCCCCTCAGACTTTCAGAAAGAAAGGCTACTACATAGCAGTATCCTCGATGAACATAAGTGTGAAAATCCTTAACAAAATATTAACAAACCAAATCTCAAAACATAAAGAAAGGTTTTATACCATGACTTAATTAGATTTATCTCAACAATACAAATCTGGTTTCATATCTTAAAATCATATAATGTAATATATATTAATAAAGGGGGAAACCACATTATCACTTAAGTGATGCAGAAAAGGCATTTGACTCAAACAAAAACCCATTCATGATTAAAAACTCTCCACAAACTAAAAGGAAACTTCAACTTGAAAAAATACAACTTCTAAAAAAACAATTCCTTACAACTAACATCAGGCTTCATGGTAAAATAATGAATGCTTTCCTTCTAAGATGACAAACAATGCAAGGATGTCTGCTCTTACTACCTCTAATCAACCCTATAATGGAGATTCTAGACAGTGTGAGAGCATTTTAAAAGTAAATGGAGAGATATTTAATGTCAATTTTTAGAGGATTCAGTATTAAGATGGCAATTCTTCCCAAATCTGTAACTTCAAATAAATCCCTACCAAAATTTCTGCAGGTTTTTATTTTATTTTTTTGCAGAAACTGACAAGAAGGTCCTAAAATTTATATGGAAACAAAAAGGACTTAGAGTGGTGAAACAAATTTGAGAACAAAACAAAATGAAAACAAACTTAGATGACTTTTACTTTCTGAATTTGAAAATTTTTATAAAGTTAATTATACCAGTCATGACAGTATAGTATTGGAGTAAGGACAGACGCCTAGATCAAAGGAACACAATTGAAATTTTAGAAATAAAGTTTATTATTTATGGCCAATTGATTTTCACTAAAAGGGTCCAAAGTGATTTAAAAGGCAGTTTTTTCTTTTTTTAAAGATTTTATTTATTTACTTGATTGATTGACTGATTGACTGAGAGAGAACATACAAATGGGGAGAAGGAGAGGGACAAGCAGATTCCACACTGAGCTCAGGGCTCTATGTGGGGCTGAATGAGGTGGGGCTGGGGGCAAGGGTCTCCATCTATGATCTTGAGATTATGACCTGAGCTGAAATCAAGAGTCAAACACTTAACTGACTGAGTCACCCAGGCAATTCAGGATAGTTTTTTCCAATAATGGTTATTAGAGAAGCACTGAATATTCATATGGAAGGTAAGGGAAAGAGAAAAGGAAAGGGAAAAAAGAGCTTAGATCCTTACCTCACATCACACACACAGATTGACTCAAAAGGGATCACAGGCTTCCATGAAAAGCAAAAACTATAAAACTTCAGAAGAAATTATAGGAGAAAAATCTGTTATTGCGAGCACTGATGTAACACCAAAATCAAGATCTTAACGAAAAAAATAATTGGACCTCCTCAAAATTCAAAGCTTCTGCTTTTCAAAAAAACATCACCGAGAAAATGAAAAAAAAAAACAAGACACACACCTTGAAAGACATAATACACATCATATAGCTGATAAATGACTTGTCTCTAGAATTTAAAAACACTTTCAGTATTATATAATAAGTAGACATTGTGATAATAAGGAAGCCAAAAGATTTAAAGATATTTCACCAAGGGAATATGAATGGGTAAATGGAACATAAAAACATGATCAACATTATTAGTTAGTAGAGAAAGGCAAAAATAAAACTTCAACTAGGGACCCACGTATACACACCAGACTGGATTTAATTTAAAAAAACAAAACTGACAATACCACTTGTTGGAGAGAATATAGAGAAAAAGGAACCCTTCCTTATACATTCCCGATGGGAATATAAATTGCTATTAGCCACTTAATAAAAGGGTGGATAGTTTCTTAGAATTTAAGGTAAATTTATAATATATACCCAGCAATTCCACTCTCTAAGCATCTACCCATGAGAAATAAACATGTGATATACACCCGAAAACCTGCACATAAATGTTTATTAAAGCTTTATTATATAGTAGCTCCAAACTGGAAGCAATTCAAACCAATGAACAAAATATAGAAACAATATAATGCTATTTATTGACAAAAAGAAATGAACTACTGATAACACGATGTAACACTGATGAACTTCAAAATCTTTATGCAAGGTAAAAGCAGCAGACTCAAGACTCATATTGTATTATTCCATTTTAAAGAATGAATAAATGGGGCAGCCTGGGTGGCTCAGCGGTTTAGCACCACCTTCGGCCCCGGGCGTGATCCTGGAGACCCAGGATCGAGTTCCAAGTTGGGCTCCCTGCATGGAGCCTGCTTCTCCCTCTGCCTGGGTCTCTGCCTCTCTCTCTCCCTGTGTCTTCCATGAATAAATAAATAAAATCTTAAAAAAAATGAATAAATGGAGTGAATGAATGAATTTATAGGATAAGCAGGGGCAGAGGGAGAGAGAGGAGTATCTCAAGCAGACACCTGCTGAGCATGGAGCCCTGAGACTGTGACCTGAACCGAAACCAAGAGTCAGATGCTTAATCAAATGAGACACCCATCTATCGAGAAAGAAAGAGTCAGGGGTACCGGGGGCAAGGGATGCAAGCTGGGAGTGATTGGGAAATGGCATGAGGGAACTTTCTGGTTAGTGGAAATGTTCTAAAGCTGGATTGGAGGGTCTGTTGCACAACTCTTTATATGGTTCCTGAGAATTACTGAATTGTGGGGCACCTGGGTGGCTCAGGTGGTTAAGTGTCTGACTCTTGAATTCAGCTCAGGTCTTGATCTCAAGCTCACAAGCCCAAACCTTGTGCTGGGGCTAAAAAAAAAATTATTGAACTGTACATGTGTGATGAGTGAATTTGATGGTAAATAATGCTTTAATAAGAATGTTTTAGAAATGACTGCATGGAAAAAAAAAAAAAGAAATGACTGCATGTACTTCTGAGGTACACTGCAATGCAGGCCTCAGAGAGGATGCACAGTGCTTTGCTTCACCCAGCCACACTCTAGACGGAAGCTTCAGAACATTCATGTTCTTTCCATCCAAAAGCCATGCCTAGAATAAAAAGTCTGTGGGTAAGGATGGGAAAAACAGAATGGGAAGAGATATGAGAGGGAGACAAACCATGAGAGACTCTTAACTATGGGAAGGAAACTGCTGCTGGAGGGGAAGGGGTGGGGCATGGGGTATCTGGGTGGCGGCCACTAAGGAGGGCATGTGATGTGATGAGCACTGGGAGTTATACGCAACTAATAAATTACTGAACTCCACCTCTGAAACTAACGAAGCTCTCTGTATGTTGGCTAACTGAATTTAAAATTCAAAAAAATCTCATGTGGGTACATGAGAAGGCAATTCTAGTTTAATAAATGCATTTGAAAACAAATTCATACATTTCTCTAATAGTTCAATCTTTTTACAAACTAAAAGTTTCCTTTTTCTTGTTGAAGAAAGTTTTTTTAAAAAAAAATCAAACTAAAAAGCGTTTGATTTTCTAGCACACTTGAAGAATGAAAAATCTCAGAAGAAAAATGCTTTGGGTGTTTTGTTGCCGTTGTTTTTGATTATGTGTGTATTAAGAAGCTGAAAAAGAGCACATTTTAAAGGTAAGACATTCTTTCACTTCACTTCTCATTTGTACGTCCTTTACTTACTCCAACAACACATCTGTTTATATTTTCTAAACTCGGATTTTTCCAAAGTCTCTGCTTTCATTTTTACTGAATGTTATTTTTTGCTTGGGAACATTCTTACTATTGTATTAGTCAGAATTCTCCAGAGAAACAGAAGCAACAACAGAACAGAGAGGGATGGATTACTTAAGACATTGGGTCACAGGGATCCCTGGGTGGCGCAGCGGTTTGGCGCCTGCCTTTGGCCCAGGGTGCGATCCTGGAGACCCGGGATCGAGTCCCGCATCGGGCTTCCGGGGCATGGAGCCTGCTTCTCCCTCTGCCTGTGTCTCTGCCTCTCTCTCTTTCTCTCTCTGTGACTATCATAAATAAATAAACAACAACAACAAAAAAAAGACATTGGGTCACAGATCGTGAGGGCTGAAAAAGCCCCACAACCTGCCATCCGCAAGCTGGGGACCCGAGAAGGCCAGTGGGCTGATTCCAGTCCGAGTCTGAATGTCTAAGAACCAGGGGAGCTGATGGCGTAAATCTCAGGAAAAGGCTGATGTCTCAGCTCAAGTAAACAGGCAGGCAGGGGTGAATCCTGCTTTCCTTCACCTTTTTGTCTATTGACCTATGAACTGGGTGATGCCCATCCATACTGGGGATGGCGACGCACTCCACTGTCTACTGATTGAAACGCTAACTTCTTCCAGAAACACAGACGCTCGGAAATAATGCCTGGCCAAACATCTGGGCATCCTGTAGTTCAGTCTAGTTGATACACAAAATGAACCATCACAATCATCCTCTGCCTCCCTTCGTTATAAATAAGGACATTAATTCTAACAGGGACTCCCCCCAACTCTCTTTTTAGGATCTGGTTCTTCCTGCTTCTTCCTGCTATTTTCCTTTTCTTGCCATTCTCGTTCTTTGCTTCAGTGTTCTCATCTGTAAAATGATGGATACATCTAAGAATCTTTGAAGTTTGAAAGAGATAAAATACTTAAAGTACACAGCACATTCTTAGCCCTCAATGAAGACTGACTTCCTTTGTGTTTTCAACAAATGTTTATTGAAAGAAGCAATGTCAAGGATCAGCCATTGGTAATAAAATCACTCCATGGAAATAATATTGCACATAAAAATCATTTACATTTTTTAGAGAGACCTAAAAATTAGATTGTATCTAATCTAAAGATTAGATTGTATCATTCTATGGTTCTCAATCTGGTGTCTGTATATTGCCAAGATTAAAAAATATATTGGAAAGCCAGAATAAATGTGGCTCATATTTCAGAAGTGACTATTTTTATGCATATAACCTAAGAGATTTTCAAATTTAGATAAACACAGCAAAGGAAAGAATTAGAATGCTCAAAACTTTCATGACAAGACATAAATCTTCTAAAAAAATTCACAGAGGTATGGGCTTGTGAAAATGAGAGGGTTATAGGGCCTCTGCCCTTTGAGGGACACCTGGGTGGAAAGGCCTAATCATCTCCCATCTAGCTTCAGGATGGTATGTACAAAATGGTACCTGAGAACTAACCTTCCAAGTTTAATATTGTTGCTCTGGAACCATAGCAGACATTAGTTACAGAGAAATGAGTCTACACCGTTCTTATCCCTACCTTGGCTCCCTTTTCAGTGACCATAACACACCTTGACTTCTCTGTCTCCAAAAGTGGGTAAGGAAACCACACTGAGAGTCTCACACAGGAGGTAATGGGGAACTCACTGTTCTTGAATGAGGATTCTAGGTAGTAGGAGAAGGAATTGAGGCAGAGCTCTTGCAAGATTTAGAAGAGGATTCAAATTTTCTGTAAATAAGCTTGGGAAGTCAAGTCTTGAAGAGTGAGGATGGGGGAAGATGAGGCTGCTCAGTGGGTCCTCCACAAATGGCAGTGATGCCTGAGGCCTTCTTCAGCTGCAGGAAGCCACCCACGCCTGACGGATCTACAGCTTCAAGGACAGCCTGCTGACCCTCTGCCATTATAGGTTATGGGGCAAGAAGGGAAAAATTGAGGTAAAACAAAGTTAAGGAGGAAGGAAGAGCTGAAACGCTCCCTAGGGCAAAGGTTCTATGAGCTTTGGAGGCGACGAGTGGCACAGAAGGGAAGTGAGACCCTGCTGAGAGTGGCCATTCTGAGTGATCATCTCTACTGTGCCCCACGTCCCAAAGCTGGGGGCTTCCAGTATATACATAGCAGGAGATGCCCAGTGACAAGACAGAAGCATGTGACAGGTACAAATAAAGAGTAGGGAGCAAAGGTCATGAACTGGAGACCAGGAAGGCCCATCTGTCTCTCAGATGGACTGTGTTTGGCCTGCCCAGTTCTTTATAGACATATTGAGATTTCTGAACTTTATTGAAGAAAAACATCCCCATTTCGTCAAGGTGACAAGCAGCTAGAATAGGCTCTCCAGCTGGCCACGTCTCTCCATTGTTCCCTGTACCTTGCACTCAGAGCTCTCCTCACTCACCTGTTGCAAGGCCTGGATGTGAGAGGCCCACGGGGTTTCAACTCCTGGCAAAGATGGAGCATTCCAGAAGGCTCCAGAGCATTCATCTGTCCACTAGAACGGGTTAGGGAATCTTCCCCCTTGGCACTTTTTAGTCACCTCTCTCATCGGCCATTGTGAGATTCAATGAGATGTTATTTATAAAAGAGATGCTTAGAACCATGTCTGACAGAGCAGTTCCTAGAATAGGAAAATACATATTGAAAAACCTTTTTTGCCCCAATGATTTTTTTTTTTTTTTTTTTTACTGATTTGGTCTGGCTAATTCTCACCAGCCAATAATACTTTTATTTTTCTTCTCCTCAGAATCCATTTTACTAAAACTCCATCAAAGCTGCACTTACCAAGTGAGTCAGTGTGAGCCTGGGTGTCCGTGCTGAGCTCTACAGAGTATGGTGTTAGCCTGATGTTACTCCTTAACCTGCTTACTCATGATCCGCTCGCAGAAGAGGGAGCCCGATGTCCAAACTGGACATTAGTGGCTCTCCCCGCCGAGACTAAGATTTAAACACAAGTTAACCATTTTTTAAACAAAGCCGACTGCCCCCCGCACCCCAGATGGCTTTCACAAGGATTCTTTATGGTATACTCAAGGAAGAAATGAAAACCCCTGCCTAAATATGAAACGCTGTCAGAACTGCTTGGTGCAAGCAGGGCCCTGAAAGATGTGAGTCTCACACAGAATCCCCAGGGTCCTGGGACTGAGTCCCGCATCAGACTCCCTCTGCCTGGGTCCCTGCCTCTCTGTGTCTCTCATGAATAAACAAAATCTTTAAAATCAATCAATCAATCAAAGAACCGAACTTTCAGAACCGCAAAGCAGCCTGAATGTTCTGCATTCAGATCCCTCATTTGATCTTTGATGAAATCGAGCCTCAGAAATTATTAGTGATCAACTTGCCTTAACGGTCGTGACAGATATGGGTCAAGGCCTTGGGACTCCTTAACTCCTCACCTTCTGCAGTCCCCCTTTATGAACCACTGCAAGTCATTTGCCAGAATGAAAAAAAAAAAATACAGGCCTGTGAAGATTAAGAAAATTGTCCAAATTTCCCCGTGAATAAGAGATGAATCACTGTGAAGACAAACGTCTACATTCCCCTGTCGGCCTGGATCACTAAATCACGCTTTTGCTTTGAAGCTCTGTTAAAACCTGGACTTTTCCAGACATTTTAAGCCAGAAAGAAACAACTGATCTATCTTGAACAAGGTTTCTCTGGCGAGTGGCACTTTGAACAAATATGCCCAAGTTGTCTCTCTTTAACAGATTTTGCTCCAACCCTGCAAAACAATTTTTTTTTATTTTTTATTTTTTACAATGAGAAGATCAGATCTCTTCTGATGGGATCATATTTTTCCTTCTTTTTCTTTTTTGGCTAGTGAGAATTCCAGCCTTCCATATGCTTGGTTGTACTCAGCAGTGGCAAGGAAACAATAACGTTTGATTTGACTTTTGTTTCTGCTCCCTGTAACTTGAGTTGACGGGTCCAAATTACCTTCATTTCCATAGCGCCTTCCGCCTTTCCGATGACGGGACACCCTTGCTGCCACACCGCACAGCTCCCTGGCTTGCACCCGGGAGGTTCCTCAGGCACAGCAGGCAAAGACAATGGCAGGGTCTTGCGCCTCGGGTAACGAGAACATCCTTCCAGCGCCCCTGCGGGAGGGCCCCTGGTGTGGAGTTACACGTCATGTCTGCAGCACGATGGTGCAAAGTTGTCTTTCTTTCCCTTTTCGTTGCTCTCCCCATCTACCGCACGACAGTCGTCCTCGGTGGTGAACAGGATCTGAATGTTTTCAGCAGGCTATTAGGCTTCAAACTAGAAGCAAATGACTCCTTGACTTTTTTTTTTCTTTCCAGGAAACACGGCCAATATGAAGCCAGGGCCCCACATATGATTCTGACGTCAGAGTTAATAACTCATTAGAGAGGGGACAACTGCTTCAGCTGGCCTGGAGCCACAGGGGGTGCAGGGGGCACAGACATATTCTTTTCCCATCACTGGCTTGCAGCGAGCTGGTTACCAAGCCAAAGCCTTTCAGGCAGCAGGTACATGGAGTTCTTTCCCAAATTTATCTCCAGACTGCTCAAACAGCTCAGCAAAGGGTTGGCCTTCTATTGCATTATTATTAATTATTATTATTATTATTATTATTATTATTATTATTATTTTCAGTCTCTTTGTTGAGCCTGCAAGTGATTTTATAAAGACTACCAGCAATTTACATTAATAAGATCCTGGTATTTTCAAGGTTAAAATGAACCCACTACAGAAGTGATTGCTGGTGACTGATGGTGACTTTTGTCAACTCTGGGCAAACCCTTAAATTCTTAAGGCGTTACTAAGCAAAACAGCCTGCTGGTTATGTAAAATGATTTAAAAATAATGGGCCAGAAGAAAGTGACTCAGTTACTGTCAGCTCTTCTCTCCCAGCCCCGTCCCATCTGAGCACTGACCAGTGCTTTCCTTTATTTCTTGGGATAAGATCATGGCACCAGTGAGTGTTTTACTAATCAGTTATGTCAACTGTAGCATTTTTATTTTCTTAATTTTAATAAAACAGTAACATTTTTGAGTCAAAAGATATAATTTCTCTGTGTGCTGAAAGGTGATAAAATTCTGCTTTCTTATTTTTAGTGGCAGGGATTGTACTTCTGAAGAGCTCTGAATAGCAGACATGTTACCACTTTTATTTCATTCCTTATATTTCAAAAACTTTTTTTTCAGGAAAGCAATGTTACAGAGAAGATTCTAGATTTTCTGCTATAGATTATAGATTTTCTACCCTGAAAATGGCATACACTGAAAACAATACATATTTCAGTAGGAAAATACAATGGTAATTTCCTACTTCATTCATAGAACATGTATTAGTTTTGTATTTTCACATTTCTTAGAATGGAATGCATCTTAGTGATATATGCCCCTAACAAAATTTTTTTCCCTGAAAAGTTGATCAGTGATACTCTACATTTGATGGCATCTTGCAAATAAAGGCATGTGATGATTTTAGTACCTTTTATCATACAGCAACATAAAGCACTTTTAGTTCTCATTTGGCGGTGAGGTGTATGTTCTGTTTCTACATGTACCCAAATTCTATGGAAAAACTATGTTGGCCATGTTGTCTTTCACTGCCAAACAACTGGAATTCCCTAGATAGAGAAAGGAATCATGCCAAAGAAAACCCAGGACAGATTTCAGAAAAGGATAAATACAGAAGCAGAAAGCTAACCTCTTTAGGAATGCTTCTGAACGGGAGACCAACTTCTCTCTCTAGCCCCTTGAGCGAGTCACTTAACTTCTCGGACGCTGAGCTCTCATCTGTAAAAGCAGGCCAATAAAGCAACTCTGAAGACCACAAGGGACCTCTTGTGACTTCTTTAAGCTGAAGCTCAAAGGCAAAGAGGCATTGCTGAAAATGTTAACCGTTAATATCGCTCTTTTTAAACCAAATTTTACTGTTTGGCCCAATACTGATGATTGATGTTTCTCCTCAGTTGTCTACTAATATTGCTTCTATTGTCAAGCTACCCAGGGTGCTTGATTCTGATCTCCAATGCCAGAAACTAAAAAAAAAAAAAAAAAAAAAAAAAAAGACTGTTTGAAAAGAAGGATAATGGTTCTTTTTAGGACTCTGCCAAGATTCATGAGAATAATGGCGGGTAAAGGCAATTCCAAAAGCAATTTGAAATAATTTAAAGAGATGATATATTGCAAACCCAATACTTCCTTAGAAATCATACAACAAGAATATTTTATTGACCAGAACTAGACATGTCAATATGTGGTCCTGGGGACCTGGGGACAACAGGAACGGAGAGTCTTTTGTGTGGTATCAGTTGTTTTTGATTCTATGTTCTCATATTTAACTAAGTCATGATTTCTGCTTAAGTCTCTGTGAAGCAGACCTTATTACCATGCATATTATGATGTGATTTAACACCTATCAGCACTGCTATTCCTCAGGGAAAAAAAAAAAATGGGGAGTGCTGGGTGTCTATATGGCTAACACATTTCTCTAGCTGCTTATCACATTTCCTATTCTATAGTGTGATTCAAATCCCTGCCTTTTCCTTGGATGATCATAACACCCATTCAAATGAAAAAACGACAATGAAAAAAAAAAAAAAAAGAAAAAACGACAATGGCTCACATGGTATACACAGGTTTCAAGTATTTAACATTCAAATCAGGATTTCCAGAAAAGCAGGAAAAATGCCCTGATGTGTAAGGCCTTCCTCAGTCATGCTTCTGATGGATGCCTGATGCAGGTTTTTGATATCCCACTGGTCAATAACAGCTTTTCTAAATATCATCTGACATGGGGACTCCTAAGCAGTGGCATTTATAAAACCTGCCAAGTCAGCATCGACAGAAAAGTCCTCAGGCTGCCAGTTCGCTCATCAGTAAACTCATGTGTAGCAACTTTATCTCATGTGTAGCCCCTTCCAGAAAAGGCAGCTGAGTTTCCTTTGCATTTTGATCAAATTGTGCTGTGACAAGAACAGGAGAGAATGTTAATTTTGTTGATGAGAAGCTGGCTCCGAACACAGGAATTCACACCGGGGATTTATAAAAATAAGAACTGTGATGCAGAATGTTACCTTTCCACCACACTGTGTCCCCAGTAAATCTTTCTGTGAGTCTGTTAATGCTCTAGGCCGAAATAAAAAATAGTTTTTTCCTCTTGGGCTCAGTTATACTAACAGGGGATCCATTGTGCCGGGAATGGCTTCTTTCTTTTCCAAGAATCCCACCAGCTGAAAGTAGAGCAACAATGACCTAGAAGACCATCAAGTGCTGCACAGATGCTATGCCCGTAAGAAGTAGCTGAAAATGCCTTTCCTTCAGGAGATTTAGCCACTTCATTGCCATTCTGAAGAACTACAAAGGACTCCGCTACCACACCCTACCCTTCTACGTCTACAGGATTCGATGGCCGTTTCCCTGGTTACCTCTGACGACAGAAAGCGTGGAAGGACACAGAAGATGCGGCAAAGCACGTAAGGCCCTGTCTTCATAAGCAACTGATTCTCATTCTTTCCTTTGGTATTTTCACACATCTCCTTCTACAAACTTGATAATTTCTTTTTAGCTTGGAAAACAAAAATTCTCTGGCTGGCATGAGTGGTCAGGAATGTGGGAATTCATACACTGTGTGCATGTGTGGTTAGTGGTGTGTGTGCCATGTGTACACATCACTGACGGGGGAAGTTGAATCATTTTTGGATACGGTTTGTGGCAAGAGCATCCAATGTGCCAAAGCCAGGTCTTTGAAGTAACTTTCTGTACAACCTGTTATTGAAGCATCTCTTGCCAACTTGAAGTAGAGGAAGTACCCACTGAAAAGAGGAATATTTTCCTTTTCTTGCCATTCAAGCCACACAGAGACATTCTTTCAACTCATCTAAAAAAAAAAAAGGGCCTTCTAAATATTTCTTTATTTTCTTTCCATCTGCTGAGGACATAATGACTTTCGATATGAGTATTTTCTCTCTTAAGTCCTCTTTTACCTCTCATCCCTTCTCAAGTAAGATTTAAGAAGCAGATGTGTAAATGAGAGAAGGTGAATGTGGGCAGGCAGACCTAAGGGAAGGGCCCCCTGCAGGGGCAGGTGGCTGTGTGAGAGGTTAAAGCTTAGAGGGGTGAAGTCCACCCTCTTGCTGGGTTTGAAGCCCAAGTTCAAGCAGAAGCTCTAGTGATGCGAGCATTCCACTTCCTCTCCTCCCACCTGGTGGGTGAAGTGAAGAGAAGGACAGCCCCAGCATCAGCTCTTCCCGCTGGGCTGTCCTGACGCTGCGGCTCATGAAACCACGGGAAGAAGACTTCAGGAGCACAAGCATAAAGGAACTAAAAGCTGTGCCAGTTCCAGGTGTGGACACCGAGGACAGATCTTTACTACCACATCCAAAGGGTGCTGACCCTGCGCTCCAGGGAGAACAAAGAGGAGGTAGTCCGATCAGGCCGTGAGCTAGGTGGTTGTCGGAAGAGAAGAAACAAAAAGACGTCCATTGTTATTTGCTTCCTCGTCAGGTCAAAAAGGTGCTGGCTGGGAAACCTTACCCAGTCCCCACCTGGGGAACTGGCTGTTTCTTGAGCAAAAAGGAAATGCTCTCCCTAAGTATCATATGTAACAATGCTGTCAAGTGACTCCCAAAGGGCTCCTGACAGCTCCCCTCCTTCCTTTCACATCGCATTATCATAACAATATGTTTGTTTTGTTCTGCGTTTTAAACTCCCCAGCCCTGTAACCCCACCCCAAGGAGTTGTCCCTCGGGATTCAGAGAGAGGGGCACTATCAGCTGCAAGACGGGAGCACAGCCCAGGGTCCCCCTGGCCATGGGTTTCCTTCGCCACATCTCTCAGTGTAAGGGGAGCTCACAGCATCTGGATGCAATTTTAGAGGCACCTGCTAATGAGGTGTGTTTCCGTGTTTGCAAAAACCCCCTTCGACACTCCTGACAATGGCCAACAGATCCGCCTACCCCGAATCAGAAAGTGGAAGCCTCTAGGAAATTACACTGAACAGCCTACAGTGGCTCCAAAAAGAGTGGGGCTTCTAGCATCCGGAGCGAGGTCGTTCCCCAACTTGTACACATTTACAAATCACCACGAAAATGATAAGGTCCTCTTTCCAGTAGCACCCCATCCCGGCGGCAGCCTTAGGTGTCCTCGTACTTCCACTCAGGTGCCTGAGAGGCCTTTTGCCTGGGGATTCCTGCTGACAGTAAGAGAGGAGCCCGGCCAACCAAGGCATGCTCCGGAGCGCAGCCAGTATGCAGGTGTCACAGGTGGGGGGAAGGCCAGCTCTCCAGTGAGAAAATCTTGGTAGAGACACAAGTGAGCAGGGAAGAGAGAGAGCGAGCTTGAAAGTGACATGAGCTACTCTCTAGCAAGATCCATTAAGTGAATCTCGTCGGGGGTGATCTAAGGAGAGGATCGAGAAGCCTCCGTGCCAAGTGGGAGCCTCTTTGATGCCAAGAGGATGGATTCTGTTTGAGGGTGATGGGTTTCCGGGAAGGATGGGAAGGAGTCTATCGACTACTTATGATGTCAGGAACTATGCTAGACACTCTACCTTTGTTTTAATACTAACGACTCTGAGAAGTTGACATGGTCATTCCCATTTTAGCGATAAGCAAATGGGAGTTCAGAGAGGCTAAGGAGCTTGACCAACACTAGGTGAATAGCACATTAGTAGTACCAGTAGGGTAGGAGGCTCGGACTCCAGTTCCCAGCAATATACTGAGTCCACCAAACCAGTTCCTCCAGCACTTTTGCTTTGAAGTCCTTCTACAGACAGAGGAGAGAAAGAACTGGAACTCTGGTGGTGGTGGCAGCAGTGGCAGCTGGGTTGGGGGTGGGATCTACAGCTTCTGGTCCTAGAGCATAATGTTGTTTAATCCAATACAATCCAATACAATCCTTTAAAGGTTTTGTATTTTACCTTAAAATGAATAATGGTGTTGCAATTAATCCCATACTCTAATTGTCTTCTATTAAGTTATAATTTCTCTTCCAGCCCTTTAAGTATAATTGGCCATCCTGAAAAGGAAGCATGTTTAGCCTATAGCTTCGAGTCTTTGGGGTACAAATGGCTGGTAAGAATGCACATGCTCTGCTGGTAGATGTGTCCAGGGCTGCTCCCTTCCTGGAGGCTCCAGTCCCGGGTGGATTATCAAGGAGATATGCGTGTTCTGTCAAAGGTGGATGAGAGGTCTCACTGTTAATTTTCTACGTGACTAACGCAACATCACGACTAAGGGCAAGGCTGTGGGATCACACAGGTCTGGGAGGCACACTGCACTTCAGCAACTGCCAGCGGTGTGATCAAAGCATGTCACGTAATGTTTCTAGGCCTCAGTTTCCAAGTCTGTAAAAAAGCCATCTGCATGTTAGGATATAAAGAGGAGCAGGTTCCACAGCTTGTTAGCACTTTTAAGCAGAAGACCTTTTGAGCCTCAGCCTTCAGCCGACTGTCAGTGATTTACAAACCATAATCACTGAGGAACACGTAATTCCAGTGTCAGAAAACCTGAAGACTTGCTTATCGTTGTTTTAAAGCAAATTACCGTATTTTTGTGAGAGGAGGGAGAAAAGGCATTTACATAGTTTGTAATGGAGTGAAATACTTAAAAAAAGGAATGTCTCCTGTGTTTAGTAGAGACAAAGTAAACCAATAAATTATTTTTAAAAATTTGACCTACCTCCTAAAGGGTATTATAAGGATTAACTTAGAGAGTGTGCAGAGAGCATGCTGCTCAGGGACTGGCACACATCAAATATTCATAAATGATGGTTAACGTTATTATCACCCGGGGGCTTTGGACCTGTGCAAATGACCCCTTCAGCAATCTCCTTAGGCCTCATCCCATCCTGCGCTGCCCCAGGAATAGAAGATAATTGGAGCTCCTTCTGGCAAAAGATGATGGACTGATGGGAGCCACTTCCTCTGCAGCAAATAAAAATGTCTGGACTCCCTATTTCCTGCCTGTGGTTTCGCACACCCTTGGGGGAATACTTGTTCCTACTAATGTATTTCCTCCCCTCTCTCGCCGCTCTCTAGGTATGGGGTGATGGGTATATGGTTCTGGCTCCAGCATGAGGTGTTCACCATGGCTTTTCTCCTTAGTACAACGTAGCAACAATCCAACAGCTGACTTCCTTATGCTCACTGCAGATCCTAGGAGCAAATGATAATACATGCTAAGGGAATCTGGATTTTACACAGAGAAAAAGAAAAGCCAATGAGAAAGTACTTTTTTCAAAAAAAAATGAGTCAAACACTGTAACCGCATTTCTAGGCTAACTAGTCATTTGCAATGCATAGAAGTTTAGAATCAGGAAGAGCCTGTCTTCTAGGGTTAACAGAGCCAAGATCCATCAATTGTATCTGATGTTGCTTCCAAGACTGTCACGTCACCAGCCATGATAATGAACAGTCTTCCTGCCCCGGGCTAGATCAGAACATTCCCCAAGTGTATTTGTAACTTCTTGTCTTCATCATCATCATTATTCTCATTATCAAAAAAAAAAAAAAAAACAAAACCCACGAACTTTGCTTTCTGTTTGAAAGAGCACTATAATGGGCAAAATTTGTGAACAGTCAGATCCCTGGCTCAAATGAATTTACAATTTAAAGATAACAGCAAGAGGTGGGCAACACTGAATAAAACCTAGTTCAAATAAGCAATGTTAGAATGACCGTTTAGGAGGAACGGTTCACAAGCTAATCAGACCCTCAGTGGGAAAACAGGTAAGCCAGTGAGTTTTGCGTTTGCTGACCAATTTGATTCACATAACTACCATTTATGTAGAGAAAAGAGGGGCCAAAAAAATCCCTTCCTGATGGAAGTTCATAAAGAGAATTATAGGAGTGACAAAATTGTTTAGTGAGTGGAGCTCCTTATCTTGGATAATGGAGTATTTCCTCTTGGTGGAAATCAGCTGTTCTGCCAAGAGAACCTGAGGGAGTAATTGGGAGGTTTTTACATGTTATGTAAGCAAGTTTATTTTGGGAGCTTGGGGTATGGCGTGCTGCTGCCTTTAACCACATCTGCTCTATTTCCATAATGACCACTTCATTCCTGGGCTGTGTGCAACATGGCCTACATTAGTCTTGGGTCATTAGGAGGCGGTGAGGCTCCCAAATTATCAAGATGTTCCGATGGAGTCGTTGAACTCTGCCCAGAAATCAATATATTGATTTGGTAATTTAAAGACACTACTATTAAACCAATCTATTGCATTTGTTTTCCCATTCTCAACTGCATCTGAAAGGGCCTAACTCTACTCAGTCTTTGAGTAAAAGTCTCCTTTTCACTTTATTCAGTTTAAGTATGGCCCAACATTTCTTAATGAATGCATAATGCAAATTCTGTATGCTGCAAAGTGAAAAGCCTCAATACCTAATGATTGGCTTTGTGTTTGGGAAGGTCACCTAGCTCCTTGGATTTTCTGAGCTCTGCTTGTACATTCTTCACTTCCTTTCTATGGCTCCGCCTACGTTTTTCTAAGTCTATTCCTTCCATCTTCATAACGCGGATGCTTGTCTGCTCTCAGTTCTCCTCTTTTCATCGACCTCATAACTATTCATGTATAATTTTCAAAAAGGTAAAAGTCATGAGTCAGTAGCACATGTAAAACAAACAGATCCCACTCTATTTAACCCATAAGTTAAAGGAGGAACCATAAGATGTTAATGCTGCCCCGAAGAGCACTCAAAAGGTTACCTAGGTCAAATAAACAAAGACACACTGGGGTAATACTCAGGGGTCAGATAAAATACTGGTTAACGTCCAACGGGTCCGTAAACCTGGTCCACACCAGTAGCCTATTCGCTGCAGGTAACAATAACTGGTAGCTCTACCAGAGAAGAACCTCCACATCGGCCTCTGCCACTGGAGAACCACACATCACAAAAAAACTGTAAAAAGTGCAGCTCAGCCTGCTACTGAAAGTACATTCAGTAATACCCTTTCCAAATATTGAGCATTTTTAAAGGTACAATGTAGATTCATAGTACAAAAACCAAAACACTATTAGATTCCTCCTCTCTAGTCGTCTCTTCCCTCTCTCTCATTCCTTGTCGCAGAGCACCAGAAAAAGCTGCCTTGTTTCAGACTCTTTTTTCCCCTCCCATTTACTCTTCAATCCAGTTCCAATTTCTTTTTCATCTGTTGCTCTGCTTACTAGCGACTACTTGTTTCTAGATACAAATAATATTTTTTACTCCTTATCCAACCTTTCAGCAGCTTTTGAACTTTTGACAACACACTCCTTGATACATTTTCTCCTTTTGGCTTCTGAGACCAGTACTCAAGTGACTTTCCCTCCCTTCTGCTTCTTGGGATGCTTCTTCTCTGCCTCCTTTGCAGGCTCATTCTCTACTTAAATGCTGCTGAATGTTGGAATTTCTCTAGGCTGAGTATTAGGCACGCCTCTGTTCTTCAAGACTTTCTTCTCAGACATCATTTGGGTTAATAACCTCAAGTTGTCCCCATTTGCAAGTGAAGCACAAATTTGTAGATCTAGGCTAGATACTTCAGCTCATATATCCATCTGCCTACTTGACATCTCTCTTGAATTCCCAGAGACATCTCAAGTTCATTAGGTACAAACCTGGTCCACGAAAGCTCATCTTCTTCCAGAGTACCTGATCTCAATGAGTGACACCACCAACTAGTCAGTTATGCAAGCAACAACCCAGGAAGCAACATAGGCTTATCACCTTCAACAAGTCCTGTCCTCTTCAGACCCAGGTTAGAGGTCTACCTCCAGGCAGAGCAGCTCTCCCAGGTTCAGTGAAACGGCCTTTGGAACTTACAACAATCCACCAAAGAAGTGTTCAATTCCTAAATGTGCCAATTATGCCCGAGAAGTGCCGGATAATTTACATTTTACTTATAGAGCCTGGAATACACGTCCCAATTCCAAAAAGATGTATATGGGAGTCAGAGTTCCAAGGAAGAAGTATGTCTGTCCAAAGAGGGACTAGAGAGGCATCTAGGGGGTAGACATATTCTTGGCTGGGCTAAGTTAGTGCTGCTTCTTTTGGTACAGAAAGAAGAGATGAGGATCATGTTCTCAAAAGAGCTGAAACAGACTTGCAGAGTTCCTTTATTTTTCCTTATTTTTAAATGACGTTTCCTTTTTTAAAAAATCATGATTATAAAACTAAATATTCACTGTAAACACCCTTTAGAAAGTATTGAAAAATACAACAATGCAAACCAGCCTTAAACTCATCACCCAAATGAAACCACTGTTAACATTTTGTTAGATATTATTTTAAATACTGCTCTATACTTATATACAACTACGTGTAACTAATGTGAGCTTATTTATTAAAAGTAGGTCCAGGGCAGTCCCAGTGGCTCAGCGGTTTAGTGCCGCCTTTGGCCCAGGTGTGATCCTGGCGACCCAGGATCAAGTCCCACATCGGGCTTCCTGCGAGGAGCCTGCTTCTCCCTCTGCCTGTGTCTCTGCCTCTCTCTCTCTCTCTCTCTCTGTCTTTCGTGAATAAATAAAAAATCTTTAAAAAAAAAGTAGGTCCAAACTATACATAATACTGGAGAAGGAATTTCAGTGTCAAATGGAGAATATCCTAATTTTTAGAACTAATCCATTTTCTTAGAGATTCACCTTTCCAAGGTCTAGATTTCAATGCCAATTTATGCATTCTAGACTATCACCTTTCAATGTTCTGTTTTCTGCTTGCCACTCATCTGCTTTCCAGTGTCACTGGTTTCCAGTCAAGAACCACACTAAGTACCTACAACATGGGTTATGACGACAAGGTTCTGCCCAGGAAGAGTTTCCAAAGAAATAACTATTCACAAGGGAACTGAGGGTGGACTTGAGATACAACAGCCACATGCTAACAATAGAACATACTTTCTTATTTTATGTATTCTTTCCCCTCAGTCCTTTACTTTCTGGTAGAGCTAGAAGATTATAGTGAAAGGAAGGGCGGAGGGGAGAGGCAGTGTGTGTATGGGGGGTGCAGAGTATTAGGACTGACATGCATCAAGCGTAACATTTTCTACCTTACTATGAAATTCCATTACGTGAATAGGTGGCATTACACAACATCGGATGATCCAAATTATGTAGCAGAAACTTCATTTCCAAGTGAGAAAAGCATGAGTCTAGGGAGTAATACCACATCTAGTGCCTTCTCATCACATATCCTCTTATATGGTCTCACTGGTGCCTAATAGAAATGATGGCTCCTCTAAACGTAGTTTAAAAATAATTTTATTTTTTAGTTTATTTTTAAAAGATTCTATTTATTTATTCATGAGAGAGAGAGAGAGAGAGAGAGGCAGAGACACAGAGGGAGAAGCAGGCCTGATGCGGAACTCGTTTCCAGGACCCTGGGATCACGACCTGAGCCAAAGGCAGACGCTCAAGCACTGAGTCACCCAGGTGCTCTAAGAATAATTTCAAAATAGTTAAAGAATATATCTACCCCCCAGAATTATTGGATAAACAGCCTGATTGATTTATTTCTGCCTAAGTGGGAAAATGTGTGAGAAAGCAGCCCTTACACTTAAGGATTACTGGTATTGTTACCTATTATTATAATAAGGATTATATGGATTGCCAGTACTTGAGTGTTTAGACTTTCAACTCCTTGTTGGTATTCATGGAACCATGTGCTCCTATGCAAAACGGTGGTGCACTGCAGGAGTGACAGCGTCAAATTTAACTATTTGTAAAACTTCCACAAGGAACTGTGTGTTAGACTGATTTCCTGAAGGTGCAGTATGTCTCCCTAGCCAGAAGGCCAAGGAGAAGAAAGTGAACACACTCGTCACCGGGTCCAGGATAAGCACACTCTGCCCCTGACAAATGCAGCAGAGACTGGTTAGGTACTCATCAAACCTCCCTCCCCTTTCTCCAGGGACACAGCCAGGCTATACTTCCTAGTCTTCCTCGCAGTGAGGTGTGACCTGTGACTGTGTTCTCGCCGTAGACGGTGTTCGAGGCTGACCTCATCACCCTGCCATGCTCTGGCGCTCGCCCTTCCCACTTTGGCTGGATGGAGGCATATGACTCTGAATATGTGTGGCTTAGAAGGGCCACATGAGGAGGGAATTGGTCCTTGAGTCGCTTCTAGAAAGACAATGTCATGAACACCTGCCTTCATCAACCAGAAAAGAACTTCAATCCTCTGAAGCCACTACGATGTGGGGGGCTCAGCAGGTTGGGGTACCTCGGTGTACACAATGATCGAAGTACCTAGCAGGTTCAGCAGCACCTGCCATAAGTAACACAAAGTCATACCTGATGAGGCCAACCTTCTTGTCGGTCTCTAATTTTGCCTCATCTACCACTTCCTCTTATCTCTTCATTAGACAGGTATTTGTTGTTTCCTCTAGCCAGTATGTATTTAAATTCCCTTTACCCTTATAAATTCTTTTGCCTCTGCCCAAGGTGCCTTTCCTCAGCGTATACATTCTGAAAGAAAAAAAATGCTTTCCCCTCCCCCCAAACAACTGAAACATCATTTTGTGTACAGAGAAAAATGGAGTCTCTCATGTCAAGCCCGAGCCTGTGTCAAGCAGTGATGCAAGCATATAAGATACTGGAGCCAGGAGATATCACAGGGACCAAGGTCAGCCAACACCCCAGAACTCACCACAAGCAGAACCAGAGGAGGTCCACTGGGACCCAAAACCGAGTGTAGCCCTTTAAAAAGGGAAGGATTTTGGTAGAAAACTGTCTGACCTCCCCTAGGTAGGACCACTTTAAAAAGGCAACTGCTTCTGAAAGCTCTGCCTGACTGATCTGAGAACCGAGATCCTTCCCTGCTGGAACAAGAAGCAGTAAGTGCCCAGAGTGACCCGGACCAGCCTGAGGCCTTATCTCAACTACTCGTCCAAGGACCAACTTCCAAGTTCATTAACTTCCTGCCCCCTGGTGTTATCCTCATTTCTTGTGTGGCTTGTCTTCTGTCCTGCTCTGTGTGCTGTGTAAAGAAGCCAAGTTGCATCACATGGTGAAATGTCACTGAGTTTGGAATCCTGAATCTCCTTTATAATTGTGATTTAACTTTCCTTTATGATTGAATAAAGCTGACGTTGTGGAAAGACACAACTCATGTGCCCACCGTCTTAGTATGCTCATGACAGTCTGTAAAGTCACTCAAAAATCTCCACATTCTCTCTTTGCCTCTCCCTTCGTCCATCCATTTATCCATCCAACCCTTCACTCAGCAAGTATTCACTGAGCATGACAACGTGTCAAGCTCCAAGCAGTGGAAGCTTTAAGATGAAGGATGTGGTCTCCCTCCATAGGGAGCTCAGGGTTCAGTCTGAGAGGAGACCTCTAAGCAGATACTTAAGAGTAGAAGAGGTAAAAGCTTACTTATGGAGCAACACTGGGTACTATAAGAGCAAGAAGATGCCTTGATGGAGGCTTCTCCCTTCCAAAAACATGCTCTCCTGGCTCTGTGCATGACTGTACCCTCCTCTATCACCATCTCGGGTCCTTTCTGAATGTCAGGCTTATTTTCATCATCACTAATTAATGATCACGTCTACTTCACTCACTGGCTTGTGTGTTTTGTTTACAGCCAGTCTCACTCATTAGGAGCTGAGAACCCTGAGGACAGGAAGCAGCCTTTCTTTTTCACTACTGTCCCTCCACAGTTTGCACAGTGACAGATAAGCTATAGATGTTCAGAAAATGCTTGTTGCATGAATGGATACCTCAAGCCAACTTGCCTGGGAATAGGCTGTTTGGAAGAGTTTCCTGAAGGAGCAGACACCTGATCCAAATTATAAAGGGTAGGTAGCAATTTGCCTGGAAAACAGAAAAAGGGAAATTCCAGGCCTAGGGTACTGTTTAAGTGAGAGCACAAACCATGGCCAATGTTTGCGGACGCAAGTGTGATGCTAATGTGGCTAGAGCTAAGTGGGAGGAATGGTGGGTAAGGCTGGAAAAAAAAACAAAATACCAGGCACATCACTGCTTCTTCTTTATTCATCCAACAAGCACTTTCTGTAAATTCCAAAAGCATGTGACCCATACAATGCCTATTGCTGTGCTATTTCTAAACCTCTCTGAAACCTTGAAGGGGCAGAGACCGATTCTTAGGTCCCCAGCTCCCAATTTTCTCATCAATATGAACTATAGGCAATTGAGAAAGAAGGGGATTAATTCACAGTATTTTGGGCTATTCTTAGAACAGAGATAGATGATATGTAGCATAAAAATAGAATCACAATATATGCTGACACAGCTGGAGCACTGGGGGAAGAAAAGGACCCGGGCATCCCTTCCCGCTCATGAGGCCAGTAACCAGCGTATTTGGTATCTCCTCTTCCCTCAAAACAAAAGTAACGGAACTAAAGTCGATCAGAGTATCAAATCTAGAACAGACTTAACTGAGCTCCAGCCGAGATCCTGGTGTGCGTAGTGAGGAGGTAAGAAGACATTACCATTAGCAAACACCCTTGAGTGCAGTCATGGCAAGGAAGAAGCCCGAAAGGGCCTGATACTGGCTATCAAGGAAAGCTGAAACCAATGCACGTAATTTACAGCTGAGTCTTTAGGAGGAAGACCAAAGGAAGCTTCATCTGTAACATACGCCTGGAAACGCAAATACCTCATGACTTTAAATGATGTTTCTTTTCCCCTCCTTTGACTATAAGAAAATGCCATCCTCTGCACCCGGTATAAAACACCAAGATGGGAAAAAAAAGTACTCAAAGCTCACCAGCCAGCAATAAGCAGTTAATTTACATGTGTATCCTTCAGATAGTTTTAGGCACACACACACAAGTAGTTTATAATGGGATTCATATAGGTGGTTTGTGGTCTGCCTTTCTACCTTAATGTTTCAGACACTTTTTATAATAATTTTTAACAGTTATTTTTAAAGTTTGCATAGGACAAAGCCCAGTGTATGAATATTCTAGGATTATCTAGAACAGTCGCTGGCACAGAGTAAGAGTCAATAACAATGTGTTGATTGACATAAAAACACATTGTTTTGGCTCTTATTCTATGCCAGGGACTGTTCTAGATAATCAAATATACCATGAGATAAGAGGGAATCCTTGTCATGAAATTCTTCACCTTTCCCTGGAAGAGGAGGAACCAAAAATAAACACATGGATAATTAAGATACATTCAGGTACTGGTGAGTACTACAGAGAAGATAACAGATAATAATGTGCTCAAGAGAGACTGAAGTTAATGCAGTTTCCAAGGATAAGGTAAACTAGTCGAAAATAACCTTTTTTTATATGCCTCAACACACATGCACGATTTAGGAAGAGTCCAGATTTTTTTTTTCCTTGAGGCATGCGTAGCAAAACTAGCAACACAGTCAGGAAAACCCCTAGACACCAAATATAAAAAGCCAGCAATTATTTAGAACAACACGAGTGCTGAATCTCCCTGAGGCCATCCACCACCACGGTGTTGTAACTGCTTCACGAGGTGGAGGTGGAGGAGACAAGGACCGAGGAGCCTTTGCAAGGAAGGGCATGGGAAGCGAGAAGACACAGAACTCAGGGCCTCTGAAGCACCCCCTACCCGGTGAAAGGATGGGGAGGAAACATTCCGCCTACCTTCCAAAGGAGGATTTCTGTCTTGGCTTCAAATCCAGGAGGAAGAGAAAAAAAAAAAAAAAATCTGTCCTGAGAATTCCTCGCCACGGCCCTGCCCTTGGGTGGAGCTGAGGTTTAAATGTGTACCACCTGCGCGAGCCGGGAAACCCAAAACCGAGAAACTAAGCCAGGATGGTCGAGGCCCCGGGCACCTGACCAACACCAGAGAAAATCCTCTGCTGGGTCTGAATGGAGGCCCTCCCGAATGCCAGCAGATTTAGGTTGCTCAGAGGACAAAAATACGCTGAAAGACACGTGAGACACAAGCCACCATGAGAGTAAGGTATGTGAAATCCGAGGGACACGTACAGCTGGGAAGGCTCTTAAAAGAAATGGAAAAACACTAGCAAGGATCTGCAAGTCCAACTGCATCTGGGGGCGCTGGGGGAGGAAGCGAGAAATGAAGTCAACCAGGGAAATAAACAGAAAACAAAGATCATACCAGAAAGTGGGTTTTTAAAGAACTAATTAAATAGATAAACCTCACAAGAATCATCGACAAAAAAGAGCGGGTGCAAAGAAAAAGAAGTGAAAGGGGCTCTAAGGCTGACAAGTGGAAATGAAACATGGATTAGCCTTACACCAGTGAATGTGTGCCTGCCAATACATTTGAAAAGTCAGGAAAATGAAGAATTAGCTTGGGGCTCCTGGGTGGCTCAGTCAGACCTCTGCTCTCAGCTCAGGTCCTGACCCTGGGATCCCAGGATTAAGTACCACATCGGGCTCCCTGCTGAGCGAGGTGGGGAGGGGGGGGCTGCCTCTCCCGCTGCCCCTCCCCCCACACGGGCTCTTGTGTGCATGTTCTCTTAAATCTTTTTTAAAAAAGGAAAATGAATAATTATCTTTTAAAGAAAGACTGTATTTATTTATTCATGAGAGACACCAAGAGAGGCAGAGACACAGGCAGTGGGAGAAGCAGGCTCCATGCAGGGAGCCCGACACAGGACTCGATCCTAGGACCCCAGGGTCACGACCTGAGCTGAAGGCAGAGGCTCAACCGCTGAATCACCAGGTGCCCTGAATAATTATCTTAAAAGCCCAAACTGAAAACTGTTTGTAGAACAGGGACCTGAATAGATCTACGATCATTCCAAATATCGGATCAGTACTTACAAATCTCTTCTCAAACAAACAATGCCCATGTGCATAGGGGTTCCCTCCTCTAGACCAAACCTCTGTGAGGTGCCCAGTCTTAATGGAAACCCGAGTGGTGAGGAGGGAGCTGTGCAGAGAAATGGAGAACATTCAGATGTGAGGAATGTCAAGTGCAAAGTGTCTAAGACACTGAGAGGGAGAGAAAAAAAATGAAAAGGCAGAAATAAACTAAAGGAGTCATTTCAGATCCCTAAACAGCCGTGACTTACTGAATTGTACTCTGGAAGTGACAGCACACATTAGACACAATATTCCCATTTTATAGAAAAGAGTGAGGTTCACTGAGGTTCCATCACGTGGCCCACAGACACAGAGCTGGTGAATGAGTGGCGGATCCAGTGCTTGAAACCAGTCCTCCAATCTCAATTTTGAGCCATGCTTGCTGTATCTATGGAGGAAGGACTCTAAACCAATGCCACCACTCTCCTCGTGTGGTCCCTGGGCAGCAGCATCCACGAACTTGTTAGAAATGCAGATTATCAAGTTCTTGTCTCCTCCCAGATGCACTGAATCAGGAGCTGTGGGGTGTTTTCAGGAGCCCTCCAGGCGATTCCGAAGCTCCGCCCTTGAGTAACTAGAAAGGTACAAGGTTCTAATAAAACGCCAAGGATTTCAGAGTCAGACAAGCTGGGTTTGAGTCCTTGGGGTGCCACGTCCTAGTATGTGAACTGTATACGTCACCTAAAATTTCTTAGCATCAGCTCTCTTCCCTATAAAGTGGAGATGATTATAAGCACCCACCTTTGGGTTTTTGTGAGGATTAAATGAGGTCACCTCAATATTGGTGCCTGACACAGAGAAAATGCTCACTCTCTATCACTTCTCCATTCTGTACCTTCACTGTCCCCAGAGAGGAGGAGTGGGAAGGATGCCAGGGAAGAGGCAGGGCACGAGGTCCAGGGAAAAGCTGACAGGAGCTGGGCTGGACCAGCGGCATTGGTCAATGACATCAAGGGAGGGTTCCTACGTTGTTTCTCTGGAAGCCTGGCTGGCTCCAGGTGCCTGGCCAGATGTGGGGAAGAACAAAGCAAGGAGTTACAGATGATTCTGGGCCTCAAGTTTGGCTGATGGGGCAAGTGTGATTCCAGGGGGGAAATGAATTCAGGAGAAAACAGGTTTGGGGTTTTTGTAATGTACTAACATAAGGGCATTCTAGAATAAGAGAGTGTGTGTGTGCATGAGAAAGAATGAGAGAAAGAGATTAGAACTGCAATGTCAGTGTGACAACCAGCGCTCTTTGTTCTTTGTAATTAAAATCGCTGCTTCCTCCCTGTGAGACCAGTGTGACAGAGCCGAGTGGTACTTGCCAGCCAGCAGGCCCTGCTGGAAATGCCACATTCCGTTGATACCCCACAATCATGGTCCGTGCTAATGACACAAAGAAATGTCATTCAGGAGACAGAGTATGTGGGAAAGGAATGAAGCCATCACTAATGAATAGGCTAATGGAACCCGATGAGCAGTGAAAATCAATGAGGCAAAAACCACTCGCCTCAAAAAAAGTGAGCGAGGTAAGGATGGAGCAGTGCCAAACCACAGTGTATCTCAAGTCCCTGCTACAGACTCTGCCACCCAGTGAGACACAGTTCACACTGATCGTACACCCTCCCTGGCATGGTCATGAGTCACGGGTCATGGGCACCAGTTCATTCGATTCTTTAATGTTAATAGGACATCCATGCAGGGCGATGTATGGAGCAAGATGCTGGGCATAAGGTTAGGAAAAAGGCCTGGCCCCTGCTCCTAGGGAGCCCTCCATTCCTATCCCAAAGATGAATTCCAGTTTGTTTAGCCTATTACGTGTAAGTTAGATTCTGCAAGTCTCCTCTTCCTCCTCCTCCCTTTAATTAAATCTACCACCCTCAAAAGCAGAAAAAAAAAAAAAGGATGAAATCAGAGAGCGAGACAAACTGTAAGAGAGGAAACACACTGAGGGTCACTGGAGGTGTGGGGGGGGACATGGGGTAACTGGGTGATGGGCGTTAAGGAGCGGGGGGAGGTGATGGAATGAGCATTGGGTGTTCTATGCAACTGATGAATCACTCAATTCTATCCCTGAAACTATTAATACACTATCTGTTAATTGACTTTAAATTAAAAAAAAAACAACTGCCACCCTGAGAACCATCACCAGATCATCATTATCAGTATTATTTGATCACTTAACATCACCCACAAACTACCTCTAACTCTCTTAAGCTGCTTATAAATGCCTATCATGCCAAATCATAATCACTGTGCCTAATTAAGGGACTTTTTTCTGTTATTCCTATCTGCTGTCCAGATAGCACAGACTGTGTCCAGGACAGTTTCCATCACTTTCCTGATACTGGCACACACGTGACATCTGGAGCTCAAGCTGTCTTGAGCATAAGTCTGGAGTTTCCGGTTGGCTGGACTTCATACTGGGCCTGGGAGTGCCTTACAAGGTGCTTAGGCCTGTAGGAATGAGGGCATTGGTGATGACCAGCATCTCCTACCCTGACTTCCCCTCAAGGGAAAAATAAGCCCTTTACAGATAGACCAAAAACTCTGCCACAGATGGATTCTCCTTCAGACATAGATCCTAAAGGATTCTGGGTTAACAGGATCAACCTAGCCTGGCTCAAGTCTTACATTGTGCCATGTGGGATAACATTACAGCAGGTGTGAAGCCTTATATTCCGTCCTGGGCTCTGCCTCCTTGGGTAAATCAGTGCATTCACCTGGGTCCTGGTTTGCTTAGCTGTAAATCTGGCCCCTTAGAAAGCCAGTCGTGGCACAGTAGTGTTTAGGCTTCTCCAGAATTTCATTACGTATTAACTGCTTTAAGAGGGCATGAATTCCTGCTTTGTATTTTCAGGAAGGTGTTTTCCCAGCCAAGGCCATATTCGGCATCACTGGTCCAATCTGCTTGTCTGCACGTGAAGGCTCCAAGGCAGGCTGCACGAGGCTATTGTTCCCTTGCTTAACAGAAGCAGTGTATCAACGTCCTTTGGCAGAGAGGTGGCCTCTGATACAGAAGCCAAGCTGCTCTCACAGTGGCTTTGTTGTGCTCTTCTGGCCACTGCAGGTGCCCTGATTTGTCCCACCTACTCAGACATCCGGCAGCCTGAACCACCTTATCTCTTAGCATCTGCGCCTCCTTGTTTGAAGCACCCCACTTCTCTTGTGGACCAGCGTCCACATACACCCGGACCTCCATGTGCCTGCCCGGATTTCTGACTTCGTTCTTTGACTAATCCATTGACTTAATGGTCCCTGGCCCCTGGTGGCTCCTCACACCTGACCCACATCCCGGAGACTGCACCCATTCTCAAACACCTGGTTATGTCAGGCCTGATACTTTGCCCTGTGTTTATGACTCACCTTCTTCCAACATCCAGATAACACCATGCAGATAGGATTATATGAAATGGTGCTCGACTGGGCTGGAAGAGGTTGTTTACCCAGTTGGATGCTGAAGAGAAGAGATGGCAATGATAATTACTAAAACTGTATTCATTTCTTGCCATTTGCTGTGTTCTAAAAAACCCTGCTGGGATACAGAAGAGGAAAGGGTTTGAATTTGCTCTGCCTTCTGATTAAGAACTTGCTTAAAGGAACTTGCTCCAGTGTAGACCTATGCATAAGGCCTAGCAGCTGCTGCCTTTATTCTATGTGGTGACTTGAGCTAAACGAAATGAATCAGAACTGCACCCTGTACGCAAGGGATATTATTTCTGTCATTTTGGGCTGTCAACAAAATGCCAAGAAAATTACAAAGTAATAGCTACCACTGTGAAGGAGAATGAGAAAGAAAATAAACTTTTCATGCCTAAGGAAAAGCTTTCCATTCCCTCTACTTTTACAGGGCAATCCAAGAGCCTTCTGTGGGTCTTGGCACCAGACATCCCATAAACAATCATTTGCACACACTAGGAATCCAAATGTGTTCTGTTCCTGGGGTCTGCATCCTTTACCTTGAAAGGAACAGAGAAAGAGTTTTAATCAGATTTATTTTATATACAACAATTGCCTCTTTTGTCAGCAAGAAAGAAATCCAGTTAAGTGGATATTCTTATAAAGAGCAGCATAAGCATTTTAAAAATTAAATCACACCTTATAAGGCTTGGCCTTTCTTCCCCTTTCCCACTTCCCCCCAAATCTACCACACAAACCTGGCAATGACCTGCCTTCTCATTGCCTGAAGTTCTGGCAGAAACCTACAGAGAAAGAGAAAAGCTCTTGTCCAGTGACATTCTAAATGTACATTCAATCCCTGCTGAAAATTTTTAAAAAGAAAAGGCCTTAGGTGGGAGTGCAATATTTAACACGTCTCCACGGCTTTTGCTACTTTCCTTCAGCATTGAAATTTGTAGGGTCCATGGATGGCTGGACGGCTCAGCAGTGGAGCGTCTGCCTCTGGCCCAGGGCGTGATCCCAGGGTCCGGGATCGAGTCCCACATCGGGCTCCCTGCGAGGAGCCTGCTTCTCCTTCTGCCTGTGTCTCTCTCTCTTTCAGTCTCCCATGAATAAGTAGATAAAATCTTAAAAAAAAAAAAAAAATCTGTAGGGTCCACACAGGCATTGAAGGGGGATCCAGGAATTCACAGAAAGTTTGTCTTTCTGTAGCCATGAAGGGTCTACAGACTGGAAAAAGACCAAACCAGGAGCAGAAGGGGAGGCAGTGAGAAAATATAGAAAACAATTGCAAATTTACTGATTTCATTTCAATTTAGGACCCAAGGCATCCGCAGATGAGGAAGCATACTCAGAGAGTGGTATGGCTCCCCCAGACTGCTGTCTACCTCTGGGGGGGGCCATCACCCAACTGGCCAGTACTTCAGGCCACTCGAGCACATTTGCTTCATTAGGTCCTCAAACAATGAGAAGATTAGACTGTAAGATCCTCTAGGAGAAACAACACTGCTTTACTTTATTTTCGGCATCTGTAAAGGCCCTGTAGAAAAGCCCGGCTCTCCTGATTTCCAGCTCTGGGCTCTTCTTGTTGTGTCAGGTCTACTGGTCAGCACCATGGTCATGTCTGGAGAGAAGCAGGATGACAAGTTGAGTATAAAATATAAATGTTTGTGAAAGGTATGAGGAGAAGCTTGGAGGTTTCAGCAGATGATGGTGAGCATTTTCATGGGTAGATGACAAATGTCTGAACTCTATGGAAAAAATAGGGAATTCTACAGCAGAAAATGTGGATCTGAGTTCTCTTTCACTTCCTGTTATCAAGATTGTGAGTGTATCCCTTACCCTTTCTAAGGTGAGTTTTACTCATCAGTTAAATAAAAATAATACTTCTTTGTCTTCCAGTCTTACCTGGCATTTGAAAAGGTCAAAAAAAAAAAAGTGAGAGAGATTTGTAAACAGCGTAGAATGTGAAACAAATCCATTTATTCAGCAAACATTACTTGGCCAAGATGAACTAAGCAGTTGTCAACTCTTAAAAATCAAATAATCATTGGTATGTGTGCCTGTATACAAGGGAAAGCATAACTGGTGAGGTCTGGGGATCAAAGGGAATTGGTAAAGGACACCAGAAAAGTCGTTTTCGCAATAAAATATATCTTTATGCCATGCCAGCTATGTTAAATTCATCTTAGATTTGGTATCACAAGCCAAGTGTAGGAGTTGGGTGGAGGGTTGGGAGGGCTTCTACTGGAAGCAGAGCATTCTATAGAGTATTGGGTAGGCCGTCCCATTAACTCAGATAAAACACTGAGATTGCAGCTCCTATGCTTCTGGTCTATTTTTAAAAATATCTTTTCTCATGATCACTTTCTAGGAAGACTAGTAGGGAGACAAACTGAAGGTGAGATTGAAAAAAATCCCTTGTTTTCCAAGGAAAACAAGATGGCCTGATGGTTTTCATGTATCCATAATTATTCTCAGTTCAACTATGAAATACAGATAAATTTAAGTTGTCTCAGAAATGTGACCACTCTCACAGCAATATACAAGTGTGTAGGGTCATTCCAAACTCCCATCTGTTCACTGACAAGACTGGTCTAATAGGCCCCTCTCTAAACACATCCAAGGAATCCATGGGGACACACTAATTTGTGCCTAAATCAGACTTTGCCATTTCCTTCAAATGCTGGCCAGCCAAACCAGTGCGCTGCAGTCTCTGAAGTTAAAACTCTATTTTTATAACTGTATTACTGTGACAATACTTCCACAGAGCAAAATCAGTGGTGCCCAATGTGCTGAAACTGAAAGATGGTGGCTATGCCTTAGGGCTGGAGTTCTTGCCACTGCTCTCGCAATGTGTGATGGAGACACTCCAGTTCTAAGCTTAGTGTGGTGCTGGGGCAGGGTACCCAGGAGGGATGTTTGGATCCCAATACGTCATGGTGTTTAGTGCTATGCATCTTCAGTGGGCACACCTACCTTTCTTTCAGGTGAGCAAGTACAACATAAGGATGCCTAGGTCAAGATGACTTATGGTGTCCTTTATCATTAACCTGGAACCTTCCCTCTCCTGCAGTGGTGCTCAGGCTCATTTCCGGTTTGGGCTCACATTTTAAAATGTTCTTCCATTGTTAAGGCCACCTCCATCTACCTAACACATCTGATGCCTGACTCCCAACAGTGAACAGGCTTCAATTCCAAGATGCTCCTCAGGCCCCATGTAAACCAGTGGATTAAAACAGAGTTGTGGGAGATGGCTGTTGCCTTTCTCCACTCACCAGGAGGAGGCAAGCCTGCCTCCAGCTTGGCCAACACCCCTGTTAACTATCCTCAAGCCTCTCCAGCTTTCATTTTGTCTCTTGAACGCAGTGAGCTCTTTTTTTGCTTCAGGGACTTTGCACCTGCTTTCCCTCTTCTGAGGGCTCTCTTTCTGTTGACTGCTCTTTTATGGAATTGCAGCTTCAGTGTCACCTCCCCAGAGAGGCATTTTCTCAGTCACTAGCACATGGCCATTTATTTTCTCCATAGCACTTTCACAATCTGCATTTATCTTGTTTATCTACTTGGTTTATGGAAGAGCCATGAAAGCAGGGGCCTCACCTGCTTCCCTGTTGCATCCCTAGGGCCTGGCATAATGAATAGCAGAATAATCAATGGCAACACTTAACTCTGGTGGCGCACTTACTACTCACGGGGTACTGTGCTCAGGGCTTTTATGTGTACTAACCCATTGTTGATCTTAACTACAAGCCTAGGTAGTTGAGTACTCTGATGCACTCCCTTTCTATAATAAAATAAAGGACATCGAGATTAGGTAAGGCAGTGGCTTGTCCAAGAGCAGAGCTACTGGGTACTGGTGGAGGGATGCAAACTTGGGCAATCTGACTCCAGGGTTCAGCCACTGAACAACAACGCAATATGGCCTCCTAAATTACTATAGTTTTTGGTCATTTTGTCCCATTCTGGGGATAAGGCAAAAGAACAGCATCCTCTGCTCATGCTCACACCAAGAACACACTCGGAAGGTGTGTCCACAGGACACTGGTTCTGGTGGGAAACAGACAAAGGCAACTAAATATCTCAGGGGTACCTGCCCTGCCAGACATAAAAACTTAGTATTTTTAAACATATACAATTATGATAATAGCACCCAAAGAGGTATGTGATAATGGAACCAAGCAGGGAGGAGAAAATAGATCCAAGTACTCACAGGAACTTACTATATGGCAACGATGACATTTTAATTCATGGCAAAAGTAACAATGAATACGCTGAAATATCTCGAAGGAAAAAAATGGGATAACTACAACATACAACATATAAAAATCAGACTATGTGTCTAAATTTAAAAAATAAAATAATAAAGGGGTGCCTGAGTGGCTCAGTTAGTTAAGCATCTGACTCTTGATTTCAGCTCAGGTCTTGATCTCAGGGTGGTGAGTTCAAGCCCTGCACTGGCCTCCACACTGGGTGTGGAGCCTACGTAAAAGTAAATAAATAAATAAGCATTAAAATATTACCAGAAAATTTGGGAGATTATACTTATGTAGTGTTGAGTTGGAAACAGCTTTTTAAAAGATTTTCTTTATTTATCCATGAGAGACACACAGAGAGAGGCAGAGACACAGGCAGAAGGAGAAGCAGGATCCCCAAGGGGAGCTTGATGCAGAACTCGATCCCAAGACCCAGGGATCACACCCTGAGCCAAAGGCAGACGCTCAACCACTGAGCCACCCAGGCATCCCAACCTTTGAAGAGATAAAAATGCTGTTTCAGTAAGAGAAGTCCTTACCTGGACACATAAAATTTTAAAATACCTTGTAGGCAAAGGCAGAAGCAAATGTTAAAATACACTGGGAAATGTCTTTGTTATATGGTTACCTCAAGATCTCTAATAAACAAAAGTATTTGTGAAATAGTATCTTCATTTCCCTAAAATACCAAAAAGTCTCCTAAAATTAAGACCAGCACTCTGTAGATCTGAAGGACAGGTTCCACATAGAGGGAAATGTACCCAACTGACAGACGGGTTCTGACCTTGTTAGCAGTCAGGGAGATGCCAATTGAAGAAGTGAAATACCATTTCCCTCCTGCCACGTGGCCAAAACATTTTAGGGCTGGTGAAGATCTACAAGAGGGGCGATGTTCCTCCACTGCTGAAAGGGACCTTAGGTGGGCTCTGTTGGGTGCTCACAAAGATATCCAGGCCTTTGTTAGAGGAATGAGCAGGAGGGAAGGGTACACCTGAGGAGAGGAGATGAAAGGCAATATAACTAGTAGGCAGATGGAAATATTTTGAAGATAGAAATATGGATTTAATGCTCACTTAGGCAAAGCCTTCAGGCAGAGAACAGAAGGGACTAAAGATGCATCCATGAGAGTCATGAACACGTAATGGACCCACAGAAGAATAACCAGGAAGGAGACTGGCCCACATAATTAATGTTCATCCATTCCAGAGGTCATTTTAATTGATTCTTCACACTTATGGATTATCGAGTTATAGGAAGTAAACCTATCCTGGGAGATGGTCTTCTGTCCCCCCCCCCTTTCCTCTCTGCGCCTACATGAGCCCTAATCCCTTCATCACCACAGCCCTATGTTAGGACAAGAATGCTGAAGTCCACATCCGGCTGTACATCCTGGCTCACCACTTACTAGATACACAACCGGGGGCAATGAGCTGAACCTCCCTGTCTTTCACAGGACTATTAGGAGAAATACATGGGTTAACACATGCAGGACCACTTAGTACCCCCAGTAACTATGAGCCAGTAATGTTAGTATTTGTGAGTCTTCATGCTACTAATTTTCAAATACTAAGACATTCGGCTTTATTGAATTTCACAAAAGGCCTTTAAGGTCGGTACTATCAGGATTCCCTTTTACAGAAGAGGAGGCTGGAGCTTAGAAGGGGTTTAAGAACCTGGCCAGACATCCAGTATGGGATGCAGCTGAGATCAGGCCCCATCCATGGACTATTCAGGCCACGCTCTCAGCTTTCCATTGCTCTGCCTCTCCTCACCTTCTGAAGATGCCCATGTTAGCATATACCAAGATCGTGATAAGATCCTATACATTTTTTTTTTCAAAAATTACTCCTATAGGGGTGTCTGAGTGGCTCAGTCGGTTAAGAGTCCGACTCGATTCCAGCTCAGGTCAGGATCATAGGGTCCTGGGATGGAGGCCGGCATCAAGCTCCATGCTCAGTGGGGAGTCTGCTTGAGGATGGTCTCTGCCTCTCCCTCTCCCCCTACTCCGCTCCAAAATAAATAACTACATCTTTTTTTTTAAGTTACCTCTATATTCATTTTGCCTGTAAACAACAACAAAACTCCCACCTACTATTTTCCCCTCTTTCCAGCATGATATCTTACTTCGAGGGAGGATGTCCCATGTCATCAAAGGCATTAAAAGGTGTTTCAGCCCTAGTCTTTAAGAGTTGTGTACATGGGATGCCTGGGTGGCTCAGCATTGAGTGTCTGCCTTCTGCTCAGGTCATGATCCCGGGGTCCTAGGATCAAGTCCCACATTGGGCTCCCCGTAGGGAGCCTGCTTCTCCCTCTGCCTCTGTCTGTGTCCCTCATGAATAAATAAATTACAAAATATATTAAAAAAATACTTGTGTGCATATATTCTCCTAGAACCACTGGGTCACTCACTGGTAGAAGGAAGATGGTCCTGCCTGTGCTCTCTTGCCTGTCCTCCAGTGTACAGAAGGTTGCCAGGGGCTTTTCTCCTCCACGTGACTAAGCCTTCTTTCTCCTCTATGGGTGGTGCCTTTTCTGACACGAAAAATAATTTCTTTTTCTCATTCTAAGGATGTGCATGCTCTGCATGCTGCAGTTCTCTGTGCCTGCCTGGCACACTGACACCATCTCCCTCTTGATGCCTCGGTCTTCCTCCCCACGTGACCGGGCAGCAGCCTGCCCAGACTTCAAAGGGGCTGGGGAAAGATGGGTCGTGCTCTTTTTCTCCTGTGGTGCATGACTGCCTTTCATCGGCAAGCAGTTCCTCCGACGCGGTCTCCTGGGGCCCCGTCGCTGCACTTGCCTGGAGCTGCCCTGGTTACTTGGTCTGGGCTCGTGTACAGCACTAATTCAATTTACAATGCACTTACATAACTGTTCCCAATCTCCAGTTGACCTTGATGTCAAGCAGCGGTCAAGTTGTACCAGCACAGAGAAAGGAGGAGGAATCTCTGGTCGGCCCTTGAGAACATTTTAGCTGGGGTTCTGGAATGGAATGTGGCACAGAAAGGCCAAACCAGACCAGTACATTCTTTGAAAGGGTGAAAAGCAAGGGTTGTTAATTTCTGTGAGATGGATGCTGTTGACTTTCGATCCTTTGTCACTCAGGATTATGTTAAGTGTCCTCTGACCAAAGATAAGGGGGCTGCCTTCTTTCCCATGGATTGCTGTAAGTAAATGAGCCTTCTGGCCTCATGGGAAGTGATCCTAGGAGTGTCCTCAGCTTGGAAACCTCTCAAGGGCAGACTTTCCGTGCATTCTTTTCCAGGGAGTCCTGGTTCTACTCAGTTCTAAATAGTGACAAGAACAGCTTCTGGTCTTAAGAAAGCCAGAAGCCTGAGCGAGTTAGTCAAAATTTCAGAAATTCAGTAGTGTGAAAGCTCTCTGAGAGCAGGGATTATGTCTATTTATTCTCCATTGTATCCTTATGCCATGAAAATTGTCTGGCACAGAGTAGGTGCCGAGAAAATGTTTGCTTTGTGATGCATAACATGACGTATGATATGATTTATGGATAGTGACAACTGATCTTATTCTAGTTAATCTGCCCGAGGCTCTCATACCAGAAGTTTTCAGAACTCCATGTTACATATTTATTCACATACATGTCTGTGTGAATGTAATGTTAGATAAATGTCCTACAAAGGCATACACATGCTGCAACTCTATGTCAGGAATTCATGAGCATTCGCTGGTTGCTCATCCATGATCAGTATATTGGCTAGACAGGAAAGTTTTGCCCTAAACAGAGTCCATCCACACCAATCTGACTGTCTGTGCTGGCAGGTCTGGCTTCATCTGTGTGCGATTCGTGCAGACACACAGAGCCCCTTCCTGAGAATGCCTCAGGCTTAGTTCAGTGCTCTGCTGTCACTATCCCGGAATTCTTAATGATAAATTTGAACGGGGAAGGCCCCCCTTCACTTTGCACTGGACCCCACAAGCTATATAGCTGATCCTGTCAAGAGTTTGCAGAGAGGGATCCCTGGGTGGCGCAGCGGTTTGGCGCCTGCCTTTGGCCCAGGGCGCGATCCTGGAGACCCGGGATCGAATCCCACATCAGGCTCCCAGTGCATGGAGCCTGCTTCTCCCTCTGCCTATGTCTCTGCCTCTCTCTCTCTCTCTCTCTGTGACTATCATAAATAAATTTAAAAAAATTAAAAAAAAAAAAAAAAAAGAGTTTGCAGAGAGCCAGCGCTGTGACACAGCATGTAATGTCACCTATGTGTGTCAACAGCCCTTGGGGAGAAAAATGGCTCCTCAATGAATGAGCCAACCACGAGGATAATATACATATCAAGAAAGGAAAAATCTACTATTTATGGAATGAGAGATACTAACTGATTAACCTCACTGATGACACACGCATGATCCATACATGCTTTGCAAAAGGTAATCAGGGATATAACCAATAAATTCACTGGTGGTTCTTCTCTGCTATGTATGAACCATGTATTTCTACTCCAGCTATCTACAGCTACCAAAGTTCCACCAGTTTTTCTGGGCCTTATAAATATTCTTAAATCCTCTATACTGCCTATCTAAATATTTTCTTGTAACATAAACCTCTCCACTGCTATCTCTATGGCTTTGTATCACATTTTAGAAATTGATCAAAATCAATTTGGGACTTTAATATATGCTATCTAGTGCTTAAAAAAAAAAAAAAGAAAGAAGTGTTTTCATATCAGACTATGTCCATAATCTGGCTTCCCAGGAAGCACAGATAGGGCAACATATGTAATGCTAATTTTTCTAAAAACACATAGCCTGGGACTATGCTCATAGAGCTAGTAAGTAAATATCTAATGAATTAAAATAAACTATGTAGCAATTAGGAAATTTCCTGGGTACTGCACATTTACATAGGCATTAATAACTTTTACATATCTTTTTAAAGTAGAAGTTAAACTTTCTATTGAGTTGTTTTGGCTCAAAAAAATTGTTTAAGTTGCCATGATATTAGACAGTAGCCTCCACATGCTGCTTGCATAAAATGAATTCAAGGCTCTCTGTATTTCCAAACTAGAGAGCTGAAAAAATTTTAAGAAACATCAAGCCTTTGAAACAAATGGTGATGGTCTTTGGGTAGATTTAATTTTCCTGAGGTCTCAATTTGAAAGCACACCAACTGCTCAGACCTTGTGTTGCTGAGCCACTTAACATCCACTTGCATCTCATAAAGTTTCCTGTGTTTATAATTACAAAGGATATTTCACGACGGCTTGAATATTTACTTATTAAAATGTCAAGTCACTCAGCACATTGGCTGATCAGAGCAGGCTGATTCTCACGCACATCTTGATGCAAAGCAATGAAACTGTTGCTTTAAGTTGAGCTGGGGCTAGATCCTCACAGCCAGAGAGTTCTTAATTGCTTTATTCTCTAGATAGGGATTTTTCGGAAGTATATTTATTTTGCAGTAGAGAAAAAAGTTTTAAAACTTTGCTTTCACTTCACCCTGAGAATAAGAAATAAGCAGATGGAAAATAACGAGTTTCTTCAATGCTGTCTTGGCGGGAGAAATATTTTTTTTAGACTCCACATTTTTCTACATATTCCAGCAACACCAAAATCCTGCTTTTCATTAGTTTGACTCTCGTTAACTACACTTAAATCCTCACTGGGTAGAGGGGATCACAGATGGGGTGCTATCCTATCATGGTGCCCAGATAGCGAAAACGTTCTCAAACTTTGACATTGATAGAGAAGCTAATGTTTAAATTCGCAACACCACATACTTCTCAATGAAAGGAGTCTTCACATACCCTCCTCTTTTCTAAAGAGGCTCAAATCTTTTGTGTCTTCATTAAAAAACAATAACAAACTCCCCAAACACTAAAAGAATGCAATGAAATAATGACTTACCACATATAAATGGGCTAAGTTAGAATAAACAATCTTTGAAGGGAATCAACCAAAAGGGTTTAAATAGCTATTAATTTACTCATGAAAATAACATAAGCCACATATCCAGGCCGAACAAATTGGGAGGATCACGCTGGCATGAAGATGGGAGATGGCTAAAAAATACCTACATCTCCAGTCATTCTCTAAAAGGTCTGCTTTTCATATAAATCATTGCTTTGGGGGAGATTCAATCTATCTTTTGCCACAGGCAGATGACTCTCTTAGTTTCAAACTTTCCAAATTCAGTTAACACGAGTGTCTTCTCTCCTGTCGTCCAGCTTTGCCCGATTTTAAAAACACAGCTTCTCCATAAACGTTCATCTACATTCAAAACACACTTTCAAGACATCTACATTCCCACAATAATGAATTATTACAGTCGACTCTTGAACAACACAGGTTTGAGCTGTGCCGGTCCATTTATATGTGGATTTTTTTTTTTTTTTATCAATTTGCTGTGGTTCTGAAACTATATTTCCTCTCCCTTATTATTCTCTTAATAACGTTTGCTTTTCTCTACCTTACTTCATCGTAAGAATACAACATGGAATACATATATAAAATATGTGTTAATTGACTGTAGGTGTTATTGAAAATGCTTCTGAAGGTCAACAGTAGGCTATGAGTAGTTAAGTTTTGGGGGGAGTTAAAAGTTTTGGTTGAATAGTGGGTGGGAGTTCATGCCCCTAATCGCCACATCGTGAAAGAGTCAACTATACTTGATTAGGCACTCATTCTAAGAAGGAAGGGGAAAAAACACATGAGGAGCTTGAAGGCATTGGTTAATGCAGGTGATCCACTAGGATGCTAGGATTAAGTGATTCTCAGACCTAAAACCTTGAATGTATCCTTCCTTTCAAGGAAGTTAGAAAGGCTGAAGGGAGTTAGCTAGGAGGGTGTCATGGAGAAGTAGCAGACAGACTCCACAGAGTGCGTAGTGGTACAAATCCAGTATGCAACCCTGACTTCCTGCTAAGCAAGTGTTTCTAACCAACTGTGGAAAGGGCTGCTAACTTATCCTGTGAACTAGTATACATTTTCAGACACTGGTGCCATCATAGATAAATACAAATTGATGCTAACATTCCAAGATTTGGGGACATTAAATTGATTCTTAAAAGACCTTAAGTGAGAGTTCATGAAATTCTCAGGACACAATTTTAATTCATTTTAATTAGAAGGTTCTATCACCTGTTGTGTGGGGTGAAGTGGAGAAGTCAAGACAGTATCAAAAAGCCAAACTTGGGACGCCTGGATGGCTCAGCAGTTGAGTGTCTGCCTTCAGCTCAGGGCGTGATCCCGGACTCCCAGGATTGAGTCCTACATCGGGCTCCCTGCATGGAGCCTGCTTCTCCTTCTGCCTGTATCTCTGCTTATCTCTCTTTCTCTCTCTGTCTCTCATGAATAAATAAATAAAATATTAAAAAAAAAGAAAAGTCAAACTAAAGTAAGTTGAGTTATGACATTAAATAGAATGTAAACTACTTGCCAAGTATTCACTATTTCCAAAACCTTCATCTCTGACTATAATTGTAATGGACTCCCTGGCCCTATGGAGGCTTGGGCAGTCACTTTCGGTCCAACCTGGCCTGAGTCCCAAGAGAGCCCAGGCAACCTAGGGTTTGTTCAAAAATGAAAACCGAGGGGATCCCTGGGTGGCGCAGCGGTTTGGTGCCTGCCTTTGGCCCAGGGCGCGATCCTGGAGGCCTGGGATCGAGTCCCACGTCGGGCTCCCAGCATGGAGCCTGCTTCTCCCTCTGCCCTGTGTCTCTGCCTCTTTCTCTCTCTCTCTCTCTCTGTGACTATCATAAATAAATAAAAATTTAAAAAAAAAGAAAACCAGAGTTAGATTTGTGTTGTCATTGAGATTATTTATAGATCTAAGTGAATACCTACTTATATTCCTATCATACATGCATCATTATAAAAAGAATGAACTCAAGAACAGCCAGATGGAAGAAATGCAGGAGGCAAAGTATGTGGAAAGGGTTGCAGAGCTTCCATGCCATTCTGGGTGTGCCACTCTCCCAGCAACCCACGAGCTCTCCTAACCCCAACCTTCTGGGTTTTTATGAAAGCTTCATTACATAGGCCTGGATGGTTACATTTCTGGCCATTATTTGATTGATTCAACCTTCAACCTTCCTCCTGTCCCCAGAGGTTGAGGGGCAGGCTTTAAAGCTCCAACTTTCTCACCATGGTTAGTTCCCCTATCCATCAGCCCCATCCTTGGGGGCTTCCCAAGTCACCTCTTCAACACAAACTCAAATGTGGTAGAGGGGCTTGTTATGAGTAGTAAGACATTCCTTTCACCTTTATCTCCTGCAGCTATTTCAGGAACCAAGAGACCAAATATTATAAACAAAAGATGCTCCCATTGCTCTTCTTAAAAATTTCCTTCCAGTTTTATTGAGATATCATTGACATATAACATTGTACTAATTTAAGGTGTATGACATAATGATTCAAACTATATATATAGTTTATATATGAGTGTGTGTGTGTGTATACATACATGGTGTAGTGAAGTGATTACTACAATAAATTTCGTTAACACCGATCACGTCATATAGTTACAAACTTTTTCTCTTGTGATGAGAACTTTTAAGATCTACTCTCTTGCCAACTTTCAAAGACACAATAGTGTATTGTTACTAGTTAGGCAAGCCCAAGGGTTTTAGGAGCTTGTACCAGAAATGGGATGAAGACCAAATATACAGTTCTTATTATAAATTATAATACCACAATATTATATTATTATATTATCATGTTATATATTTAATCCTATTTTAGAGAAAAGGCTAGATTTGTTATTCATGCTAAAGAAAATCTCTAAAGACAAACTGATAAAAAGCACAAATGTGTGGGAATAGTTTATAATACTTGTAGAAATATTCGTGCAACTGAATTGGACTGGTAAGTAGAAAGCATCCCAGGGATAATGGTAGAGAGGATGTATAACACCTCTGGGGAAGGGTGGGGAATGGTTATGGCATATGCAGTGTCTAATGAGCTCTGCCTGACTTGGGCAGGGAACTTCTTTCTACTGAGCAAGTGACAAGCCAGGTTACAGAAGGGAGGAGGAGAGGAGGTGTGTTTCACATGATAGTTTCTGAAGGTCAGAATGAAGAGACCACCCCTCTATAATGTTGAGACAATCCTTCCTTCTGCAAGATATTCTTCACATCTTGGCATTATTTCACAGGTTAATTTTAAAATTCTTTCCTGTTGAGATCTATGTTGGCAAGTACTGGCATATCCTGAATGACATCACTTTTAAGGAAAATGAAATTCTTTACAGAGCTCTTATGGGTATTTTCACCCCTAGAATAAGAAAATTGTGATTTATGGTAGAAAAAAAAAAAGGAAGGGCTGGGGGGAAAGGACATCTGTGACCTGTATCTCACACCAAGGCAAATCATTTAACTTATGTTTTTAAAAGAAAGAAGGGGATCCCTGGGTGGCTCAGCTGTTTCGCGCCTGCCTTTGGCCCAGGGCACGATCCTGGAGTCCCGGGATCGAGTCCCGCGTTGGGCTCCTGGCATGGAGCCTGCTTCTCCCTCTGCCTGTGTCTCTGCCTCTCTTTCTCTCTCTCTCTCTCTCTCTCTCTCTCTCTCTCATAAATAAATAAATAAACCTTTAAAAAAATAAAAGAAAGAAAAAGAGCTTGGAAGGAATTCTTTAAGATTAGTAAAGCTATTTACAAAGAAAACCAAATAATAAAATTTGATGAAATTACATGTAGTAACTCTGTGCTTAGTAACCAGTTAATCATGGCATCGAAGAAGGTTTATCTGGCACCTGTTTTTTTGAGGTCTAAATAACAGACAAATAGAATATTGGAGAAAAGAGGGCTTGTGAAGGTTTTTTTTTCTTTTTTATAACAAAAGCAGTGATGCACTCAAGGAGATCTTAATTGAATTCATAAAGCCAGGCAATATATTTAAGTGTTTGTTACTGTAAAGCTATGTTAAGTATCAGATCAGCTTTTTTTGAAGCAAAGGTATTAGTATTTAAATAAAAAACAATTTAAAGAGGATCATGGTCCTGCAGTGGAAACCAGGGCTTTTCCTTAATCCAGCTATTTAGTAGATTATAAACCTAATAACCTACTCTGAGAGTAGGTTATGACAATCACCAGACTCACAGGCGCTGCTGAATTTTTACTAGATGTCAATGGCATGTCACAAAGGTGCTATTGGTGGATTGTGGGTAAAATGAATGAACCTGCAAAGATACACATTGTGATACTTAAATCTTCTGAGTCAATTTGCAAAAGCCACCCTCCCGTGCGTGGGAATCTTTAAAAAATGTTTCCTCCTCCTCACACTATCCGACCTCCATTATAAATTTTCTTGAACCGAACTGTCAACTAAAATGTAGACAGTGAAATACCACATCTGGGCTTGAGAGCCCAGCAAACCTAACCTCGAATCTAGACTTTGCCACTTAACAGGCCTCTTTCCTTCCTCTGCAAGAGGCCATGAGGATGCCTCCGGGCAGGGCAGTATTGTCCTTAGAATGAAACATGACAGCAAATTCAACATGACAGCCCTTTGCTTGGAACAGATTAATCTTCACAAATGAGATTTGTCTTCCCTTTCACTTTCCACTCTCCCAACTGATGCCCTTTTGAAAGATTCCAGGGGAACCTTCCTTTCCACTGCCCCTGCTACTGACAGCCACCTGAGCTGCCCTCGGTGCCTCTGCTGCTTCTTTGATTTCTAGGTGGAGAGGGCAGGAGTGAGAGAGCAGAACAGGAGAAATGAGGACTAATCCTGTAGCCTACAGAAGTGGACAGAATGGGGCCTACGCTGATGGAGATGGGTGGGGTCCACCGCTCCCCCTGCACCTCACTTGCTGGTGGGAGGGGCTACTGGCTTAACAGGCAGTAAATAGGCTACACCCGTGTCTTCACTGCCTGCCTCATGGAAGAGGTTATGAGAAGCCATGGACATTCTTCTCTTCTCAGCCATCATGTACATCATATACCTGGACTGAGGTCCAAGGCCTATCTTCCAGAGGCCCCTCTGGTGTGGCCAGGGAGGGTAGACGTGTCCCTTAGTCATGCACGGAGGGCACAGTGCCTAGGGCTGAAAATGCTTTTAGGGGCTATGGAAATGTTTTAATTGCTTTTGAAATGAGAAGGAAAAAAAATGACCTCTGAGGTCAAAAATAATGTGTTAATAGGTACTATTAATATACCAATGCCAACACAGTTATGAAATAGAATTTTTGATTTTTGCCTTTGTTTTGAAAGAAGGGGCCTACAAAGACCAAAGTACCCAAGAGCCCATGAAAGTTACAACGTGGCCTAGCAGTCAAATTTCATTACTCTTTTTCCTGTTGCTGTCCTGGTGGAACCAAGTCTGCAATCCCCATCCTGACAGTCTGCTCAGTAGCACCAACCTCTCCCGTGTGGGAAGGCAGATTAAGAGATAGCACCTTGATTTTAACCTAAGAAATAGTTTCCACTGGATTCTTCCTACATGTCCCTGGTGGCCACAGAGTGTTTGCCCATCATAACAAAGCTGTTTGGCTTTTCTGTTTTAGTTTTTTTTTTTTTCTTAATTTCACCTATCAATTTATTGTGTCACTGTTTTATCAATTTAAAGCTGGTAGACAGTAGAGATGTCTTAGGTCTCCATAATCTCCAAAAGATTTCTCCAGCTGGTCATGATCTACTTCATTCCATTTTTTTTTTCTTAGATTTGCCTTCGAAATTACTTGGTCCTACTTTATTTCCATTAGAAAATGAAGATTCGTTTGGAATCTGAAACCTTTCTGATCAACCACGAGTTGTACAAATAAAAGGCGTTGGCTTTAAAAAGGAAATTCAGTTGTAGCAATACTTCTCCTAGTACTTTCTGGCTCTAGGTCACAGGGATCTGTTGAGGGGCTCTTGTACCACAATTCTAAGGCATTCAACTATAATTTATTGAATGTTTACACAGTTTAAGTTGCTGTGCTTGAGCTCAGAGGTCATAAGACACAGACCCAATCCTTCAGAATGGTGCAGCACAGTATTTGATGACTGTTATGGGTTGAATTCTGTCTCCCCAAAATTCTTATGTTGCGATCCCATCCCCCAGGATTGAATGTGACCTTATTTGGAGGTAGGATTCACTGCAGATGTCATTAGTTAAGATGAAGTCATAAGGGTGGGCCCTAATATGACTATGTCTTTATTATAGGTCCAGTTTGAACAAAGAGACAAGCACACAGGGAAATGCCATGTGAAAATGAAGGCAGAGATTAGGGTGACACATCTGTAATCCAAGCAATGCCCAAGATTGGCAGCAAACCACCAGAAGCTGGGCAAGAGCATGAAATAAATTTTCTCTCACGGTTCTCAGAAGGAACTAACCCTGCAATATACCTTGATATTGGACTTCTAGCCTCCAGAACTATGAGACAACAAATTTTTGTTGCTTCAGCCACTCACTGTAGGGCATATTGTTAGGGCAGCTATAGGAAACCAATTGAGTAGCTTTGCACAGTGGCAGTATCATAGCCAATGAGGTTTGTCCAAGGCAGGATTATTGCTAATTGGAAATCAGCTGATTAACTACAATAGAAACAAGTAATCATTCTCAAGCAAACATAAGCTTATAAAAAGACATTTCTTGTACAGAAAGAAATATGTAAAAAGACATCAAAGTGTAAAAGCCTAGTAAGTATTTCCATTCTGAAATGGGAATTGTCTTTTAAAACTTACCAGGGAAAGCTCCATTTTGGTTTTGCTCATCGTTACTGGAAGTAAAGAAAGTCAGATTTTTCTATTAACACTTCACACTGCCTTGCTCTCCAGCCTGGGTGGTGACCATGCGGCTGTCAGCCCTCTTCACACCACTCAGCTGTGGTCAGGGTTGGCCTATGATGCTGGGTTTGGTGTGTGCCTTTCAACAGACTCATTTATTGGCAGATATCCTTCTACCACAGAGAATTCTTGACCAGGTTGTGCCAATTTGCAATAAAAGGATAAACATAAAGGGAACTCTCTGTACTGTTTCATTGTAGAAATAGTCAATATTTGGTACCTAAATGATACATTGTACTCTCCTCTGAATTGCTCTGTGGGAAGCTATTTTAAAATATGATATCTAGGTCCCCAAATAGAACATAATGGCTTCTGATCAACTCTGAAGCTTAAAGGGACTTTGTAGAGCCTTATATAACATCAGAAGTAGACTGGTACATTCCCCACCCCAATACATCAATGATTACAGAATTTAGGGAGTTTATCCTGAGAAGTTTCTGAGAAATAACTTTCTCCTATCTTAAAAAAGGATTTTCAAACATTCTATGGGGATGTCCATCCTATATAGTAATCTACTATCATGTAGGCAGAAAAGAGTAGAGCAGTTAAATAAAAGGGAGGGTCTGAAAATGGGTGAACTATATAGAAACCCAGACCTAGAACCAGTAGCCGAAAAAGCTATTTGTGGCAAAGAGCCAATCTTAGATGAGCCAAAAGACAGTGTTAGAGAACTTATGTTATAAGAGCCAACCAAGGGATAGGTATCAGGATTCATTTATTTACTTACTTATTCATTCATTCATTCATTCATTCATTCATTCATCTGCATGTTTGCTTACTCATTCAACACCACCAAATACATATAAATGTGGTGAACAAATGCACTTGGGCCTTGTCCTATATTGTCCTCACAGGATACGGGAGGAGAGGTAACACAATTAATCCAATATAGTGCAATATGAGAGAGTAGAGGAACTCATATTATCTTAGTTATGGAAATGCCCCCAGATTTGCCCTAGACCTTTAGGAACCAACTCTCTGCCTTCACCAGTTCCACTTCTACCACTTTGGAGTCCATGGGATATAAGTTATACAGAATAGAAATTTTCCAGATACCTGAGACATGATAAAGTGCTTTCTAAACTGCAACATACTCAACTACTAGAATCTTTTCTTTGTGATTCAGAAAGCTAAGACTAGGAAAATAGTGCTTAACAGTGGGTTCAATCCATTTGCTACTGAGTTCTCAATGGGACTTGGTGAGGAAGTGGAAAAAGAAAATAACATTCTTTCATTTAAAATGCTTAGGAAAACTTAGAGTTTAATGTGCATTTTCTCCTAATTTTTTTTCATTCATGACTCATCCCCCTCAGCTAATCTATCAGCAGGTCTTAAAGATTCTCTCATATGAAGCACATTCCAGATTCTAAATATTTCTCCACCTACAGCGCATCCACTCTACCCTAAGATGCCATCATTTTGCATCAAGATTACTGTGGTAGCTGCCTTCACTATTACCATCCCCTTAGTAATGCACCACAGAGTGAACTTTTAAAAACATGCATCATACCGTATCGGCCCCCCAGTTATAATCTTCACATGGCTTCTCATCAAGTTAGAATATTATTACTGGGGCATGCAAAGCTGTACGTGATCTAATCCCAACCTGCCTTTCCAACCTCCTGTTACAAAAGCTTCTCCCCTACTGCACTGTCATTCTGTTTCTCTAATATATACACTATTACCTTAGGGCTTTTCTGTTAGCTGGTCTCTCTTCCCCTCGCTGTCAAATGAACTGCTCTTGTCATTTGGGTCTCAGCTTAGGGGTAACTTCTTCAAGGAGATTTATCTGATCTCTCGATTCCAAAAACATTCACTAGGTTACTGTCCCATCACCACCTTCTACTTCTTTGCATAGCACTTACCACTCGGCTACATTTTTTACTCATTTTTTTACTGCCTTTCCCATAAAAGCCTAATTTCCATGATAGCGGATACCTTTGTCCTGTCTTGATCACTGGATCCCCAGCACCTTGTACATCCCAGGCCTACAGCTGCCATTTGTTAAATGACTAAACAAACATGTTCCTGTTTTACTATTTGCTAAGAGTATTGTGTCAGTTCTTTTCAGGCTGCAAGTAGCATAAGTTATGTTTAAGTTACTTTATTTACTGAGTACATTAAAGGACAATAGGAAAAAACCTTGAGCTGCCCAGCTGGGCCAACAGGGACTAAAGAGTTATTCAGATGTCAGAGCCCCAGTGACCCTATGACTAGCTTCCATCAGCCTTAGCTGATGCTACCCTCTCCATTGCCCAGAGACTTATCTCTTCTGTTTTTAGAGTTACCTGCTACTCTTGATGACTCCTATGAGAGTCCTTCATTTGACCTTCCTGAGTGAGGACCTGATTAGGACACTGCTGTTGATGGAGCTGCTGATTCAAGAGTCTTCACAGGATACTGTCCCACCTCACCTAGGTTAGTGTTCAGCCTCCATGAAAACAGCTGAGACCAGGATGACAGGGATTATGTGGAGAAGGGATCCTCCAAAGAGGGGTGTGAGTGATGAAGGCATTCTGAGCCTTCCCAAAGTGGAAACATTTTTGTCAAGTAACTATCCTGTCTGCATAATATATTTAAAGTTCTAAAATATATAAACATAAAAATAGACAATGAGACCAGGGACTGGCTAAGTACCCAAAGTATAAGACAAATGTATTCCGAAGATTAATCCTATTTCTGATCATTTCCCCAAAATTTGTCATCAAAATGTGCAAGTTTGAACAATATTTTATTTTTTAATAAAATAAGTTGTTTGCAAAATATCTAACTACCAATCATAAATTGCCCTCATGTAAAAAAGTATGGTCAGCTACAAACTTGAATGTGGATATAGAATTGTAGACTGAAATAAACGTGCTAAATTTTAAGTGTTTTCAGTTTAGGAAAATGGTACATTTGTTTTTAAAGATTTATTTTGATGTAACCTCAGTGGAGAGCAGTTTGGCTCAACATTTCTCAATAAATTAGCATTAGTGAGCAAAACCATATCTACAAGGATATTCACTGCATAATGATTTGCAGTAGCAAAAGTCTAGAAAAAGCCTAAATTCCTATAAATAAGGGACAGATTAAATTATAGTACACCCTTAGAATGCTCTCCAGCTATTAAAAAAGTCAATCTATGTATGTTGATACTGAAAAAAATCTCCAAGTATATGGTTAAGAAGTGAAAAGCAGGTATAGAAATGTGGATGCCATACATTTATTTATGTGGAAAAAAGTGTGGCTTCTGAAGAGAAGAAAAGCTGCTTGGGGTGAGAGAGACACTTTCAATCTACAAGTTGTTTAATCATCTGATTTCTTAAAATTCCATTTATGTATCATTTAAAAATTGAAAAAAAGAGGACCTCATTTTCATACTAAGCAACAATGCATAGTACTGGCTTTCCACTTGAGTTTTAAAGAAATAGGAGAGAAAACTCTGAATATTCAGTATTTCCTACATTGAGAAAAATTTTCCTGTCAGCACCTAAGAATATACTCATTCTCTGCCATTTTGCCTATTCTGCTTATATAATTTACAATAGGAAGGCCATAGAAATAGAATACCCCTAAGTACAGTATAAAGATTAAAACCATTTGCTATATAGGAAAATGCCTACTACCAAAGTGAGTGTCCCCCAAAGAAGAACTAGTGAGACAGGACTCTCATCATGTCATTGGGCTCTCCTGGGCATGCAACACAAATTATATAATTCTCCAATTAATGTAAAGAATGCTGTGCAATTTTTTTTCTACCTCAGCTATTACAAAAGAGTAAGTGAGATGTTGGGCTTTATACTGCTTGTACAACCTTCATCCTTTCTTCTCTGCTTTAATACTTGTATTATCTTAAGTGTTATTTAATGAATTAGGACAGAGTAATGAAGAGAAATTCATATTTCCAGTTAGGACAGCATTGCAAATTTACAATTTTAAACACCCCAAATCTTCCATACATCTAACAATGGCAGATTTTTTAAAAGAGGGAAAAAATTTAAAACACATGGGTATGATTTAAAAAATAAGACAGACATTTTCAAACAACAGAAGAGGGACATCCATTAAGTAGTGAAAAGATGAGGTGAATCATCAGTTGAAGTTGAGAGACATTGGTCTGGGGACCTTGGGTGCTCTAGGTCTGGACTGGCAGAGGGCACTGTGGATTTTGATGCTTGGGGGACACTGGAAATTAAAACTGTTTTATGTAAGGCTGAGGGATATAAAACTGAAGCCCAGCTTACCTCCTAAAATCAGAGGCTGGGGTGGATTGGCCTCTCCTGTAAAGGAGACTAAAATAACACTATTTGCTGGCATTATCTTCAGATAAAGCTTCTAGTATGCCATGTGCATGGGGAGACAGGATGGAGAAATGGAGCCTCCATGCCAGCAACTGCACTGAGCTGTTTACCAGCTTAGGGATCGGAGGTACAATTATTTTCAATATTTTCCAGCCTTGTACCCCGGATATCCAAGAGCAGGCCTGAATCTGAATTCTGAGTCTTGAGGAAAAGAGCAGAGTCAACCACAAAACCTATAGTCAGTGCTGGAGGGTTGTCAAAAGGGAAGAAGAAAATATATGTGGCTGCTTGAGATGAGCCTGCCGACATTCTATATGTAAGAGGACTGACTACAGATGCCAACAAAGTTAGCAGTTAGGAGATGAGTTTACCTAAGGACAAAGAGACAAAGACAGTATGGCCATCTGAACATGAGCTTAAAATTAGTATACAAAGGATGCTCGAAGAAAGTGAGAACACCTCTTCCTTAAGATACTAGAGACAGTCAAACAGAGAATTAGTAAATTAAAGCATAGTTCTAAGGAACTGATCCACAGCACAGTACAGAGAGAAAAAATAGATTTAAAAATGTAAAAGTGCTTGAGAGATATAGGGGATACAATATATCCAACGGAGGCCCCAGGAAAAGGGAATAGAGAAAGGATGACAGAAGAACAATACTCAATAGGGAAATGGCAAAAGATATTATCCAGAATTAAAAAAATACTTGCTTTTTCAGATTTAAAGTGTATGCATAAGACTGAGATAAATAAATACAGACCCAAAAATTGACTTGATATTTTATGTCAAGTATAATGAGGAAAAAAAAAAAAAGTACCATGTTACCATATAGAGAAGATAGATGACAATCAGAATAAAAGCAGATTTCTATCAGCAACAATAGATGTTTAGAAGCAATGGGATAGACGGATTCTGGGAAGACTGGATTCAGAAAAATGATAAGTCTCTCTCTCTCCACTCAGACAACAATGGCCCTGATAGAATATGTCTATTCAACTATTTTGGAAACCTGGCCTGTAAAAGGCTTGCCAACTTCCAGGGGAAGTATTCCCACTCTGCAGAAATGTAATGGTACAGCCTCTGTAGAAAAGAGTATAGCAGTTCCTAAACAAATTTACCATATGGTCTAGCAATTCCACTTCTGAGTATGTATTCAAAAAACTGATGGGGCTCCTAGGAGGCTCAGTCAGTTAAGCGCCTGACTCTTGATTTTGGCTCAGGTTATGATCTCAGGGTCGTGAGATCGAGCCCCACATTGGGCCCCATGTTGGGCTCTGCACTCAGTGGGGAGTCTGTTTGAGATTCTTGCCCTCTCACTCTGCCCTTCCCCCCTGCTCATGTGCTTTCTCTCTCTCTCTCTAAAAAAAAATAAATAAAAATGTAAAGAAATAAAGTTTAAAAAAATTGAAAGCAGGGTCTCAAAGAGATATTTATACATCTGTGTTCACAGCAGCATTATTTACAATACTGAAAAAATGGAAATAATCCAGGCATCCCTCAATGGATAAACGCAATGTGATAAATGCATACAATAGAATATTATTTAGTCTTAAAAAGGAAGGGAAAAAAAAAGGAAGGAAATTCTGATACATGATAAACATGGATGAATCTTGAGGATGTTATACTAAGTGAAATAAGCCAGTCACAAAAAGGGCAAGTACTATGTGATTCCACTTACATGAGATACTTCCAATAGTTAAAATCATAGACACAGAAAGTAGAATGGTGATTGTCAGTGGCTGTGGGAAAGGTGATTGGAAGTTGTTATTTAATGGGTAGAGTTCTAGCATTCTGGAACTGGATGGTGGTGATGGTCACACAACAATTTAAATGTACTTAATACCACCGAACTGTACACTTAAACATGATTAACATACTAAATTTTATGTTAAGTGTATTTTACTACAATAAAAAGTACTGTAAGAGGGGGAGAAAAAGCAATAGGATGATATTTTCAAAGTGCTAATGAAAATATTGCCAATGTAAATTTTATTATCAACAAAAGTCTAAAACATTTGACCCAATATTTGTAAGTGTTGCTGATAAACTACTAATCACAGAAAAAGAAACCCAGGAGACAGACATGAAATGTAAAGAATAAAGACACCGGTGGAAATTCACAAAATATATGAGTGGGACAGACTGCATCTTTCAAGTATGGTCATAGCAACACTTCGGGCCCTTGCTATTGGAGAACCCTGCCACACCTCCACCGAGAGACTGAGTCTATTGTCCCTGCCCTTGAAGCTGAGGAGACTTTGTGGCTGCCTAATGAGCAGGACACAGTGAAAGTGGCAATGTGTGACTTCTGAGGGTAGGTGACAGGGCTTCTGCATGGCTAACCTCTCTCTTGGGGACTTGCCCTGGGAACCCAGCTACCATGTTGTGGGGAAGCCCACACTAGCCTACACGGAGAAGCCACATGGAAAAGAAAACAAAGGGAGAAACTGAGGCCCCCAGCCAACAGCCAGATTTTCAAAGGAGGCTTTAAGCAGTGTGAAACAATGACACGCTGTCTCTAATTTGCCCTGCTCCAATTCCTAACTCATTCCTTCCATGAGCATAATACTGAATTTGGTTCTTTATGTCACTGAGTTTTAGAACAATCTGTCACAAAGCTATATTGATTGGAACCGTTAGTATAGTTAACTGTTAAAAAAGACTTTAGTAACTACTATTACTACTAATGATAATAAAATCAAGGGTAGTAAGTAGAAGTTGTTTAGTAGACAAGTTTCTTGCTTGATTTGGGAGGAAGGTAAGGATAAATAAAATTCAGACTTTGATGACATTTTATAGTTAAGTGTGTGTACAAAAAAAATTGAAGATAAACATTAAAAAGGAACAGAAATGGAATCTATAGTCTCATCTAATCTAATCCAGCAAAAAGAAAAAGGTGGGGGAGGTAATAATGAAACCTTCATAAATGTCTACAATCAGAGCCAAACAAGGTAACATAACAACAAGCAACTGACTACTTCTCATTGTTTTTCAAGTTCTCAGAATTCTAGTTGACTTAGGCTATGTTAATGTAAAAACCCACGGTGTAGTAGGAATAAGTTCCGTGTCTCAGATTTTCAGACAGTATAAAGTTTGGAAAGTTTTGGTGTTTTCAGTCTTTTTTTTCCCCCCCCAGTTATAAGACCTTTACACTTTTGGAAGAGCATGTACATACAAAGTCTAAGAAAAGAAAAAAAAAAACATGATTTTTATTATACCATGTATTGTGGTATTTTAGTTAGACTGCCACCACAGTGATTGTTAAGGTTGGCTTTTTCAAATCTCCTTACCAGAAGAACATGGAAGAGAATTATTCTAAATAGTTTATTCTGAACCACTCTCACTACGGCAGCGGATTTATTAAGGAAGAGAACAGCATTCGTCTCCTTCGGCTAGGCATGGCTGCTTGTTAACCAACCTCATTTTTATTTAAATAACACAACAATAATGATCATTTGTGACGGTCAGTATTTGGTTCTCTTCATCAACACATGTCGCCAGTTTTTGTGTTTGCCATGTTCCCTTGCCTCTGTCCCTCCCTCTGCGACTCCGTACAGGCCACTGATGAATGCCCGGTGCAGGCTCTAAGCTGGGAAGGGAGACTTAGAAGCTACAGCTTCCCGCCACTGCTAAGCTATGAACTCTATCCCACTCGTCTCATTTCTAGGCCTCTGGGATCCAGGCCCTGGAGCCAAAGATGGCCAGCAGAATGAAGGAAAGCAGAGGAGGCTACCAGACAGCGGCCATGAGGGCTTCCTTTGCTCCTTTATTTACCTGCAAGGTGAGAGAGCTTTCTCCTGTCCCCAAGGAACGTAATGGTGCTTATGGAAATTACCACTTGTTGTGTCTTGGTTCACATGTTGCTTTATATTGATAATTTCACACTAGTGTCTTACCTCTTTAATCAGACTGCGTCCCCAAGGAGAAAGGAATGTTCTCAGAATTCTCTCACAAATGGATTTTCTCTATAAAAGGAAATTGAGTCTGTCCAAGGAACATAGTGACAGAAACACCAAGAAGCGAAAGACCTGGCCTCCCCTGACCCCCTCAGACAGAGTAAGCGCTACTCACTTTAAAGACAGAAAGCTCAGACTTGGAAAGCTCCAGATTCCGTCCCAGCCAGCCTGTCATACCCACCAAGCTGTCGTGAGACAGTGTCTGCGGTCCCTGCTGGCAATAAAATGCCGGAACAATGACATGGTGCCTTTACCGTCTACAGACAATAATGAGTGCAGAGAGCAGTTTCGTGCCATAGGCACACTTGTGACCTTGATCCTCGGGTGGACTCCTTCGGTGCTGTATTTTTTTCTTTTATACATAAAGGCACCATTCCACCCCACCTACAGCTCTCTTTCCCCTTGACACAGTCCCAAATATGGGCCCTAAGAGATGGCCTCTTGCTTGCCATTATAGTAAGAGTTGCTCATTTAGTTATTTAACATGACATGCCATTCCTCTTTTTCCTACATTAACGATTCAATAATCCTAGGGACACTCACCCAAAGGTGAAAGGCACCAGTCTTCTTCCTCCTCAGAGCATTCCCTCCCTATTTTATCATCTTCCCAGCAGAGTGTAAGGATCTTTGGAGAACATGAGCAATCAGTTGTCAACTCCTTTCTAAGTATAAAGAATGTCAAAATTCCCAAGTCCTCTTCTCTGGGTAGGTTGGACTTTGTTTTCCCATTAGAAGAGACCCGGAGGCTCATTGATCTGGACATATATTTTTCTCCCTCTCAACTGTTTCTTTTAAAGGCTTGTGAAGTTAGGCTTGACATTTATTGCCTACCAGACTAGAAAGACAGGAGGCAAGTGACAGCAAGAACAGCTGAACGGAACTGTGGATTCTGACGGACAAAGGGCTGTAGTGTGTGAGAGAGACAGAGATCTTTGTGCTGGTGGGGAGCATGTGACCAGCTGCCCCAGTTCGGCCAGAGCAGTTCCATTCGTTAGTCTACTTTTCTGGATTTTCTTCAAGATTCTGATTGAACCTGCCCTTTACTACACCCCTGCCCACCTCCCAGCCAAAGTCATTAGAAGGGAGGAGAAAAAGAGGGACCCCTATGAACGGCCATATGGCTTCCTTCATCCTCTATACCCTTCCTTCTGTTTTCTAAAATACAGTCTCCAAATATTTTAATCATGGATTTAATCAGTAAAACATATGGCCCCATTTATGAATTGTATCACATGTGCTATTTATGATGATGATTTGTGCTAATAAATCTTATAAAATACACAAAAATAAATTGTAAGAGTGACACAAAAGGAATGTAATAGAATTTTTCTTAATATTTCACCCTCTGTACCCTAAAACATCATTTGTGCCTGCCTGGGGTGTCTTCATCCTATTTGGGAGGCCACTGGCTAAAAGACAGTTACAGGCTGACCAAAGAAAAGTGTAGATGATGTGAGAAGCTGAGTCCTTCTTCTGACATCATTTGGGGATGTCACAACTCAGGCAGCTCCCCTGTGTTTCTGGACATTTCTGGAAAGATCATGCAAAAAAGTATAGGCAAGTATGCAACCAGTACCCAAACCCAGGGTTCTGGAGACCTGAAATATAGTTCCAGCCCTTTTGATTAGGCAGCTCTGCAAAAAATTCATTTAAACTCTGAGTTTAATGTCACTGGTAAATATGGTAGCTTTTCTGCCCATTTCTCCTTGTTGTAAATACCAAACGAGGTAACAGATTTGGAATTTCCTGCCTATTTCTCCTAATTATTATATTATCAAATAAGACAATGGATTTGCAAAGTTAACATGGACTCCCTTCCTCTCGGCACTCCCCTACCATAGAAAGGATCATTGGTGAAAATCCAAGTTTTTACAGTTTAGTGAACAGTTTTCTAACTATTCCTCTCAAGGTACTAAAAACATAAAAGGTAAGAAGTAGAAAAAAATTTTGGAGTTGAAAGAACCTAAAACATGATCTTGGCTGATGTTCTTATTTTGTGGATGGAGATACTGATGCTTAGAGGGCTAAGTGAGTTTCCCAGGATGACACAGCTGGCGAAAAGCCTCACTGGAACCTAGGCTTCATGTTTTAGAATAGATGCTGCCTTAAGGGCATCACAGACCATCACAGTTCTCTAGTACATCACTTATTCTTCTGTTTCTCTCAGTAGCAAATCAGGTCCTGATGAAATCCCATCTATATCTGTTGTCCATCACCAAAGATTTCCTCCTTTTTCAGACCCTTGAATCTCACAAGTCAGTCCCAGCCCCCAAACTGTCTCCAACTTTTTCTTTTTTTTAAAGATTTTACTTATTTATTCATGAGAGACAGAGAGAGAGAGAGAGAGAGAGAGAGAGGCAGAGACACAGGCAGAGGGAGAAGCAGGCTCCATGCAAGGGGCCCGACGTGGGACTCGATCCCAGGTCTCTGGGATCATGCCCTGGACTGAAGGCAGCGCTAAACTGCTGAGCCACCCGGGCTGCCCATCTTTCCTACTTTTATTCGACTCCTATTCTAATTGCCATGTGAGCTACCAGTGGTAATTTCTTATCAGGAAAGGATTGTCAGTTAGGTGCCCAGAGGTAGCAAAGTTCACAGTCATGGAGTTGTATGTCCCTTTCAAAGCACTGGCAACTCTTGTGTGTGTCACTTAAGGTGAAATAACTGACTCATGGAGGGTAAAAATAAGAAGGTAAAAATAACCTTCTTACAGAAGCCTCACACCAGAAGAAGACATGGATACTTTTGAGAAGGGAATTTAGAGACGAGTGGCAGAGACCATGGGGCAGGGGCTGGTTAAATGGATATATATTCCTTCTGGACTCTGTTTCACGGCTCAGGTTTGTTTCCATAGCCAGGAAGGCCTCTCCTCATTTCTCTTCTCTCCTGCCTCTCCTTTGGCTCCAGCCCGCCGTTCCCCATTTCCAACCTACCCATCCTCAAGCAATCTCTGATTTAATGTGAAATCCTGCTTATATTACATGTTCAGTGGTCTTGCTTTCCCGCACCCAGGTTTTTGTGGGTATTTAATGGAAAAATAGTTCTCTATGAGTAATATATATGAAATCTCAGGGTCCACGTTTCTAATGGGGTAAAGATAAGTTAGTGAATTTATCTAATAACATGCTTAAAAATGAAGCCTCAATCCACATTGTTACTATACGATAAAGCACTCAGAGATCCAAGGTGAAGACCTGGCAAGATATTTTTGTGATTTCCATTCATTTTTGGCTTTGGTCTCATAAAATATTCACTTGGTGTCTAACAGGATCGGAACGCAAATAACCAGATCACCAGAGCAACTTTTGAGAGCAAAGAAAAATGTATATATACTGTGTTACCAATTTGTCTTTTAGGAATTATGTGTTTAAGTGTTCATCCCACACTGGTTTGTGTATGGAAGAAAGTCCAGCATTTTCTCATTTGCTTCCCCTCCACCTGACTGTTGTTTTATAGTATGTTTGACACCAAAGCACCCAGCAAAGACCCTAGAACAAAGCATTTCATAAATGTTACTAAGTTTAACTGACTGGTGTTCAGACCCAGGAAAAGCTCAGATAAAAATATGAAATGTTGTGAGAGTTTTTTATCTAAATGTTAACATTAAATGCAATATGAGCTCAAACTTAAAAAAATAAATTGAAAATGATGAGTTAGAGGAGGGGGTAAAAGAAAGCAGACAGCAGACTCAGAGCTTGCCCAAAACATCTCAAAAAGTCAAACAGATGAAAGGCCCATGTTTCCTGGAATGTGTCAAAATACTCCTAAGGCAAGAAGTCTGCTAAATAATCACCAAAAGAAGGAGGATGGTGAGCAGAAATGATGGAGGAGGATGAGGGGTAGGTCAGGAGGTACCTGGAGCAGCCTAGAATTGTCCCGCCCATCATCTCCACAAGTGGGCTCCCAGTCGGCGGTGGGGGGGGCATCTAGGACAGACTCTTGCCATGCTCAGACCACTGGAGTCCATGGCATGAGAGGCAGAAGGAAGGAGGGACTCCTTGCTTCTTCACCTCTCACTCCTCTACCCATACCAGAAACTCAAAATATCTGAGGGCAAGGAAACAATCCTTCTGACTGCTAAGCTCTGATGTAGCGTTCGATGCAGTTCCAACACTTCCACTGGTCTTTGTCAGGGAAGCTTTCTGCTCTGAAGCCACTCATGTCCTTAAGTATATACATGTGAGTGCACATGTATGTGTGTGATGTGTGTGCACATGCATTGGTATGGAGGTAATGAGCTTTAATCTTAGGTTACATTCATCACACGAAGAATTCTTACTTTCTGGGGTGTAATGAGGATCACATTGGAGCAAATTTTTTTTCTTTTTTTCAGTACAAAGAGTAATTGGTGAAATTTTCTAATCATTTATCTGGACCTAAAGTGAAACTAGCAACTGACTGACCAAGCTGACAAACAACAGCAGAAACCTTCTCTAAGGTCTGAAACTTACCTTCAAGGCAACTTTCAAATTACAAAAATCTTTCCCAATACAATTAATGTTTTAAAATGGGCAGAAATTTATTTTACAGGACACTTACTACACCCTTCCTCCCTGTCTTGATCAAATGCTTTTCTATTCTATTTCACCATCTCATGACCTCTTCTCCATCCTCTAAAGATCCTCTGGAGCCTGACTGAGCCAGTTTGAGAGCTCCATTAACTAGAGCTACCAGGTGAGATCTCAAAGGCTCAGGTGATTTGCAAACTTACATAAATATCTTCCAGAAATATTCAGTTACCTAAAGTTCATGTACAGCATGCAGAAGACTGGGATGAGAGGAAGGATAAAAAGTCTACCACTACTCTGCCCCACACAGGAGTCACGGGTGGCCACGAGCATAAAACACAGTGTGCAACTATAAAATTTTAAATAGGTTTAGAATAACTTGGGGGACACCTGGGTGGCTCAGTGATTGAGCGCCTGCCTTCGGCCCAGGTCGTGATCCTGGAGTCCCGGGATCGAGTCCCACATCGGGCTCCCTGCATGGAGCTTGCTTCTCCCTCTGCCTGTCACTTCCTCTCTCTGTGTGTCTCTCATGAATAAATAAATAAAATCTTTAAAAAAATAATAATTCCTTGGGTAAACGAATGTACTTTTTCAAATTTAATTTCATGACAGCTAATACAGATCACAGGTTTCTGATGAAAACTTAGTATCTAAACTGAAATGTGCTCTAAGTGGAAAACACATACCAGAAACAGAACATTTTGTATAAAAAAATCAGCCTTATTAATAAATACTTGTACTGATTAAATGTGGAAATCATGATAATATTTTGGATATATTGGGTTAAATAAAACACTTAAAATTAATTATTCTCTTTCTTTTTACTTTTTTATTGTGACCACCAGAAAATTTAGGATTATGTATTATGGCTTACATTGTATTTTCATTCCATAGTGCTAGTCCAAAGGGCAGCTTGACTTAAATCCAGCTACTGTAGTTCATCCACCTGCCTAATCACACCTCTGGCAATAAAACTTAGTATTTCTTTGTCAAGCATAATTTTTATGCTTCAAACAGAATTACTTAAATCTTCAAAGGAAAACTGAAGTTGTGAAGGAAGAGAAGGCCAAAGGGACAAAAGGTTATCGCTAGTGAACTTCCTCTGTAAACAAGCAAATGCAACCGATTTTTACTATAGTGTCAGAAATTTGTGAGTTCTAATTCTTGAGCGAGATATAATAGATAGATATAGATGTAGATAGTGACAGAACAACAGAAAGATTTAAAGAAATGGAAGTTACAACAAAGAGGATAGGAAACTGCATTCTGACCAATTTTCCATAATACCATAACGGAAAAGTCCAAAATGGGAGAGGTTTTTTTTTAAGATTATTTATTATTTGAGAGATAGAGAGAATCCTCAAGCAGACTCCCCACTGAGTGTGGAGCCTGCTATGGGGCTCAATGCTACCACCTTGAGATTATGACTTGAACCAAAACCAAGAGCTGGCCACTTACCCGAATGAGACACCCTGGCATCCTGGGAGAGGAATATTTTAAATTCTCATAGTTCTGTCAATGGAACTTAGGACTTACAGGACATTACATTACATTACGTTTCTAACGACATGGTGACTAAAGGACATCAAGGGGTGGATGTGGGAGAGCAGGGGTTCATGGGGAGAACAGCACTCGAAGTATTTCCAAATCAGAGATTCATCTCTGCATATTTTTACTTTGTTTTTTCTTTTTAGAAAGCTTAGCAAACTTCTAGGATAAGCTGCTTCTGTGACTTAAAAATCCTCTCCTTGAAATCTTTAACACTAGCTTGCAAATCACTATCAGAGATAATTTCCATGAACGGTACCTGTGTGCTTTGCACTCCCACTGCCTCTTACATGGCAAATGTACCTCCAAACACATTCATTTATATACCTAATCCAACTGATAGCTCCACTATCTACCCTGCCAGGGTGTGGAAACCCGAGTTACTTTCAACGTATCCTTCCTTCTTACCTCTCCAACACCTAGTCAATTAATCACCATGTCAACAATTTCTCAATTTCACCCTCTATCTCCAGGCCCACTCATCATCTCTACACTGGACTGCATAACTCATCTCCTGGAAGTATTACTCAGTATTACTCCCCTGGAAGCCATATGTCAAGACATTTAAAAAATTATCTAACATTTACATCTGACCACATCGTTCACTACTTCAATACATTCAAAAACTATATACCACGCAGAGAATTCAGGTTATTTTGCCTGGCCTGCAAGGTCCTCAGCGCCTGGCACTTTCCTACCAATCTCTTCAACTTTACCACCTGTTGCTTCTTGACTCACACTTTATGCTTAAATAATATCAACTATTTATGATTCTCTGCAGGCCCTATGCTATTTTATGACTTTCTGCCCTGGCTTAAACTATACTCATTCCTCTATCTGGAACACCTTTCCCATTTCTTTTAATATTGCTTATCCCTCAAGACCTGATTTAGTCATAATCTCTGACATGAAATCTTCCCTGAACTTTCAGGCTGAGCTGTGGCACTCTCTTCTCTGGGCTCCCACACCACAGGGGGCAGATTTCTAGTTCAGCACTTAACATGCTGTGCTGAAACTATTAACATTACCTGCTATGTGTCTGCCTTCTCCTGCTAGACTCTAAGATCCGCTGAAGCAGGGGTAAACTAACTAACTTTTGTTAGTCCCACTGCTAATACCAGCTGGCTTTTGGTAAATATTTGTTGGAGTGAATGGAACAAGAGGAAGTATCTAAAGGATTGGGGTCGGAGGCCTCTACTCCTGTAAAGTCAGAGCTTAGACTCTTGGTGGCCTCACTGCAGGGCAGGGGACTACAATTGTAGGAAAACAATAACAAGGTGGAAGAATGAGAGAGAAGTAGCCACAAGCTGTTGACATGAAAAACAAAATTCTTGAGGGAGGACTTTACATAATCAGTGAGCACATGGGGAGGGCCATGCTGGCAGCCTCTACGCTGTGCTCTTTTGCTTCTACTATCCACCAGGAAGCATGTGGCCTTACTGTAACACTGCCCATCTCTGGACCTTTCATTCTACCCCTAAAAATTGTTTTATTAGACTCTACCTGCATGAAAAAATTGGGGCTTCAGGGGGTATAATTTTCCAAAGTCCAAACAAATCTGATTGTGTTCATTATTAAAACAAGATATGGTAGATTTAAGAGCCAGCCCTTAGGAAACCAACACACTGACTCTCAGTATGAGGAACAGATGTAGCTGAGAGCAATATCCAAATGACTTACCCAATGACCATTTCAAGGAAGTTTTCTGATGACTTTCCCAGTTGGCAACCAATGCTTAGTGGGCCAGAGTGTGACAGCTGTCCATTTCCTTCCCGGGAAGATCAGTGGGACCTGGAAGACAAATCGGCAGTCTTAATTGCTGGCTCAGCACCAGAGGCTTTGAGGGGATGAGTGGCTAATGGCGATGCTGGCTTTCTTTTATGTTTTGTTACGGTTTCTCCAGGCTGGGTGTACTTGAAGTGTCTAGGGATTCTAACGTTTCACCTCCCACTTTGATGAGGTACCATCATCATCACAAATGGGTACCAGCAGCCTCTTCGTCCATGTTTGTATTCGGCTTTACTGCAGTGGCAAACCAGTCACCCTAAACAGAGCTGATCTTGTGGCTTGAGATTTTCCAAGCCAGATGTGCAGATGAATGTGCAGATTAACAACAGGAAAGCATATTTGAAAAGCTTTCAAGTCCACTTGAACTTTTGTAGGTCTCCCATGCACTCTCTGAGACCAAGGCTTAGGAAAGGTTCTGTGCTCTCGGATCACAGTGGCCTGGAGATCCTGCAAACAGGCAGGTATTTCCACATCATGACATTGAGACAACAGTACCCTGCGGATTGAGCAGAGCGGCCTCTCCCTCCTCTTCCCACACTTCTGCACAGAGGAATTGACCCCAGGAAAGTACAGTGTGATCTGGGACAGCAGGAAGAGGTAGGCAGAGTAGCAGTGACAAGAGAAAGAGCAGCAAGGTCAAGACTAATGGCAGAGTAGTAGAAGGGAGGTGACGGTCTGGGAAGAGAGGCAAGTCTGAGAACCCTGCATTATGCTGTCAAATGCTAAACTAAGTGAATCTTACTCCCTTTTAGACTGTGGGAAAGGGTGATTATGATTGAGACTGGTTTCCCACATCATTCTCTACTGATCATAACTCTCCAAATGTCAAGCAGATGAGAGATTACATCAGATATAAGACATGCAGTTGAGCCCAGCTAGAAAGGGCACAATAAAGGTTAAATAATAAGTGTTGCCCATTTACAGCCACATACAATCAGAAGTGAAGCTGTCCTCATACACATTTTCTTTATACCATTCCACGCATTGTGAAAGGCTTCCCAGCAAAGTCTTATGCCATCAGGTATTTGTTCCTGTATGTGACATCCCAAGTCTGAATGGCTAAAGTACACCCCTGTGTGCCAAATGCCTACTGCATGAAGGGACCAGCTGTTGGTCCTGGCCAGCTGCTGACCCAGACGGGTTCTGCACAGAAAACAAACACCTTGTATGGAATATGCTGTAGCCTCTACTGATGCCCGAATGAACTGGGGTTGGCAAGACCTCTCAAGGAAAATCTCAGCTGCTAAATTTCCTTCTGTCCAAACAAAGAACTCCTCCTACTTAGTCAACAGAGGTAGTACAGACAATGTCTTGGCCCCTGTAGCCATCCTCACACACTGGTTCATCTCTGTGACTACTCTGTGGTGAGGTCAGTCTGACCTTGTCACTTACCAACTTCTCCCTTTGCTTACCCACTCTAGCTATGCCAGCCTTCTAGATGTTCCTTCCTCAGCTGTGGGCCTTTGCACTTGTACTTCTACCTCAAGGCTCTCCCCTAGTCTTTCCAGGGCTAGCTCCCTGGGTTGACTTTTTGCTTGAATATCACAACCTTAGAAAGGCTTTCCTGACAAGGTCATCAAACAACTCTTCCTATCCACTCCCTTCCCTCCCTACATGTTCTATTTATTACCCTACCCTAAATTTTCTGCAAGCAGTTTTAACAACCTTACAGTTATATGAATCCTTGTTTGGTTATTTTGATGGTGCTGTCTGTGTCTGCAACTAAAATGTAAGATCTGCATCGGTAAGGGCTTTTTATCTCTACTGATTTCTAGTGCTGAGACAGTGCTTGATATGTGGTAGGGCAGCAATATATACTGGTTGACTGAATGAGTGAATGATGTGAAAAAAATGTACAGTTTACTGGCTTACTTCACATCATCCCATTAGACAGAGGGGGAGATGTGACTCAAACCAGGTCTTTGGACTTCAGATTCCATGCTATTTCCTGTACACAAGGTTGCCTCTATTGCAAAACTTGCATTTGGTTTCAATGTTTACTCAAGGGGGAAATAAACTAATCTAGACAGGAATCCTAAGGCCACTGTCACTGCTCTCAAGATTTTAACTATTTTCATGATATATTATTAGGCATTTTATTTTTAACCCTCTCAAAGCTGAAAGCAGCACCTTCCCTAAGAAAGGGCAAAGGCAGACACCTAAAAAAAAATCATTTCTGTAGGAGTGGGAGCTGCTAACCCTCAATAAATTTGGAGTGTTTCCAATGGGCTTCAAATAATGAGTGATAATAAGCTTTCCCAGAGGGCAGAAGGCTCACCATCTCAACTTCAAGTGAACAGATTCAAGCCCTGAGTATAGTGTGTTGCTCAAATGGTCACCTCAGGTATGGATAATAGTGACTTTCTTGACTCCCCAGGTCCCTGATAGAAAAGATCTCTCTCCTTGAGATTTGTGGTACTTGCTTTCTTCTTCTTATATGGTCCTCATCTCAAGGTCCACAGACATGAAAGACTATATCAATTCTAAAGACTTCATTATGTGCTTATTAATATGCATCAAACATTTATATTATCATTATTTATTATTAAGGTTTTTTTCAGATATAGAAGTGATATATGCTCATTCTATGAAATCTGGAAAATAAAACTCCTAAATAAGAGAATTATTTGTCATCTCACCTAACTTTACAGATGAACTACAGAATCATTTAATCAAGCCCAAAAATGAAAAATTCTATTGGAAATGTATTTTAGATTTCTTTTTATATTTCATTAAACTTGCACATTGACTTGTGAAGAATTAATATTTTTATAATATTCAGACTTTAATTCTGTAAGCATGATATACATTTCCATTTGTTTATTTTAGAAATATATCTGTGTATATATACATATGCAAAAATATCTCAATGTCACATACATTATTTGTAATATATGTACTATATGTACACACATTCTAGGTACAGATGCAGATATGATCAAATATATGCAGGACTTCTATGAAGAAACATGCAAAACTTCGCTGTGGTATATAACAAAAAGATGTATGTAGGTGAAAAACATATTTTGAGTAACATGGATCATTTTGTACATCATTTTATAATGTTTTTGAATTGAAAAATCATTTTTTAGGGACACCTGGGTGGCTCAGTGGTTGAGCATCTGCCTTTGGCTCAGGTTGTGATCCCGGGATTGACTCCCGCATTGGGCTCCTTGCATGGAGTCTGCTTCTCCCTCTGCCTGTGTCTCTGCCTCTCTCTCTCTCTCTCTCTCTCTCTCTCTCTCTGTGTCTCTAATGAATAAATAAATAAAATCTTTAAAAATTTCATTTTTTAGATAGCTTTACTACATCTCATCACATGATTGCTGCACACCTGCTGAACAGTTGTCCTACTGTTAGCTATTTAAGTAGTTTGCAGTTTCCAAAGTTTTACACTAAGCAATGGTGAAATGAACATCATTACACACAGGTCATTGTCTGTGGCACTGAGAATTTCCTCCTGATTTCCAGGAATGAGATTATGACATTGAAATAGATGAGCTTCTTAAAGAACCTTGAGATACAGTACCAGATGCTTTTCCATGCAGGTTGAACTAACTTACATGCCTTTGGTATCTTGATTTGATTTACCATTGTTCTCTTTTAATATCTGCTAATTTGTAGACAAATGTGGTATTCTAACTTATTTTAGTTCACATTTGAGTGATAAGGTTGACATTTGGGAAAACAGTTCAGCAATATTACTTGTGCTTTGATAAAGTTCCTCTGTTTGGGTCCTGGAACATGATTCTTAAAGCTCCTATGTTCAGTTCTAGGGAGACAGTAAGCCATGTGCCGAGAAATATTTAACAAGTAGTTTTACGAGGGGGCTACATTTGTAGCATATGCTGATTGCTGTGGTATCAATATTCTCATCAAGCTACCACCAAGACAAGGGTACAAAGAGAGCTGGAAGAGGCACATACAGTAGACTCCAGTGGGTGGGCATGAGCTGGTGCCAGCATACCATTGATGAAGTGTACAGCTTTATGGTTAAGTTATGGGTTTGAAGTTGGTCAGACTTGGATTTCCAGTCTTGCTACTTACTGGCTTTGAGATCTTGGGCATGCATCATATACAGTTGTTTTAAAGATTTAATAAGATAATGAAAGTATTGAGCACAGTTCTTGACCTAGAGTAGTAACTAAATAAGAGTGTTATCATTCTTTTTCATATAGTACGAGGACTGCTTATTTTTTCTTTTGTGAATTGTCTGTTCCTATTCTTTGACTATTTATCTTTCAGGGTATTGCTGTTTTTCTTTTTGAAGCATGAGCACTTTACATATTGAAGGCATTAATCATTAAGAATATTTTTGGCTTTTAAAAAACAGTCTGCTTCCTAATTATATATATACTTTTAGACACTTAGAAGTTAAAAATAGGTCTTTGGATATATTCGTGATTTCTTCTACCTGTACGCATGCCTAGAAAACACATCACATTGTCAGACATGATAAACATATTTTTAAAAGCTCCCTTCTAGTTATTTCTTCTCTGATCTCATGTTGTGCATCTAACTGCTTAAATTGCTTAGAATTTATTTTGGTGAGAACTAATTTTTATATGTATAACCTACTAGCTACAAGGTTTGGGTTCAGTATTGTGAAGTTATCTACCTCAGTTTCCTCATTAGTCCATCAGAAATGCTAATATTATCTTACTTCATAAATGTGTTAAGAGAACCATTCTGAATAGTAATGTGTAAAGCCCAGAGAGCACATGCCTGTTACACTGTGAGTGTGAAACAGGGTTAGCTATCATCAGCATCATTCTCATTACTATTATCATCGTTAGAGCTTCACAATTATGTATCTTATCCTTCCCTTACTGATTACTTTTTTTTTTTTTTTTTTTTTTAAAGAAGATGATTTCTTGGCAAAGGAAAACAGCACAAATAAAACACCACGACTAGAGCAAACTCTGACAAATGTCTTCCGGGGGCAAGCCCAGCTTCTTTTTTTTTTTTTTTTAAGCCCAGCTTCTATGACCATAAACACATGTGTGCAGGTCACTGGGGAATGCAGTTGTTTCCCTTTGCCCAAAGCTATTAGAGAGACAGCCTTGAAACTGCTGACTTTCACCCTGAGGTTCTGTAGAGACAGAGGTGCTATGGAATGCTGGTGTAAACCTAAACTAGGTCTTTGACCTGTTTGTCATGAAAACTCTGTTGTGAGCGATTCAGTTCTACAAAGAGCAAACAGTCCTGGAGGGCCACAACACTTGTCCTTTCCAGAAAGAGAACTTCTTGAGGGAAATTTGTTCTGGTATAGAGACACCATTTATTGCCTTACAGACACCTAAGCATTGATGGTCAGGGCCAGGACAGGTTGAGCTGTGATTTCAAGGGCCCATGGAAAGATTTCTTCCCCTTCCATAAAATTTCCATCTGCAAAGTAGAAACAAAAGCATGAGGTCCTATGCTTCAGTATAAGCACTGGAGAGGCACTCAGTCAGTTTTTGCTGTAAATGAATGAACACTTGTCTGATTGTTACACTGAGATGTGCATGGCTGATTTAAGATTTTGGCTGAAAGTAGGAGGACTAACAATGCTCCCCACTGCATTCTTCAAGAAGTTGGAGGCATGGACATCAGTTAAGATTAAGGGAAAGGGACAGAACAGTAAACAAGGAATAGCAAGAAAGTATGGCTCTGTTTAGGCAGTTGTATTTTATCCTTCAAATAATTTCCTGATTCTGTGTTCCATCACAACATGACAAAAGCCATCATGTGAAAGAGATTTTGCACTTTCTACTATACAATTCTGAGCAACAAACCAAATTCATTGGCCATAACCTTTGAAAATTGCCTTAACATTTCATTTCCCTTCCTTTGGCCCTTTAGTCAAATGGGTATCAATGGGTTGCTCCTCCTCCAGGGAAGGTTTTCTAGGTGCATTTGTTTTATCCTTGAGTTAGTGAACACTTTGGAAAAGCCTAGGAACCAGCAATTAGCACTTACTAGGTATTTATCCAAAGGATACAAACACAGTGAGTCAAAGGGGCACATACCCCTTGGAATGTTTGTAGCATCATTATCAACAATAGCCAAACTATGGAAAGAGCCTAAATGTTCATCAACTGATGAATGGAGAAAGAAGATGTGGTATATACCTAGAATGGAATATTACTCAGCCATCAGAAGAATAAATCTTGGGATGCCCGGGTGGTTCAGTGGTTGAGCATCTGCCCTTGGCTGAGGGCATGATGCTGGAGTCCCAGGATCAAGTCCCACATCGGGCTCCCCACAGGGAGCCTGCTTCTCCCTCTGCCTATGTCTTTGCTTCTCTCTCTCTGTGACTCTCATGAATAAATAAGTAAAATCTTAAAAAAAAAACCCCAAAATCTTGCCATTTGCAATAATATGGATGGATCTAGAGAGTATAATGCTATGCAAAATAAGCTAGTCAGAGAAAGACAAATATCATATTATTTCACTTATATGTGAAATTTAAGAAATAAAAAAAAAGAACAAAGGAAATAAAAAGACAAACCAAAAAACAGACTCTTAACTATAGAGAACAGATAATTATCAGAAAGGAGGTGGGTGGGAGGATGGATAAAATAGGTGAGGGGGGGATTAAAGAGTACACTTATCCTGATGAGCACTGAGTAATATATGGAATTGAAGAATCACTATATTGTACACCTGAAACTAATATAACACTGTATATTAACCATAGTGGAAATAAAATAAAATTTAAAAAGAATATACTATTAACTAATATTTGACAAAGAAGCCAACAATCCTCTTTCAATGGAGAAAAGAAATTCTCTTAAAAGAAAGAGAGATAAATCTAACTTTGGTGAGAGAGCTGCTTATTGTGACAATAATAATAAAACTGCAATTCTCAAATCCATTTGATTAATGTGAGAAGTTTAAACTTTATCTGTAGCTATAGAGTTAAGATGAAGAGTAGATTAGATAATTACCCACTGGGTTTAACTGGTATAGAATATGGACTATTAACTCTCAAGAATTTTTTTCAACAGCAGTGATTTTTAACTGAATTATCTAGAAAATTGGGATCCCCGGGTGGCTCAGCCATTTAGCACCTCTCTTCAAGCCCAGGGTGTGATCCTGGAGACCCAGGATCAAGTCCCACGTCGGGCTCCCTGCATGGAGCCTGCTTCTCCCTCTGCCTGTGTCTCTGCCTCTCTCTCTCTATGTCTCTCATGAATAAATAAATAAATAAAACCTTTAAAAAAATTACCTAGAAAATTACTTCAACTCTCTAATAACTATTCCTGGCTATAAATAATCTTAATTCTATTTTTCAGCTTATTACTTCATAAAATATTCATATTCTTTAAACTCTTGTGCTTATGCTTTATGATATTTAAATAATAATATGTTAGTAATAATTATTGAAATCACATTTTTCCTCCATACATGTTTTAATTAAAAACATAAGAAAAATAAATTAATATAAAAATGAGTAGTTGTTTATGCAAATGAGCCATATGTTTTTCTACTCATGAATAGATCAAATCTATGTTTATATCAACAAATGTGCCAATTTTAATTTTCTCAGGTACATTAATTACATAAACATCTCTGAGAGTGGGGTGTAAAAGATGTGAATAGATGATGGTATTGAATGTATTTTTTTCTTATTTTTACTTTTAATTGACATAAAAACTCATAACACTTTACCATTTTAGCATTTCTAATTGTACAGAAGTGGTAAATATATTCACATCTTTGTACACCCAATTTCCAGAAATTTTTAGCTTGCAAAACTGAAATATACTCATTAATTAACAACTTGACAATTTCCCCTCCCTCCAGCCCTTGGAAACTACTATAGTGTTCTCTTTCTATGAATCTGACTATTCTAGGTACTCTGTACAAGAGGAATTATACAGTATTTGCCTTACTGTAATTGGCTTATTCCACTTAGCATAATGTCCTCAAGGTTTTTCTATGTTATAGCAGGTGCCAAAATTTTCTTACTTTTTAATGCTGAATAATATTCCATTGTAAATATATGTCACATTTTGTTTAGCCACTTATCCGTCAATGGACACTTGAGGTGCTTCTACCTCTTTGCTACAGTGAATAGTGCTGCTAAGAATACAGGTGGACACATTTATCTTCAAGATCCTGCTTTCAATTCCTGTTGATATATGCAGAAGCAGAATTACTGAATCATGTGGTAATTCAGCTTTTAGTTTATTTAGGAACCACTGTACTGTTTGTTTTCCATAGCAGCTGTACCATTTTATAATCCTATCAGTCCTGCACAGGGTTCTAATTTCCCCACATCCTCACCAATGCTTGCTATTTTCTTTTTTTTTTTTTAATTTGTTTTTGTTTGTTTTTATACATAAAAGACAATAAGTATGAGGTGGTATGTCATGGTGGTTTTGACTTGCATTTCTCTAACAATTAGTCATAAGTGTCTTTTCATGTGTTTAGTGGACATAAGTCTTCGCAGCAATGTCTATTTACTCCTTTAATCATTTTCTAATCAGGTCATTCTGTTATTATTGTTGTTGTTGAGTTGAGGAGTTTCTAGAATCTGGATATTAACTCCTTATCAGTTATATTATTTGCAACTATTTTCCTGGTCTTTAGGTTGACTTTTTGCTGTTGACTGTGTCCTCCGATGTACAGAAGGTTTTAATTTTAATATAGTCCAATTTGTCCTTTTTTTTCTTTTGTTGCTTGTGCTTTTGATGTCATATCCAAGAAATTCTTGCCAAGTCCAGTGTTATGAAGCTTTTACCTTATGTTTTCTCCTAAGAATTTTTTGTTTTAGGTCTTACATTTAGGTCTTTGATCCATTTTGAGTTAATTTTTGTATATGGTATAAGATAAGGGTTCAACTTCATTCTTTTGCACATGGATATCCAATTTCCCTAAAGCTTTATTAAAGAGACTATTCTTATCCATTCAATGGTCTTACCACTCTTGTTAAACAAACATCATGTGACCAGGTGGATGGGGGTTTACTTCTGAACTTTCTATTCTAGTCCATTGGTCTATATGTCGGTCTTTATGCTAGTACAACACTGTTTAGATTCCTGCAGCTTTGTATTAAGTTTGAAACTAGCAAATATGAGAGCTCCAATGTTGTTATTTTTTTAAGATTGTTTTCGTAATGCTTTTCTTTTTAGCTTCGATTTCTCATTCTTTTATTTTTTTTTTAGTTTTATTTATTTATTCATGAGAGACCCAGGCAGAGGGAGAAGCAGGCTCCCTGCAGGGAGCCCGATGCGGGACTCGATCCCGGGACCCGATCCCGGGACCCCGGGGTCATGCCCTGAGCCAAAGGCAGCGTTAAACCGCTGAGCCACCCGGGCTGCCTTCTTTTATTTTTTCATTCCTTAAATACATTTTTCTCTAATTATGGCACTTTTTCTTATATAGTTTGTATGTCCTGCATCCTTCACATCTGGGAGACAGATGGAACAAGACAGCCTAATTGAGTGACCCAAAAGTAGTTGTGTAAACTGGGCAAGTCCTAACACCGTGTGCTGGAATAAATCTCTAAATCCCTTCCAGGAAAGGAAGTGTGAGGCTGGAATCCAGACGTGAAGCAGGAGTTACAGACCGGTGTTCTCATCCTGCTGCAGTACTCATTAGCCATCTAATTTTGAGCAAGCCACTTGACTCTTTTGGCATCTGTTTTCTCAAGAATCAAAAGGAAGGGGTTGGTTTTTAAGCTTTAGAATTCTATCATTCTTCTGGTAGACCGGAGATGTTACGTGGGGACAGAATCTTAGCTAAGGGAATTCAAACCCTCCACAGCTGGGCAGTCTACTTTTTGTCCTCTCTTCTTTTCTTTTTTTCTTTATACTTCCTGACTCTCAGTTGCTTTCCTTCCTGGAAAATTCTTTTTCTTTCATTTTGCCACTATTGTTTCTAGATTTTTACCTTTTAAAATATTCAGTCTAGGGGGATCCCTGGGTGGCTCGGCGGTTTGGCGCCTGCTTTTGGCCCAAGGCGCTATCCTGGAGTCCTGGGATCGAGTCCCGCGTCGGGCTCCCGGCATGGAGCCTGCTTCTCCCTCTGCCTGTGTCTCTGCCTTTCTCTGTCTCTCTATGTCTATCATGAATAAATAAATAAAATCTTTAAAAAAATAAAATAGAATATTCAGTCTATTCTCAGAAGGGGGAAAAGTGCCATTCATTGTTCTAAGCCTCAGGCATTTAAAGACCATACCACACTCTGTCCCTTCTTAGAGAAAGTTCAGTTAATCAGAGAGCTAATATCCAAACTGGTCGAGTTGCAAACATCTATGTAAGATGATGTCAGAACTGGGCAGATCCACAGCTCTGTCCTCCACTCTCTGTCTGAAATCTCCCATTGCAGTGATGCAGAGTACTGAAAGGTGGGACATTCAAGCCTCCTTATTTATTCCTTCAGAATATTAACTATTCCTTTCCATCTCTTTTGTCCCTTCTGGGATACTCGATAGAGTCTTCCTAACTTGAGTAACACTCCTAGGCTCAAGCTGGTCTCTCTTGCTTCATCTTCTCCCTCACCTACCTTGCATTTCAGACCAGGCTAATTTTCATGAAAGTGTACTTATAGTTGTCATCTGCTCAAAAATCTACAATGGTGTCCTGTTATCTTTGGCATTAAGTTCTTCTATTTGGCCTTCCAGACTACTCATCATCTGATAGTACCTTTATTTCCCAGGGTTCCCCAGAAGGATTCCTTCACAGCTCACTTTCTTTCATGTATCCTACTAGTATTTCCAACTCTTCAATCTTTGCCTGTGCTGTTTTTCATCATTTATAAGAACTTCTCTCCTAACGTCTGTTTACCCAGCAAGTTTGGTCACACCTACATAAAGCTTTCTTCAACTTCTCTAGTCAATACTTAATTTCTTATTGCCAATATAATCCACACCATAAGTTTAACACTTAAATGTTCTATATATTTGTCTTTTGTTTCCCTGGATAGATTGTAAATTCTTTTAGGAATGTGGAGTAACGTTTTCAAATTTATAATACTATATGCAAATGAAAGATTTCATAATTATTTAAAGAACCAAAAGAGTTACTATGGTTCACTGACCTATGTATTCAAGTCCCTGGAAATAATTCAGCACACAGAACTATCCTAAGTCATATGCAGCAGGCCATTGCTCTAAAAGATGAATCCTAGTGTCGATGGGAGCATTGGGTCTACTCTAGTGAATTCCAAATTGAGCTATTTATCTTCTCTGTACCTGAAAGTCTAGCAGGTATATGTATTACTTTTTTTAGGAAATTATTTAAATGAATCTTTCTGATCAATGCATCCAAGAACAGCACAGTATCTTTCAAAATGATGACAACGTACAAAGTAAAAGAACACACAGCGAAGCCAAAGCAAGAAGAAATATCTCAGATTGTCAATGAGATGAAACAGCTTTACAGGCAGATTCCCCAAACAGCAAGCCTCCAAAACCCTTGCAGATAAAAATTAAGATATTTGAGAAGTTACAAAGCAAGAAAGAACACTGCGTCATTTTCCAAGCTGAGTTTCAGTTCCTCCTCTAAATAGTTCACAATACATATTCAATTATTTTCATATAAATAATACCTTTAATGCTGCCTTTTAAAAAGGGGTAACATCTCCAGTAACCTCATAAATATGCTGACAGTTCATAGCTCTGTTAGTTTTGTACCCCCTCTATCCTCCTATTTTACCTTCCTGCAATTCTCCTAAGTCTTGCTCATTTGCTCAAAGATACGAAAGCCTATCTGAGTGGAATAATCAAAAGGAAAAAGGCCACTGGTTCACTCAACACCTTCCTCTAATTCAGCTATGTAATTAACAGGTAATTTATATATCTATGAGAAAGACTCCTAATGGTGTTCAAACTTTTGAATAAGCATGAGTGAAATACAATGCCAGGATTTTCAGGAAAAATATGAACTTACATAAATTTCAGTAAAACAAGTTAACTCTAAGGTTGGAAAGAAGAAGTGACTGTTTGGTGAAACTTCTCTTTTGCCTTTGCTGGCAGAGGCTAAGGGGCCAAGATTATTTGCAACAAATATGCTTGATTCTGAATGTCTGCATGGAAGCATTGTTTTCTCTGAAATCTGGAGAAAGGGCTGTGATCTCCCAGTTACTGTAGAAAAAGGAGCCATGTGTTATGTCGCAGATGGTCAATTTCCTCTGGTCACATTCACTCTTTGTACATTGGAAAGGCAAAGAGAAGTGTGAAATGGTATGACAGAAGAATGCTCTTTACTTAAGCATAGTGGATTATTTATTTTTAAAAGGTCAGATAGGAAAGGGTGTCATGCATTGTAGAGTAAGTAATACATATGAAAATTAAAGCCATGAACCTCTGCAGGGGGCTCAGTATTGAAAAGTCATCCAGAGTCCTACAGTAAATGCTCTGCTAGTTGGTGTTCTCTGGTTAAAAATATGTTGCAGTTAAGTCTTCGTTATGATCTCTATATCAAACTTAGATTGTAAATATCCAAGCATTAGGGTCATGTAAAGCAGTGAAGAAACACCAAGCCTCTGAACTCAGACAAGCGGATTCTTAATCCTGGCTACAACTCTTACCAGATTTGTGATATTAAGTTATCTACTCTCTCTGAGCCTTAATTTTTATATCTGGAAAATGAAGGTAACCTTGATTAAATACGATGTTAGGACTTCCATTCTTCCACTTCAGAATGCCCTTTTGGGGACAAGGTTTTCCCTCTGGCCTCACACAAATAAAGAAGTAGACAACATATATGAAGAAGCATTAGTTTCCAAGACCCTGCATATTAGATAACCAAGGACAGTAATCCTGGGATAGGAGAAACAAAGGAAGTGAGACTTGTTGCTCCAGATTACTACCTTGAGAAAGTTTCCTGATCCCTGAGCAGAAAGGAAAAATCAGGTATGGCCCAGGAGAATCCCTGATTTGAAGAGACAGAGCTGAGTTTCTAGGGACACCAATGCACCTAGAGTGCATAAGACACACTGGGGAGAAGAAAGTCTCACATAGAAAGCAAACTCCAGAAAATGGCACTGTGTCCACCTTCAAATTCAGCAGAGCATTAATCAGTGCACATGTGTGGTAAAAGTACTCGAGACTGGGAAAAGAATCACCCACAAGGATTAGAAGGAATAGAACCCTCAGCTCACATACAGTCAGGAAGTCACTATTCTCAACAGCTAGAGAGGAAATCTTTGTAAGCCACATGGAACTGGGGAAGTAGTAACAAGGGTCTTGCATCCGTAGTAGAGAATAATTAGCTCTAAACTAAACATGGCTCTGGAGCTACACAACAAATCTCAGAGACAGACCTGAAAAGATCAAAAGGTTTCCAAATAGCTCACTATAGCCCAGAATAAAACACAAGAATATTTATAAAAATATGAAAATATCCAACACCTACATGAAGGTAAAGGTAAAACTTCACAATCTTTAACATCCAGTAAGAAATCACCAGGTATGAAAAAAAAGAAGGAAAATATGAAAAGAAAAATCAATCACAACTTGTCCCTAACTGACACAATGTTAGAACTACAAACAAGGACTTTCCAACACTTATTGTAACTGTATTCCACACGTTCAAAACACTAAGTTAGGAATGGAAATATAAAAAGGACCCAGATCAAATTTTTGAAGATGAAAATGAAAATGTCCAAAATGAAAAAATGAGCTGGATAGTATAAACTCCAGCTTAGACACAGCAGGAGAAAAGAAGAGTGGACTTGAGGATACAGCAATGGATACTGTTCAAAATTAAACACAAAATATTAAAGACAATAAATATTAATATTTAATATTAAATATTAAAGACAAAATATCGAAAAAAGTGAAAAGAACACCAGTCACCTGTGGAACAATTTAAGTGGCCTAACATATGCATAACTGAAAATCCTGAAATAGAGGGGTGATAGAAAGATATTTAAAGATATAATGGTAGAATTTCCCCCCCAGATTTGATAAAAAATAAAAACTATGAACCCATAGATCTAAGAAGCTACACAAAATCCAGTGTACACACACACACACACACACACACACACACAAAGGCAAAAAAGACTACAGGAAGGCACACTGTAATAAAATTGCTCAAAAAATGATAAAGAGAAAATCTTAAAAATAGAGAAAATGGATGTGCTACATACAGAGAAATAAAGACAAGAAACACAATAGATTTTTTTAAAACAAGAAATAATGTAAAAAGATAGCGGCCAACATGTCAAAGAAAAAAGTGTCAAGCTAAAACTCTGTGCTTCAGGAAAATACCTTTTAAACAAACATAAAGCCAGAAATGACTTTTTTCAACCATATAGAGCTGAAAGACTTCATCACCAGCAAAAATACACTACAAGAAATATGGAAGGAAAACAACAACAACAACAAAAGAAAAAACAAAAAAAAGCAAAAAAAAAAAAAAAAAAAGAAATATGGAAGGAAATTCACCAGGCAGAAGGAAAATGACAGCACCTGGAAATACATATCTACACAAATGAATGAAGAGTGCCAGAATGGGAGCAACATGAGTAAGTATGTAAGATTATTTACTGGTGATTTAAATAATTTGAATGGTTAACTGTTGAGACAAAAATCAGTAATGCAGTATTTATTGGGTTTATAATAGATAAAGGATATTAAAACACACCAATACTACCAAGGCTAACTAGGGAGAGTTTTAAGTATAGTGTGGTAGCCTTCTTAAAATATGTATGAGGTAGCACAATATCACTTAAAGGTAGATCATGATAAGTTAACAATGTACAGTATATACCCAAAAGCAGCCACTAAATTAACAAAATAAAGAAGTAGAACTAATAAGCCAACAGAGATAAAATGGAATCATAAAAAATCCTCAGTTGAGCCAAAAAAAGGGATAGGGGATGACAAAAGAGGAAAAGGAGAACAAAGAATGAGTGGAATAAATGTAAAACAAATAACATGGTGACAATTATACTTAACGTCAGTCAACACATTCAATGGAGATGCTTTTAACATCCTAATTATAAGGCAGTAATTGTCAGATTGGACCAAAAAGTAAGAACCAAATATTTTCAGGCTTTCTTTCAAGCTGGTTTTAAAATTCATATGAAAATGTAAGGGGCCTACTATGATAGTCAAAACAATTCTGAAAGAGATGAAAAAGAGAATAATACTACCTGATTTTCAGATTTATCATAAAGCTTCATTAATCAAGGGGCACCTGAGTGGCTCAGTCAGTTGAGGGACTGAATCTTGGTTTTGGCTTAGGTCATGATCTCAGGGTCATGAGATCGACCTCATATGGGGTTCTGGGCTCAGCAGGGAGTCTGCTGGAGATTCTCCCTTTCCAGCTCCTTCTACCTCTCCCCCAGTTTGTGCTCACTCTCTCTCTCTCTCCCTCTTTCTCTTAAAATAAATAAACCTTTTTAAAAAAAGACAAACTTCATTAGCCAAGACAGGGTGGCAAAGACAAACAAAGGCAAATTTAATGTAACAGCAGAGAATCCAGAAATAGACCCACACATACATATATAACTTACTTTTTTGTTGTTTTTTTATTTAGAGAGAGAGAGAGAGAGATAGTGCAAGAGGTTGGGGAGCTCAGAGGGAGAGAGAGAATCCCTAGCAGGCTCCATGCCCAGCACAGAGCCAGATGCAGGGCTCAATCCCACGGCCCTGAGATCATGACCTGAGCCAAAATCAAGAGTCTATCCAACTGAGCCACCCATGTCCCCCATGGATAATTACTTTGCATCAAAGATATAAAGGTAATTCAATGGAGAAAAGATATCTTTTCAACAAGTGGTGCTGGAAAAACTGCATATCCATATGCAATGAATGAAATTTGAATCATATCTTGTTTCATATAAAAATATTAACTCAAAGGACGCCTGGGTAGCTCAGTGGTTGAGCATCTGCCTTCAGCTCAGGGCGTGATCCTGGAATCCCAGGATCGAGTCCCACATCGGGCTCCCTGCATGGAGCCTGCTTCTCCCTCTGCCTGTGTCTCTGCCTCTCTCTCTGTGTCTCTCATGAATAAATAAAATCTTTAAAAAACATATTAACTCAAAATCAATCACAGACTAAAATAAAATCAAATAATAATAAAGATATCACATAGACCAAAACATAGGAGGAAATCTCTGTGACCTTGAGTTGGTCAAAGACTGTTTAGCTGTGACACCAGAAGTGTGATCTATAATATTAAAAGTTGATAAATTAGACTTTAGGAAATGTATAGATTTGAGTTTTTTTATACTCTCCAAAAAATAAAAATAAGAGATAGAATGGAAGAAAATATTTCAAATCATGTATCTGATAAAGGATTTATATCTAGATTATATCAAGAACTCTCAAAATTCAGTAATAAGAGAACAAATTATCTAGTTTTGTAAAAATTGATAAAAAAAATCTGAACAGATACCACACTAGAGAAGATACACAGATGGCAAGTAAGCACACAAAAACATGTTCAGCATCATCCGTCGTAAGAAAAGTGCAAATTAAAATCACAATGAGATACTACTACACACCTGTTAGAATGGCTAAAACACCATACCAAGAGTTGGTGAGAAATTCAGGAAGCTAGGAGCTCTCAGGCAGTGCTATTTGGAATGTAAAATGGTACAACCATTTGAAAATACAGTTTGAAATTTTCTTAAAAAGTTAAACATGTATCATTTTACCCCTAGAAGTTAGAAGATAAATGAAAGCCTAAATCATACAAAGACTTAGATGTATTCATAGCCCCAGACTGGAGAGAAAAAGATGAAAAGGAGAATAATCTACCTGATTTTCAGGTATCAAATAACTGGCAATGTACTGATTGGGTGAAATACTACATCAAAGTCCTGGAAAGAGGTAGTGCTGGTTTGGAGGAGGAGCTCCGTCTGAGAATCAGGAGTCTTGAGGTGTAACTCAGATAACAACTTCACCACCTCTCTGGACCTCAGTTTCTTTATCTGTTCAATTAAGCAGAAGCATTTATTTTTACTCTCAAGAGTTTTGAATTCCCTCACTCAAAAAAAAATTAAAGAAAACGAGGCAGAGACATTATTAAAAGGATGATGGAGTCTCTTCAATTTCTGTTACTCTTCCATAGGTTAGTCTGGAGAATCTGTGCCTGCTGTGGATAAGATATGACCAGAAAAGGACTCTTAAGTCAAACAGGGAATAAGGACCCTGAGGCCTATTCCTGACATCTAAACTACAGAACTCAAGATGTAAGCCACAAGTGTAATTCTCTAGTTTTTTGGCAACTCCAGTAGAGATCTGTAGCCAAAAGTTTTGTGGATATTTGCTTTTCTTTTTCTCCTCCACGTACTCCTCCCACAACTTTCAAAATTATTTCTACATTTTACAGCATTAAGGAACAAAATTATAGAAGTACACAAAAGTTTATCTGCTCTTTAGTCTATGTAATCCCAAGGACACTTGTATGGGACAAAATCTACAGAAGACAAATCCTCAAGGCCACAGGAAGCCAGCTATATAGTCACAATTTCTTAATTGCACCACTGGACTAGAATCAAATCAACCTTGACATGGTTTTGGGAGCAGAAGTGGCCATCCAGAAAGTTATATTCCCAGAGAAAAATTTACAGGTTGGCTAAAATTTGGAGCAGTGTCAGGGTCTTTAAGATATATAAAGAAGTGGGGCGCCTGGGTGACTATGTGGTTGAGCATTTGCCTTTGGCTCAAGGCGTGAACCCGGGGGTCCTGGGATCTAGTCCCTCATCGGGCTCCCCGCATGGAGCCTGCTTCTACCTCTGCCTATCTATGTCTCTGCCTTTCTGTGTCTCTCATGAATAAATAAAGAAAATATTTTTTAAGAAAACGATATATAAAGGGCAGCCCCAGTGGCTCAGTGGTTTAGCTCCGCCTTCGGCCCGTGGCGTGACCCTGGGGTGCCGGGATCAAGTCCCACACCGGGCTCCCCATGTGGAGCCTGCTTCTCCCTCTTCCTGTGTCTCTGCCTCTCTCATGTGTGTCTCTCATGTGTAAATAAATAAAATCGTTAAAAAAAAAAAGAAAAGGATATATAAAGAAGTATTTACATCTAGGAGATTTTGTTTTTTAATGCAAGGGTTAACATGAGTAATTTTAGCTAAGAAAGTGGGTTACTTTTAGGAATTTCATTTAAATTGAGTGTACATATACTTAACTATGTATAAACGCATATGGTCATGGGAATAAGCACTATTCTGGTTTAGCTCAGGCCTTTTCCCTCTGAAATCTTCTGTGGTCTTATGTGAAATGTCTTCACACTGAGGAAATTCTATGTTGTCCATTTGCTATAAAAAAAAAAAGTCCTTTAACATGGACATAATCCCTTGCAAACATTCAGATTTATAATCACACCCACGCATAGCGGGGTCTTTTCTGACAGCTTGCAAATATCCTTGTTCCCTTTTGCATGCAGTCTTCACAATTACAAAGCTGAAATTTCTTTGGCCTTTCTGCTCATGTTTACATAGCTCAGCTTTTCAAAGGGTTTTTAAAAATTCTTTAGGCACACCTAAGAAAAATATGCATTTCTTTTCACTACCTGGCTAAAGGCCAAGGTTTTTTAATCCCCATTTACCAAGAAAACAGGGCTCTCAAGTGTGCTTTGTATCAGCAAACTAAAGGTGCTCTTAATACAGATTCATTTTTCTACCTCAAAAAGCCCCTATCATCTTCCCATTCTCTCCTGCTTGTGTGGCACACAGTCATTTATTAGCCACAGAAAGAGCTATTCCCTTATCCTTATTCTATTGATGTATCTCTGGCTCCTATCTGGTGTCTTCTAGAATGTACACAGTGGAAACCTTACCCCCAAACCCTCAGTCTTTCTAAGCCATAGAGGGGCATATTAAATAAACAAAGATTTCCTACTTTTCAGGGACGGTTTGTTCCTATAAAAACACTTTACTTAATGTCTGACTTTGAATTCCCCAGAGGCAGACCCTGAGTTGAGGATTTGTATGCAGGTGATCTATTAAAGAGATGCAAGAGGAAATTCTAAGGGGGTGCAGGAAGCAGAGTAGGGAAGGAGGAGGAGACCAACAATGTCTCCTGGTTGCTTCAATCCTGTAAAGGAGCATGTTTTTCTCCTATGGGGTCAGGGGGCTGGGCCATTGGCTAAGGATGGTTGAGGCAGATGGAAAACCCCAGGCACTTCCAGATCTCTGAATATCCCAACAATAAGACTCCAGATGTCCCATGGGAGCCTCATGAAAAAAGTCAAAAATTGTATTGGAAACAAAAGCACACAGAAGTCAGGGAGGGACACAGAAACTCTACGAGGATTCTAGGTGATCTGACCAGAGCACCATCAGGGTCCAGCACCAGCTCTGTGCTGGGTACTGTCCTCAATGTAGGAACATGGGAAGTGGACCCGTTGCCCATGCCAGCTATGTTTAAAATACGGTTGAAAAAGAAAAGATGACTCTTTAGCCAAAAATCACACAAATGAATAGGACACAATAAACTGTGAAGTGCTTTGAAAAAAAGTTAGAAGAATGTTTATTAGAGGCTCATGACTTAGTCTTGGGTTTAACAAATGCTTTAAAAAAAAAAGGATTTTATTTATTTATTCATGAGAGACACAGAGAGAGGCAGAGACAGGCAGGGGGAAAAGCAGGCTCCATGCAGGGAGCCCGATGCAGGACTTGATCCCAAGACCCTGGGATCACGACCTGAGCCAAAGGCATACGCTCAACCACTGAGCCAACCAGGTGCCCCTTAACAAATGATTTTTTAAGGAAACAACCCAAAATGTAGCAATCTGGATTCCTGGCTATATGAAGAATATCTATCCTGTCACTATTAGTGTTTCAGTATTTTTGCTAGGCAAGTATAATCTGTATTCTTTCAGGTGCCCTGAAGTAATTCTCAAAGTCAAGACAGGACCCTCTGAAAAAGCCTTTAAATAGTGAATCGGTGGAAAAAAGATAATATGAGAGTGTTTAGGTGAACAAGAGAACAGTCTACAGTCCAAGCTTCTAAAGGCACCACAACATAACATAAAGAGCCTGAATGAGAAAGTCTTTCTGTCTGTCTGTCTGTCTGTCTCTCTCTCTCACACACACACACACACACACACACACACACACACACAATATCAATGGGCAGCTTTTGACAGCAAGGATGATTTTCTGACTAGGGATAATGACAGGAATTTCCACATGGTGAGACCACATGACCCGCCAGGCATCAGGCAAGGTGCTCTATATTCACTATCTGGTGTTGTCCTAACAAATGGCCCATGAGTGAGGTAGTATCTTTATCCCCACTTTGAAGAAAGGAACTAAGATGAGAGAAGTTAGGATATATGTCAAGGGTGCACAGATGCAAAGCAGCGAATGGAAGAGATCACAATATTAAGTCTTAACCAATTTGCTAACTAGCTGGAAAAGCAGCGCCTGCTTGTTGGGAAACTCACACTGGAAAGAGAAGTAGAAACCACGGCAGCTTAACTGCAGCAGGGCACTAGCTAATTATCCACTTGAACCAGAAGAATAAGCCCTTCTCCAAACAATGTGGTTTGCACACAGCAGCGAGCTGGAGCCCCTGCTACATCGACATACTCCCTGTTGCCTTGTAGTCAAGCGTAATGTGAAACTCTGTGTAGCCACAATCACATCGTAACTTAGACTTGATTAGTACCAACATTTGCATCAGGGACTGTACAGAATCAATGCCTTAGGTTCCACAGGGGCCACCAGACCTCGGCAACCAGAGTCACCGCCAGCAAGAGAGCATCTTCTCCCGCAGCACAAGGCCTGCCTTATGAGGTTTCCCATCACGTTCTTCTATCACCCATAAATTACACCGGCTGATAGACTGGCTCTGTCCTCTCTCGTGTGGCAACTCAGAGAGATTGATAGTGACTGCCTGGGACGCTGTTGCAGAGAAATCAGAGGCTGTATGCAGGCTCAGCAGGAAGGAGCCAAGATTCACTGGTGAATCTCCCGCTGGATGCTAGAGGCGGGAGAGCCACGTGGGAGAAGCAGTGTTTCCCAAGCCTACCTGATACAGGAAGCATAGAGGACTTGCTAAAAAGCCAGATTACCAGGTTTGGGGCATAGCCTCACAACTGGCAGGATAGGTGCCTTGGAAATAGCATTTTTAACAACTGCCCCAGGTGATTCTTATGATTCAGTAAGTTTGGGAAACACTAGGATCACCACTCCTACACTTCTAGGCTTTATGGATCCAATTTTCAAAATTTTCATAGTTAAACCTTATTTGAATTTACCAGCCCTCCACAGCTGTATGTACTTTGCACACGTGTGTATGTGTGTGTGTGTGTGCATGTATGTGGGTGCCGGGGCAGGCATATGTGACAAGGATGGGTTTTTCTACTACTCAGCTAACCCGAGAAGTAGTTGAGATCTCCCCTTCTGTAAGTGCCACTACTCCTGCAGGGTTCCAGAACTCACACCTTTCTTTGAGTGTGACAGGAAAGTAAAAGCATGCTGAGTAGTTCACAGAGGCTCAGCAAATTCTCACCTGAGAGGCACACCCTTCAGTTGTAGGATTGTGGCAGGACGCACACTAGGAGCTGCCAATGCAGTGCCCTTTGTCACCATGAGGAGAGCAGCCACCTCCCTGCAGAACCAACAGGTGTTCCCAGCCCACAAGCCAGGGGTGCCCCAGCAACCAGCTCAGCTGCCATGTGGTCCCTGCCTCTGCTGGTAGTTACTGACGTTCTCTTTTTGTTAAGTTTCCTTTCTACTTGACTCCCTCCCACTAGTTCCAACTGATTTCTTTCAAAGTACAATGTCATGACTCTCTTTCTCTTTTCAGCCCACGTACACTTCCTCTATATCCTATGATTTTCCTTCTCTCTGCTTCTGTGTGTTTGGGTGTGTGTGGTGTACATGTCAGAAGCTCCTACTGCCACTCTGCTCAAGGCCTTTTGTTTCTGATTTTCCTGGCCTGCAAGGAATGAAAAAGAAAGCAACAATAAATATTTACTGTTTATTTTCTTCTCTTCCTACCCTAATAATTACAGGTTTTCTGTAGACAGAACAGCCATACCTGGCTCTACTTGACGTTATGATCAAGAAATGCAGGAAAATAGGGCAGCCCCCATGGTGCAGCAGTTTAGCACTGCCTGCAGCTTGGGGTGTGATCCTGGAGACCTGGGATTGAGTCCCATGTCAGGCTCCCTGCATGGAGCCTGCTTCTCCCTCTACCTGTGTCTCTGCCTCTCTCTCTGTCTCTCTATGAATAAATAAATAAAATCTTTTTTTAAAAATGCAGGAAAAGAAGAAATAGATCATTTATTTGGCCAATTAAGTATTTCATGGTCTTATCTTGCTATTTTTGTCACTAGAATGTAAGATCCTTGAGGACAGAAACTCTGTTATTTAAGGTGATAAATTCAGCACTGGATGTATGGGAAGCATGTGTTAATCCACCTTTGTGGAATTAACACTAAATGACCACATTTCCAGTCTTGACTTCTCTGCAGGTGCCATTTTGGTTGTCATACCTTCCCTCGTTTTTCAAGATACAGCTCAAGTCTGCCCTCCTTCAAGAAGGCCTTCCCCAGCTTTGCTCTCACTTCTTTGGCACTCTCATCTGTATCTCACAACATCTCCTTGCTTGTTGTTTCTATGATTTTTAGTTTATTTGCTTAAGGCAAATGATGTTTTCAACAACTTTACAACAAATACTGTAGTGAATGTCTTTCAAGTTGTTTCTTAGAAATCCCTCAAAGCAGACTGATGGGAACACTCCAGAGTCTAATTCAAGAAAAGTAAGTTGTGTCAAAACAATGCTCTCTGGGTATACAATTCTTTGACTCTTTGACTTGTCATTATTCTCTTATTTTTAATGTGTGTCATATTTCCTCCTCACTTCCTCCATGAACAAAGGATTATGTGTTTTCCTTTACAGAGATGAGCGTGGCTCAAGGCACGTAGTAAATTCCCACTGATTACTTGATTGATTTTAAAGACACTAGGGTTATTTCAGAGACTCTAATGTTCTTTCCATGGACAACTCTGTGGCAAATGTGTCCTTCCTAATTCACAGGAGGACCCTCCTGGTCTTGTGTTGTGTTTTCAATATTCTGTGGACAATAAAAGAAGATGCGTAGGACTGTAAACACATGTGCTCTTCCATCCTCCATCAGGACATAAATGATAATTAAAGTCCATGAAAATGATTAATTAAACCTTAAGGGGGTGTTTTTATTTCTTCTGAAATGCTACTTTTGACTAAAAGAAAATTAAAATTTGAGAACACTTTGGCTCTTGAATGTTCTTTTTCCTTTTCAAAGCTTTGTCTCAGTTCAGAGCTGCCTTTGTAATTTTTTGCCAGCGAGTGAAGGAAAGAGGATATTTTTGCCACAGCATTTGTCTCCACTTCAGCTATGAAAACATAAATGTTCTGAAGGCGCTGGCAGTACAACGCCAAGAGAAGGTGACTTTTCTCACACAACCAGTCTTTAATACTGAAAAAAATAACGCACTGCTATTGTTGGGATTTTATACTAAAACTCCAGTAAACTGTAGCATCTTTGAATGAAAGGAAGCAAAAGATAATGTTAGAAAAATAAAGGAGAGCATCCTTAAACAGTGAAGCCTGTACTAATGACAGAACAAGGCCTCGATTCTTTACCTCAAGATGCAGCGGTGCTGGCTGGGAATGAAACGATGAGATTTAGTAAAACACGAAGCCAGAGCACAACTTTTTTTTTTTTCCCACCACAAACCCCTCACCTCAGCATTTTATATTCTCGAACGCTCATGTTCTTCCCTGGAAAAGCAAACATATGTATGTTGTAAGTGGTTTCTCTACAATTATAAAGCAATTTGAGTTGCTGAGCAGGAATCTAATTGAGGATGTTTAGATGTATTTCGGCAAAGATTATAAAAAAGGACTCCTGGACATTTTAAGGGCAGTAGCTTTTAAGCATGAGTATTTTCTCAATTTTCAGAGAGTTTCTTTTAAATTGTTTTACAAGAATAATATAGTTCTTGGCTTAAAAATAGTTTACAGGGAAGGATCATTTTGTAAAAATGTTCTAGGCTGAAAAACTTCATACGTTTGGTGAACATGTTACCTCAACTGAGATGAATTTTACAAGTATTTTCATTTTCCTGAGATGCTGACAATTTCTAGGTGACTAAACACTGGAGGGGAGTGCACGGGGCTAGAAGGAAAGCATCGTTCATGACAATATGTTCTTCACATTGGGACTGACCTTTTCATTCTTTTGCATACTGGGGACTTCAGCCAGATTTTAATTGGAGAGTATTTTTTTACATCTTTCACTCATCAGCCAACTGACAGAAATAATCCAGGGACACTAGCAAAAAAGGGGGGGAGGGGCATGGTTATCTTTTGGTCAATCCGCATAAAGTGAAAAAATGAGAAAAAGGAGCCAATAACAGACTACAGGCCTTGTACACTACAGTTAAAGAAAGCCCTATTTAGACTAAAGATTAAACAGAAAATACAGATAATATGCTGCAAAAAAAGGGTTCCTTGTCCCCCCCTCCCCTGGGGGGGGGGGAAATCACTGCAATGATTTTTCTGATTAATACTAAGAGATATATCTGAAGGGGACAAAAGAGGAAAAAATATACCATTATACTGATCCAAAACAAAGTCAATACCTAGTTTCTTGGGAAAAATAGATTCTAGTTCCTTCATTTTACCATAGACTGAGAAAAAAAAAAAAAAAGTAGGGTAGACTGGAAAAAAGAAAAACACTTAAAAGAAGGTTTCTGCAATGAAAATAAGCACTGAACAGGGACAGACCATAGGGACAAGATGCTGACACCATCAGTGTTAAATGATAGTAAATAAGAAATAGGTCTAGCAGCCCTTGGGTGGCTCAGTTAGTTAAGTGTGCAACTCTTGACTTCGTCTCAGGTCATGATCTCAGAGTTGTGAGAAGGAGCCTGGGCATGGAGCCTGCTTAAGATTCTCTCTTTCCTTTTCCCTCTGTTCCTCCCTACTTCTCTTAAAAAAAAAAAAAAAAAAAAAAAGTCTAATGGGCACTGACTCTAAAAAGATATTTCATAATGGTGTCTTGTTCCGGGGATCCCTGGGTGGCGCAGCGGTTTGGCGCCTGCCTTTGGCCCAGGGCGCGATCCTGGAGACCCGGGATCGAATCCCACATCGGGCTCCCGGTGCATGGAGCCTGCTTCTCCCTCTGCCTGTGTCTCTGCCTCTCTCTCTCTCACTGTGTGCCTATCATAAATAAATAAAAAAATAAAAAAAATGTTTTAATGGTGTCTTGTTCCTTATCTCTTTTTTTGTTTGATATCTACCTTTGTGTATTTCTTTCAACAGTGGAGAAGCGTCATCAATTTGGATGGTGTATGAGTTTGCTTACAAGCTTAGCTTCTGTAACAAAGATCCAAAACTACCAATGGCTTATAGAGGATGGAGTGAATTTCTCTTTCATATAATAGTCTATACAGTGGTGATGGCGTCAGGGGCCGTACTCCTGATTTTTTGTTCTGCCAACCTCAACCTCCAGCTTCCATTTGTGTTCTAAACAAAAGCTACTCTGATTCCTGCCTTCATCTGAGAACAGTCCTGTTGCTTTGTTTAAGGGCAAGTTTCAAAATTTTTACTATCACTCTGGTTCACAGTCACTTGGCTGGAACTCAGTTAGTTGTGTGACCACACCCAGCTAGTAAAAGCTAGAAGTGAGGTTTCTGGACTGGAAGCAATGTACGCCTATTAGAACTTCATGGGTCTCTTATTTTTCATGACCAATTTGCTTATGGTCCTTTAGCATTTCACCTGGCTTTCAAGACTCTTACTATTTTCGGGACAAAATGTACTTCCAGGCCCTACTTTATATACCTTCATCAGAGTTGAGGGTTCTTCCCATCTGTCTATGTATCAATCATCAACAGCAAGTACTTTATACTGATGGTATTATTTGCTCATGCTTGGCAGTTGCTCCCTGATGGGTGGATGCCTGGGACATTAAGCTAAACTTTTATTTCATTTTGCTTGCTGTAACAATTACAATAATATGCAAGTCCTACTAAATTGAGACTCTAAATTGCCCTTTAGAGTCTCCAGTTGTTGGATTTGCTGTTTGAGCATGTGTGTGTGAAAGAAGTTTTATTTTATTCAGAGATGGAGGATGGGCTTGATGGCGTGGGGCATAGGCTTGGTAATTTGAAGGAAGAACTAGAAGAGTTGACAAAATTTTCTAAATTTTTGAAGACATCACAGAGAAAACAACCAAAATAACCATCACAGAGAAAATGCTGGGGCTGTGTTTTAAGAAGAGAAAGCTAGGGGGTGAAGCATATTGTTTTCTAAAGGCATCTGTATATTCTGAAAAGAACCTGAGCTGAGCATTCATCAAACTCGCAGATTTGTTTCCTTTGTGATAATTCATCAAGCTATGAGGTCAGAATTTTTGTAATTTCAATAAGTGTGTTATACTTACATTTTAAAAAAATTACATATATTTGAAATAAAACAAATGAAAGAGATTACATAGAAAATAATAAAACACCTATGAATCCAAGATTAAAAGGATTCTATCACTTAAAAAATTATGTATATTTCTTTCCATATTTATAAGAAATGAAATGTTTTGGATATAGCCAGAGCTCTATCCCATCTGTGTTCTTCCCATCTATAGTGAAAACACCATATACTGAAGTTGGTACACCATTTTTATGCATGGATTGTACTTTTACTATATCATTCATATATATATATATATATATGCACACACACTATAGTAATATATATAATAAAATATATAGTAGATATACATAAAGTACTATATATACAGTAAAATTTCATAAAGAATCTAATCTAGTATTTTGGGTCTTAGATTTCATATAGAATTCTACTATGTATCTTTTGCAATTTGCTTTTATCACTCCATATTATGTTTGAGACTTATCCATGTTGAAATGTATAGATCAAATTTATTCATTTAGACTGTCATATTTACATAACTTCAGTGTGCTAATAAGCCATTCCTTTATTGATGGGCAAGTAGATGGCTTCCACACATTTGCTATTAAAAACAATACTGCAGTGAACATCACTGTACATACATCTTTGTTCTCACGTTTGAGAACGCTCCTATAGCCGACATCTAGAAAGGGAAAGACAGGACACTGGGGCACACACATCTCTGATCTGACCATATATGGTCAAACTACTCTCCATATGGTTGGCATAAGTAGACTCCCAGAATCAATATGGAAGAGTCCCTGTTTTCCCACCTTCTTGCCAGTACTTGATACTATTAGGATAGTTATTATTTTGTATTTTGGGGGAGTTTAAAATGGTACTTTGATGTTGTTTTAATTTGTTTTCCTGATTACTGGTGAGGCTGAAATGTTTTCCTTATGTTTGCTGGCCATTATTTTTTTCTCTGTGAATTGCCATGATAAAATTGACCCTTTTTTTTTTCTATTTGGTTGATTGCGTTTTTCTTACTCATTTAAGGAGATTTAAAGATGTATGCTATGGGCACCTGGTAGCTCATTCAGTTGAGTATCTGACTCTGGGTTTTGGCTGGGATCATGATCTTGGAGATATGAGATCGAGCTCCGAGTCTGGCTCTGTGCTAGGCAGGGAGTCTGCTTGAGGATTCCCTCTCTCCCTCTCTGTCTGCCCCTCCCCTCACCAGAGGGCTGTCTGTCTGTTTCTCTCTAAAATAAATAAATCTTTAAAAAAAAGTATTCCAGAACTTTACTTTTTGTCTGATACATGAGTTGTAAGTATCTTCCCCGGTGTGAGAAGTTTTTTGACATGAAAAAGATTTTATTAGTAGTATAAGTTTTTATTATTGACGACATTATAGTCAAATTTGTCATTGTTTACATTATTATTTGTGTTTTTTTTTTCTATCTTAATTAAAAAGAAATTTTTTATTCCAGTGACATTACTTTTTCTTCTCATACTTTTAAACTCCTGCTCTTCAAATTTGAGTCTTTAGTTCACCCAGAGTTGTTTGTATGTGGTAGGAGGTACTGCTGCAACATGCATTCCACGATGCCAGCAGCAGATTTCAGCCTTTCCTCAGGTGACTGAAGTGCCATTGCCATCTCTGCTCCATGCCTGGCTCAAACACACGTGTCCTTTCAGAATGTACACTGAGCTCATTTCTAGATGAAGAGACCTTCTAACAAGGACATTTAAGGACTTCCTTTAATGTTTCAGGTGGTGAAGCTGTGTTGGCAACACATTCTCTCAGCTTTTGCTTATAAGAAAATGTCTTTTTTGTTTTTATTTCTGAAAGACAATTTCACTAGAGATAGAATTGTTAGATATAGCCTATTGTTAGATAGGCTAACAGGGATTTTGTTGAGTTTTTTTCCCCCCTTTTAGTGCTTAAAAATATTCTGTTACCTTATTATGGCTACGTTGTTTCTAATAAGATATTAGCAAGGTTTTGTTTTATTTTAAAGATTTTATTCATGAGAGAACACAGAAAATAGGGAGACACAGAGAGACACAGAGAGAAGCAGAGACACAGGCAGAGGGAGAAGCAGGCTCCCTGCAGGGAGCCTGACATGGGACTCGATCCCAGAACCCCGGGATCATAGCCTGAGCCAAAGGCAGATGCTCAACCAATGAGCCACCCAGGTGCCCCATTAGCAGGTTTTTAAAGGTTATTTTTCCCTTAATAGTTTTCTCTGGCTGCCTTTAAGATGTTTCTATTTATCTTCAGCCATTTGATTATGACATGCTTAGGTGTGGCTCTCTTTGTGTTTATTCTCCTAGGAGGATTTAAAGCCTTTTTCTTTTAAAGATTTTTAAAATGATTTTATTTATTTATTTGAGAGACAGAGAGAGTAGGGAGAGAGGCAGAGGGCGAGGGAGAAGCAGACACCCTGCTGAGCAGGGAGCCAGACATGGCCCTGATCCCAGTACCCTGGACTCATGACTTGAGCCGATGGCAGATGTATAACCGATGGAGCCACCCAGATGCCCCAAGTTTTTAAAAACTTTTAAAAATACAGGTTTATGATCACCATCAAATTTGGAAAATTTTTAGTCATTATTTTTTCAAATGTCTTTTTTCTGTCCTAATCTCTCTCTCCTTTCCTTCTGGGTTTCCAGTGATACATATATTTGCTTCCTGTACCACAGGTCACTGAGACTCTATTTGTTATTTTCACTTTTTTTCTCTATGGGTCTAAACTTGGATAGTTTCTATTGACCTGTTTTCAGATTCACTAGTATTTTCTTTTGCAGTTCTCAATCTACTTCTTTTTTTCAATCTACTCCTTTAAATTTAAATTCAATTAGCCAGCATACAGAACATGATTAGTTTCAAATGTAGAGTTCAGTAATTCATCAGTTGCATATAACACTCAGTGCTCATCGCATCGCATGCCCTCCTTAGTGCCCATCACCCAATTACCCTATACCCCCATCCCTTTAAGTAACCCTCAGTTTCTTTTTCCTAGTTAAGAGTCTCTCGTGGTTTGTCTCCCTTTCTGATTTCTTCCCATTCAGTTTTCCTTCCCTTATGATCCTATACACTCTTTCTTATATACCTCATAAGAGTAAACCATATGATAACTGTCTTTCTCCAAATGATTTATTTCACTCAGCATAATACCCTCCAGTTTCATCCACATTGATGTAAATGGTAAGATTTCATCCTTTCTAATATTCTATTGTGTGTGTATGTGTATATATGTGTGTGTATATATATATATATATATATACACATACACATACACACACATAAATATACCATATCTTCTTTAGCCATTCATCTGTCAATGGACATCTTGGCTCTTTCCATAGTTTGGCTATTGTGGACATTGCTGCTATAAATACTGGGGTGCAGGTGCCCCTTCGGATCACTACATTTGTATCTTTGGGGAAAATACTTAGTAGTGCAATTGCTGGGTCATAGGGTAGCTCTATTTTTAGCTTCTTGAGGAAACTCTATTTTCCAGAATGGCTGTACCAGCTTGCATTCCCTTGATCCCAAAACCAGACAGAAGACACCCACCAAAAAGGAGAATTACAGATCAATATCCTTAATGAATATGGATGCCAAAATTCTTACCAAGATACTAGCCAATAGGATCAAATAGTGCATTAAAAGCATCATTTGCCACAATCAAGTGGGATTTATTCCTGGGCTACAAGGGTGGTTCAAAATCCACAAATCAATCAACTTGGTATATCATAGTAGCAAAAGGGAGGACAAGAAACATATGATCCTCTCAATTGATGCAAAAAAAGCATCTGACATAGTAGAGCATTCTTTCTTATTTAAAACTCTTCACAGTGGAGGGATAGAGGGAACATACCTCAATATCATAAAAGCCATATTACAAAAAGCCCACAGTGAATATAATTCCCAATGGGGAATAACTGAGAGCCTTTCCCCTAAGGTCAGGAACACAACAAGGATGCCCACTCTCACCACTGTTGTTCAATATGGTACTAGAAGTCCTAGCCTTGGGCAGCCCGGGTGGCTCAGCAGTTTAGCGCCTGCCTTCAGCCCAGCATGGTGGGATCCTGGAGACCCGGGATCAAGTCCCACATCGGGCTCCCTGCATGGAGCCTGCTTCTCCCTCTGTCTGTGTTTCTGCCTCTCTCTCTCTCTCTCTCTCTCTGTGTGTGTCTCTCATGAATAAATAAATAAAATCTTTAAAAAAAAAAAAAAGAAGAAGTCCTAGCCTCAGCAATCAGACAACAGAAATAAAAGGAATTCAAATTGGCAAAGAAGTCAAACTCTCATTCTTCGCAGATGACATGATGCTTTATGTGGAGAATCCAAAAGACTCCACCCCAAAATTGCTAGAACTCATTAAGGAATTTAGCAAAGTGGCAGGATATGAAAATCAACACACAGAAATCAGTTGCATTTCTATACACTAACAACAAGACAGAAAAAAGAGAAATTAAGGAATCAATACCATTTGCAATTGCACCAAAAACCTTAAAACACCTAGGAATAAACCTATCAAAAAATGTAAAGGATCTGTACTCTAAATACCTAATCTACTTTTAAACCAACACAGATATTTTTTTAACTGTTTGATATTGTATTATTTTAGTTTTAGAATTAGTGTGTAGTTTTGTTTTTGTTTTTTTTGTAGTTTCTCTTTTTCTGCTGAGCTTGTCCACCCATGTTCTCATTCTGGCCAGCTTTCCTATAATCCGTTGAATATATTTCCTTTTTCAGTGTTTTAATATCTTTCTGTGCTAATTTCAACATCTGCCTCATGTCTTTTTTTATTGACTGTTTCCTCTCCTACTTTGGGTCATGCTTTCCCGTTGCTTTATATATCTAGTCATTTTTATGGTGTGCACAACTTAATGGATACTATATTGTTGACAGTTTGGCCTATATTGTCTTCATTTAAGGAGGGTGGAATATTATGGTAGATCAGCTTTATCCTATAGAAACTTCCTCGTAGACATTTTAGGATGAGTCTATAATAATGCTCGCTATGGAGGCAAGGTGGCTCCGTTGTTCAGATTTGGTATTTCTGGGGTTTCTTTCACTTGAGTGGCTGAGTTGTTCCTAAGGCTCTCCACCCCGTCCTGCCAAAGCTCCATTGTTCCCCATTACCGTGTCACTCTTGGAATCCCTGTTTTGGTGACAGTCTGCCAGAAGCTGTTCTCTGCCAGGCATCCCAGAGTCTTGCTTTGTACATGCACAGCTGAATGTTTGGCTAAAGAGTTCAGGTAACTAACACTTCTAGAGATTTCTGGGCCTCTTTCTCTGCACAACTCTCTCCTCCTGGGACCTTGCTTACACAAATCCCAACTGTCTGTATGTGTCCAAATTCCAAAATCTGGATCCTCCTTGCAGGCCTACCAACTACTGCTCCCTGATGGGTCCCTACTCTCTGATATTGCATTTGGAAAGGGTCCTCAGGCAGAGAACTGGGCAAATGTGAAGCTCACCTCATCCTCTCATTTCATTCCTTCACTTGAGAATCAGAGGCCTGTGTTGCCTGTGCCCAAGAGAAGAGCTTCTTTATATACTTTGACAGGTATTTACAGTGGGGAAGTGAGTGATTCTCATTGTTCCATTACACCCAGAATTAAGGGTGTCTACTCATGAATTTTTTAGTCTTATATTTGAATTTCTGCCCCTTCTCTTATTTCCACCATTATAATTTGTGCCATCTTACCTTTTTTGTTGGACAGTATAATTAGTACAATTTTTCGAGTATGAGTTATTTGTTTTTTCTACATTCATAGAAATTAGTCATTTAAAAAAATCTGTTGAGTTGTATGCTTGGCTAATTAATTTTCAGTATGTTTCTATTTTCTTGTATGTCCATTCAGGATTATGAATTTCCCTCTAAGTTCCACTGTTCCTTGTCCCAAAGTTTTGATGTATAATATTTCCACTATCTGTTCTAAATATTTTTAATTGTATTTCTTTTCCTGTTGCAGTAAATAAAATTCATCATTTTAACCATTTCAAAGGTGCAAGTCACCCTTAAGTTAATTCAGAACTATCAACATTATCCATTTCAAGAACTTCCATCCCAGATACAAACTCTGTACCTATTAAACAATAGTGCCCATCCCCTCCCCCTACCTTGTAACTTCTATTCCATTTACTGTCCCTATGATTTGCCTTTATTTTTTTTTTTTAAAGATTTTATTTATTTATTCATGATAGTCAGAGAGAGACAGAGAGGCAGAGACACAGGCAGAGGGAGAAGCAGGCTCCACGCAGGGAGCTCGACGTGGGATTCGATCCCGGGTCTCCAGGATCGTGCCCTGGGCCAAAGGCAGGCGCCAAACCGCTGCGCCACCCAGGGATCCCTATGATTTGCCTTTAGTTGTAATTTTAAGTTCTCTGCTCTGTGAATTAATAAATATATATATGTGTATGTATGTATATATGTATGTATTCTTTAATTTACAGTCATATAGGGTTTCTTCTTATATTTTTGGTATCACCCTCTCATTTTATTGCTATGGTAGATTTTTTTCAGTGACCTATCAATATTCCTTAGATGCTATTATTTCATTGTGCTCCAAGTAACTTTTGATTGCAATTAGCTGCTTTGAGCCAGAGAGCTTTTCTGAAACCAAAGAAGACTGTTCTGTCCACATACAGGCAGCTTGGAAGTGCTGGGGGAATTACCAGTAACAACCCCTGGCCAATGACCGTTAGGGGTTTGTGCCTAAACACCCCAGCGCCATTACCTTCTGGATGGGATAATTTTGAGACACACTTACCTCATTTACCAGAGTTTCTCTGTGGGCTTAATCTCCAGCTATCCACTCTGGTTCTTCCTCACCCCCTGCTTAGTGTTCATGGCCTCAAGAGAAATAAATCAACTCCAATCAATTCTGGTCTTAACATGTGCTGCTAGGGAACTTGAACCAAGCCCACTGCATTGTGATTAGAAAAGGTATGCTATATAATACCAGTTTTTCAATATTTGTGAAAATTGTTTTATGTCCTAGCATACAAGAAAATTTTATAAATGTTCTATGTGAGCATAAAATGTTTATTCTCTAATTACTGGCACAGCTATCTCTCAGTTTTTATTGCATAAAGATTTATCTTGTGGTTGAGACAGAATAGAATTTTATTTGAATGTGAACTCAATTCTTCAGTGAAATATATTGTAATCCATATATAATGGAGATTTGTAAGTTTTTTCTTGAAATTCTATAAATTTTAACTTTACATACCTGGAGTCTATACTACTAGGTACAGATTTGGAAAAGTTATATATTCTTTATTAATTGGCAAATTCTCCTTATTTTTCTCTCCGTTTAACTACTCAAAGGTGTAAGTTGTCCCTTATACCATTCCAGAGAAAACTCGTGTTCCAGGTGAGCATGGCAGCTTAATTCGCTGTCTGACTTTGCTGAAAAGAGGCGGCCAGTGCAACACCACACTGCATTGGTTTCCTTTCTATTATTCTTGCCACACTCTTTTAGAAAAACAAATATTTTTTGTTAGAACAATCTAAATTTACAGAAAAATTAATAATACACAGAGAGCCCCAAATACCCCATTCCAGTTGCCCTTACTGTTAATACCTTATATGACTATGATAAATTTGTTACAATTAATGACCCAATACTAAGACTCTATTACTAACTGAAAGTTGATATTTTATTCAGATTTCTAATCCCTTTTTCTGTTCCAGGATCAGCATCATTGATCATTTTACTTTTCACTTTTGCCTATTTCAGAATGTGATATAATTGAAATCAGACAGTGTGTAGCCTTTTCACACTGGCTTCTTTCATTTTGCAATATGCTTTTAAGGCTCCTTCTGCATGTCTTTTCATGGCTTCATTTCTTTTTATTGCTGAATAATATTCCATTATATAGATATACCACCACAGTTATCCATTCACCAATTGAAGGACATCTTTGTTACTTCTAGTTTGGGGGGGGGATTATGAATAAAGTTACCATGAACTTTATTTCTGTGAAGGTTGTGTATGGACTTAACTTTCAAATTAGTTGGATAAATACTGAGGAGCACAATAGCTGGATTGTCCAATAAATCTATTTTTACCCTTGTAAGAATCTGCCAGCCTATCTTCCAATTTGTTGTCCATTTGGTATTTCTACTAGCAATAAATGAGAGTTCTTGTTGCTCTGTACCCTCTCTAGCAGTTAGTACTGTCGGTGTTTTTTAAAATATTATTTTAGTTTTCTTATAGGTGTGCATTAGTTTCTATTATTTCTTCAATTTGCAATTCCTTACTGGCAGGTAATAATGAGCCCCTTTATATATGTCTATCTGTATATCTCCTTTAATGAGGTATCTATTCAAATATCTTAATTGGAGATTTAGGTTTTTAATTTGGACTATTTTCTTACTATTGAGCTTTAAGAATTTTTTGTATATTTTGGACACAAGTCTATAATACTTAATTTTATGTCAATTTGATTGAGCTATGGCATGCCAAGATATTTGGCCAAACATATTTGAGTATATCTGTGAGTGTGTTTTTGGATGAGCTTAACATTTGAAGTGGTAGATCTAGTAAAGCAGACTGACTGCTCACCGTAATGTGGGTGGACTTCAAGCAGTCAGTTGAAAACTTATCTAGAACAAAAATCCATCCCGCCAGGAGACTCTCTACCTGTTTTCCAGGTGGGACATCAGTCTTCTACCTTCAGATTCAAACTTGGACTGGAACTTAAACCATTGGCTCTCCTGTTTCTCAGGCCTTTGACTCAGACTGGAACCAAAAAAAGCAGTCCTGGGTCTCCAGCTTGCTGCCTGAAGATCCTGACTTCTCTCAACTTCTCAGCCTTTATAATGAGCCAACTCTCCTTATAATTGACTATATATATATATATACACACACACACATATATATAATTGACTTTATATATATATATTTATATATATAATTTACATATATATATAAATACACATATGTGTGTGTATATATAAATATATATGTGTATATATATAAAGTCAATTATATATATACTATATATACAATTACTATATATAGTACAATTACTATATATAGTACAATTACTATATACTATATATAGACTAGTACAATAATAGTACAATTACTATGACTATATATATATATATATATATACATATATACATATAGTCTTTATAGTTTTTCATGTTATACTGAGCTCCATGACCCATTTTTTTTCCCCCATGACCCATTTTGAATTAACTGTTGGGGAAGGTATAAGGTCTGTATATCGGTTTTTTCTCATGCAAATGGACATCCAGTTGTTGACATTCAGCATCATTTCTGAGAAGACTATCCTTTCCCCACCAGACTGCCTTTTCTCCTGGGTCAAAAATCAGTTGGTTGTATTTGTGTGTGCCTTTATTCTGTGTTATGCATCTGTTTTTCTGTTATTTACCAACACCATGTTGCCTTGATTACCGTAACTTTACAGCAAATTTTGAAATCAGGTATCATGAGTCCTCCTATTTTGTTGTTTTTCATCAGTGTTTTACTTCCTTTTTCCCCTCTCGTTCTCCTGCTCTATCCTGGCACTCAGCAAATAAAGGGTTGGCACTGGAATTTTTGCCTGGCATTTTGCTTTCTGAAAGACCAGGGTTATAAAAATGAACATTTATGCTCCATCCCTCAAATTCATTTGTTGAAACCCTAACCCCCAGCATAGCTGTATTTGGAAACAGAGCCTCTAAAGAAGTAACTAAGGTTAAGTGAGGTCACAAAACTGGGACCTTGATCTGGTAGGATTAGTGTTCTTATAAGAAGAGAACAGAGAACTCTGTCTCTGTTTCTATCTTTTCCTCCCTCTGTATCTGTGTATACTCTGAGGAAAAGCCATGTGAGGACATAGTAGGAAGGCAAACATCTACAAGCCAGGATAGGAGGTCTCACCAAAACCAACCCTGACAGCTTCTCAATCTTGGACTTCTAGCAATTTCTGTTGTTTCCGCCACCCAGCCTGGTATTTTGCTATGGCGGCCCAAACAGACTAAGATACACAGAATAAGACAATGTAGAACTTTTGTAAATATCAAATAGCTGGATTTTGTTTTCATAATCCAATCTGGTAATCCTTGTCTTTCAACTGATGAGGTTAGTTCATTTAAAGTTAGTCTATTCCTGACAGTTTTCATTTTTGTCACTTTATTTTATGATTTCTCTCTCACATATTTTTCGGGTTTTTCTCCCCTCCCCCTCCCAAAACAAGCATTGGAATGATTGGTTTCCATAATTCTTCCTTTTGTTTCATTAGTTAGGCAATTGGTACATTTAATCTTTATGGCTTAATGGTTTATCCATTTATTTTAAAAATGCATGCCTGTCTGAATAAAGTCCAAAGTAAATCAAAAATTTTACCACATTTCCAAATGTTACCAGTTTAGAAACTGGGAAAGTTTAGAAACTAACTATGATTACCCATTCTTTTCTTAAAGGTCATTTTTCTCAAAATTTTAGTACAACTTGATTTTTATGAACACATTCTTCATGATTGTTTTCATTTTTTATATTGTTAACATGTGTTTAGGTTTACCCTATGTTTGCCAATTGTTTTGCCCACTATTGCTTTTGGAAATCCTCCTCTTCCTTCTGGGTTCCATTTTCTTCTTTCTGAGGTAAATCCTTGAATAATTGCTTTAGCGAGAATACATGGGTGGTAGCGCCTCTGTGTCTTCTTGTGTGTCTAAAATTGTCCTTATTATACTTCCACCCGTGATTGATAGTTTTACTTTATAATTCTAGGTTGACAGTTACTTTTTCTCAGCAACATGAAGATATTATTCAACTGTATCCTGGTCTCTACTGAAGATATCATTCAACTGTACCCTGGCCTCTACTGTTGCTATGACAAGTCTATTGTCAGTAGTTTTTTCTTTATTTCACTTGAAACATTTTATTGTTGGACCTAAAGAGGCATGTTTTTCATCATTTATAAAATTCTCAGCCATCATCTTGTTACTATTTGACTCTTCATCATTTTTTTTCTTTTTCCTCTTAAACTTTCAGCAGACATATATTAGACCTTCTCATTAACTCCCTCATGACACTGAATCTCTTTCATATTTTTAATTTCTTTAACTTTCTCATTTAGAGTTTACTTAATTTCCTCAGACCTATGTTCTGGTTCAATATTTCTACTTCAGCTGTTTCTAATATGTTCCACCAAGCTGTTTGTTTATTGCTTAACTTTAGAAGTTCTGTTTCATTTGTTTTAATCCTTTTTGGTTGTTGTTTGTTGTATATTTTTGTAGTTGATTCTTTTTAACTTGATTATTTTAACACAATGATTTTATATCCTTTGTTAAAATATGCTATAATATAAAAGACTGATCTTCTTATGTGACCTCTTATGTCTTTAGTTCTTCCCCCATTCTAGATTATTTACTCGTGAAAGCTCAGTGTGAGAGGCATTTAAACAATGGGAGTCATGGAGTACATATGCCATGGAATGATGTTGTCTTCAAGTGTAGGCAGTGCCCCAGAATTATCATCAGTACATCATTGATGCAGGAGCATGATGATATTAATTTCTTAGTCTGGCAATTCCTACATCTTGAGGACTTCAAGGTACATAAATTTAAAGCCCACATTTGTGCATGGAAGATCCAAAGTATAACTTTTGGAATTCAGGCAGAGATAGACAAACTTCCCTGTTGCCTTCCTGTGTCACTGGTCACAGCTTTTTCAGTGCTGTATTTTACTGAGGCATAGAACTTCAAGGTTTCCAGCCCTGCCATCACAGGCTTGCAGACTTTATTCTGTTACTCTGAGAATATTCAAGTTAAAGCTCTTAGGTACTTAACCAGAAATACACTAATTCTGATCTCCCACACACTCCCACCCAGGATTAACCAACCAAGGGAACCTCACCTATGCCTCCTGGGATTACGTCCTACTCTCCAGATTACCCTCCATGTGGGCATTTTGCTTACTACCCCTGGTATCTCATCCATGCCTTTTGAACAATGTTATATTTTATGTGCTTGAGGAAGAGGTTCAGGTAATTGAAGTCACATCACTTATGGAACACATAGCACTGAAACTCAAGTTTTAGAACTACAGAGAAACCACATCCCAGTTTGGGGGCTCAGATTAAGATGTGGAATACATTAATTATATTTTATGTTCACTGGCTGTATCATACACTAATTTGAACTCACTGCTTTTTGCCCTAAGAATGTGAGATAAAATGGAGTTTCACAGCTTTACAAATCTCTTTTCAAGAAGCAGAAGTAGTATTGAGACATAAAGGAAGATACTTGCAAGAAAAGACTCATCTTGAGTGGATAACACATGGGTGAAATATCGGTCCCTTTCTTAGTTTATAAGAATTTTTAAGGGAGGCAAAGTGATGTATTTATCTCATAATCTGTGATGGAGAGCATCAAACTTGCTGCATAGCAGATGCTAAGTAACTGTGGAAAGAATAAAGGAAGGAGAGGGTGAAGAGAGGAGAAAGAAAGAAAAAAGAGAAGGAAGGAAGGAAGAGAAGGAAAGAGGGAGGGTAGGAGGAGGCATCTCCTACCCATCACTATAATACCTACAGAGAAAAAGAAAACTTAATCCACGTCCAGAAACTGGGTGTTTGTAGGTTAAATACAGGTGTCCTTAAGAATGACTTTTCCTGTTGTAGCAAAGACCATAAACTGTATAAATGTTTCTCTTCAAAAGGGAGGAGGTTTTATGACTGAATTGTATCTTCAAAAAACCTCTTTCCAGCTCAGGGGGACAGTATTCTTTGTTTGGACAGGGCAGTTTAGCCACATCCAAATGAAATAACGAGTGTGAAAGCATTCTGAAAGTCAAATAGCCTTTAGAGTCATTACAGTATTAATGTGGTTGGTATTACACTCTATGCTGGGAAATGGTTTGATGATGGGCAGGCATAGAGAGAAGCAGAGGCAGAAGCTAGTGTGACATATAAGGGTAGTAACCAACTTTGTTCCAACTGCTCCCTCTTTGTCTTAGCTCAGTCTGCTATCACAAAATGCCATAGACTGTATGGCTTATAAACAACAAGTCATTTCTCATAGTTCTGGAGGCTGAGAAGTCTAAACTCATCCAGCAGATTTGACATTGGTGAGAGTCCATTTCCTGGTTCAACACCATCTTCATGACCTGTTCTCACATGGCAAAAAGGGGCAGGAAGCTTACTGGCACTATTCTCATTCACAAGGACTCTGCCCTCATGACCTAAATCTTCTCAAAGGCTCCACCTACAAACACCATCATACTGAAGATAGGGTTTTAACAAATACATTTTGGGAAGACACAGACATTTAGTCTATTACACTGCCAAACATGCAAACCAATGCCCCAGAGTTTCATTGTGGGTGACCAGCAACAGCAGAAAGAAAGAAGAATGCACTGTGCTCTGAGAGGACCCCCAACAAGGAAAAATTGGAGCCACTGACTTGAGAGCACTTGGTTCTCAATCTCTTTCATTCCTTTTGGGAGGAGAGGGTGGGAGGAGTAGGGCCATCTGGTCATAGGATTTCAGTTGCTCTTGATGTCACTTCCTGCCTTGGCATATTTGACTAGAAGAATGAGTTTGTATAAAAGAACATGCTATTTCCCTCATCCCACCATTCCTTCATTTCATCTTTCCTACTCACCTTTCCATTAAATGTTTTTAACATAATTTTTAAAACAGCTTTATTGTCTCCCCATCAAGGTAGCACTGTTTCTTTAAGTGTGATCCATAAACCTTTGGTGATGCCAGGGAATACAGTCAATTCCCTAGTTCAGAAGCTAAATAATTGATAATATACTAGTAATACCATACCACAGAATGTGTACAAGTTTTTATAGTTGCTAGCATACATTTTGCTTCACATTTGACTAAGATTGCAGATGTATAGAATTTGAATCATTTCTCAGCATATATGGAAAATATATGAAGAAGAAGTGATCAACATATTATTATGCCAATATCAAAAAGGGATGCTATCACAAGAGGACATTTTAGGTGAGTTAACAAATAGTTAAAAATGACTCATGAGGAGCTGTAGCAACATTTTTCTATGCATGTCTCCTGAGGCAAGGGAAACAAAATCAAAAATAAACTGTTGGGATTATATCAAAACAAGAAAACTTCTGCACAGCAAAGGAAACATCAATAAAACTAAATAGCAACCTACGGAATAGGAGAAGATATATGCAAATGACATATCTGATAAAGGGTTAGTATCCAAAATATATAAAGAACTGATACAACTCAACACCTAAAAAATGAATAATCCAATTTTAAAATAGGCAGAAGACATGAACAGATATTTCCCCAGAGAAGACATAGAGATGGCCAACAGACACATGAAAAGATGCTCAACATCACTCATCATCAGGGAAATGTAAATCAAAATTACAATGAGATATCATCTCACACCTGTCAGAGTGGCTAAAATCAACAACATAAGAAACAAGTGTTAGCGAGGATGTAGGGAAAAAGCAACCCTTGTGCACTGTTGGTGGGAATGCAAACTTGTGCAGCCACTGTGCAACACAGTATGGAGGTTCCTGCAAAAAAGTTAAAAATAGAATGACCCTATGATGCAGCATTGCACTGCTGGGTATTTAGCCACAAATTATGGAAACACGAATTCAAAAGGATACATACACCCCAATGTTTACAGCAGCATTATCTACAATAGACAAATGATGGAAACAACCCAACTGTCTATCAACTGATGAATGGGTAAGGAAGATGTGATATATATGGCAGTGAAATATTATTCAGCAATAAAAAATAATGAAATCTTGCCATTTACAACAACATGGATGGAGCTAAAGAGTGTAATGCTATGAGAAATAAGTGAAAGAAAGACAAATGCCAGATTATTTCACTCATATGTAAAATTTAAGAAACAAAATAAATGAGCAAAGAGAAAAAGAGATAGAGACAAACCAGGAAACAGACCCTTAATTATAGAGAACTGATGGGCACCAGAGGGGAGAAGGGCCGGGGGGGGGCGGGAATGGGTGAAATAGGTGGTGGGGATTAAGGCAGCACTTCTCTTAATGAGCACTGGGTGATGTGTGGAACTGTCAAATCATTGTATTGAACACCTGAAACTAAAATAACACTGCATGTTAAGTGGGATTAAAATAAAAACTGAATTTAAAAATAAAATAATAAAATAAAAAATAAACACATACATCTTAAAAAAAATTATTCACAAGGCAGGTGTACTGGGATCAGGGTCAAAGGCACCACTGCACGGACTATAACGGAGCTTGCTAGAACTCCACTGCTCGCAAAGTGAACGAGTGGCAGAGTATTTCCTCATTATGATCTAACACTGAAGGAAATGAGGAAACGTGGTTTTATTATGTTCTGGCCTATGAGCATATGTCTTTTATTGTTCAATGAACAGAAAAAAAAGTAAGCAGTAAGTATTAAAACTTTTCTTTTTTCCATACGGGACACTTACTATGACATTTACTATAACCATTCCAACTCAGTATCCTGTGACAGCATTCTTTAGGGTCGAGAGGATAGCCTGTGAGCACAGAGTTTTAAACTTATAACCTACTGTACTACATAAATCCACAAACCTTTAAAAGCTCTAGGCTCAATTTAATAGATACCTTGTGACCGAACAGGGTCAGACCCCCATGAAGCCTATGCCCCCTTAATGAAGCACAGTGTCATATGTCTACCAAAATGAACAGAAGCAGTGAAGGAAGCAGTGACTGGAATGAAAAGAACGTGATAACAGGTCCTTTTATATCTTACACTAGAAAAATCTACACCAAACTTCTATGGACAGCAATACCTCTAACTGCTGATTGTAACTCTTCTTTCTAATACTTGGTGCAGGAAGTCACACGAGGGCCCTATTGGGAGAGACACTAGGAGATGGAAAGCAAATGTCATGTTAATCTTAAAAAAAACAACTTCTCTATTATTTTGCACTTACAATTCAATATATACTCACAGAATTAAATGGTCTGTTATTTACTTGAAGCTTGTTATGGGTTGAATTGTGCTCTCCCTCAAACTCCTATGTGGAAATCCTCATTCCCAGGATCTAAGAATAGCATCTTATTTGGAAACAGGGTCATGACAGATAGAATTAGTTACATTAAGACAGATCATACTGGAGAAGGGTGGCTCCTAATCCAATATGACTGATGTCCTTATAAAAAGGGGAAATTTGGATAACAGGCATACAAACTGGGAGGATGTCATGTGAAGATGAAGGCAGCGCTTCCACAAGCCAAAGAATGCCAAAGAGCCAGCAAACCACCAGAAGCTAGGAGAGAGGACTGGAACAGATCCTCCTTCCCAGCCCTCAGAGAAAAACCACCCTTGCCAACACAATGATCTCAGACTTTGAAGCCTCCAAGAACTGGGAGACAAACTTCTGTTGTTGAAGCCACCCAGTTTGTGGTACCTTCTTACAGCATCCCTAGCAAACTAACACAAAGCTTGAGCAGGCATCAATTATATTTTCCATCTTGCATTAATAAAAGTGTAGCCATGACTGGCCCACACTTCAGAATTTTGCCAGCACACACCCTCACCTCATCAGAATCACCACAGGGAGAAAGAAAAAACAAGCCAAGGTGTGTGTGTGCAAACACATGCTCACTCTCCTGAAGAAACGGAGGGCACGCTTCTTAATTGAAGCAGGTTTCCAAAGAGGCTAAAGAAAGGAAATCGCATTTAAAATAAACATTTACCCCCGTTGCTAAGTAAATGCCTCACAATATTACCATAGGATCAGACAGGAAAATGAAGCCAGAATTAGGCAGTAGAGTCAAACGCTGTCTATTCAGGATCTAATGATAGACAAAGAGAAATAGTTGCATTTTGTATGATAATTGGTTGGGGATGTGCAGCAGGCATTTGAAAACCATGTCAGGACATTTTTGCATATCAGAAAACAATCTCATTAACACACTTCACGAGACACTTGCCTAGTCAAAGAATTTTAATTATCCCTGAGGCCTGGGACAAGTAGTACGATACAAACCACTTAGGTGATAGAAAAAATAAATCTTTGTATTGCCATCAGCAGTGCCGATCTCATAATTTCATCTTCATTAATATTTCATCACTGTTTTACTGGGATAATTACTACTTTGTACTATGAGTAAAGAGATGTGCTTATGGAAATATGAGATCTGAGCAGTATATTTCTTCCATTCGACCAGCGGAGTGGAATCTACTGAAAACAGGAATGGAGAAAGACAGGGTATGAAAGAGAAATACTGATTTCTTGTGGTTTTCAAATTTGTACAAAACCCAAAAGATTAAAAAAAAAAAAAAAAAGCAGCCCAAACAATAGTTAACCTCCCCAGACTTGGTCTAGTGTTTTGGCTTCATGCCATTTGCACTGAACGGGACATTAGGCTCCATCCACACAGCTGACAGTATTTTTGGAATTGCTGCTCCTGTTCTGACCCCAGATTCTTGACCTGCCCCATCTGCACCCCTGCACATACAGGGCTCTGGACTCTTTCTGAGCAATTCGGACAGGACAGAGCAGCAGAGGGTATCCACCCAACCAGACCTTAACCAGCCACACTTCCAAAACCTGTCAGAACTAACGTAAGGGTGATTCATGGGGCTCCTATTCCTTCACTCAACCTGTTTCAGAGCACTGCTCTGTCATTTTAATAGGCAGACCTGCAAGCAACGAGTCCTCTGTCATGATGGGGTGAGGAGTGTAACAGCTCGCCTGGGATCTGATTGGCAGAATGACCTCAAGACTTGATACCAGTTCTTAGAAATGCTTACAGAAGCCCGTGTTGTGCACCTCAGTATAAAATACCCTGCGTGAAGCCACGACCCACTCCGCCAGAGAGCCGGGAGACACTGAGCTACTCCAGTTTCGCCAGGAAAGGCAGTCTTTCTCTTCACTCCAAACACTAGAGGCATAACATCTAAATGGAAATAAGAGATGTAGATGAAATCTGAAGAGCTGAGGGCTCTCTCTAAAATTAGAATGGCTTGTCTTTCTAAGGGAACTCAGAATCTCCTTGGGGAGTTTGAAACAATGACAACATAGATTTATCTTCCACCCTTTTTGGGAGATCTACATTCAGTGCACTTCGAAAGATCTCAAAGAAACCTGTAAGCCTACATGGTGCCTCACAGTTTTAGGTCTAGATTTCTAGAGTCTTTTCTGTTTTTCCTTCCTTTTCCTTCTTTCCTGTGGTCTTGCAAAATTGCCTCTGCATGATACAAACAGCTTAACACCTTCTGCCTTCAAGCTCGGTAAGTTTACAGGCAAGGAGAGATCCAAGGACTCACCTCGTCGCCATATTGTATCTTGGTTTGTTGGACTTGGAAACTGAAGGGAGCATTTTCATGTTCATACATCCCACAGACACAGTGAGAGAGAAAGAAACAGTGTAATTAAATAAGGACTCACTAAGAAGGACACAATCACAGAGAAATGGCAAAATCAGCTTAATAAAGAAGTAGAGCTATGTTCATTGCATCTCCCAACGTAGGTGGCAGATAAAATGGGCTGATGCGTGCAAGTTAAGCTCTGAAATTCCTGAAATCTCATTCCCAATTAAAGTACAGATTTTCTGGGTGATTCTCTGATTGGTTCAGCTCGACTAGAAGTGGAGAAAAAGGGAAATGTCATTTCTGCTCTCGTGTTTTTCCTCTTTACGAGTCTCAGTGATGACTAGCACATGAATGAGAGCAAGGGTTTGGGCCAAATGCAGAAAAATCTGGAAGCTGTCTTGTTGCCACCTATGTCTAGTTTTTAAATTATTTCACTCACTGGGCAAGATTTGACAATGAGTGTTCAGAAAGCCTACCCTTTTCCATACCAGCTGTGTCAGTAGCTCCCACAATCACCATCTCCTTGAATGATGTTATTGAGTCATTCTTCTGCTGCATCAGCAAAAATTTATTAAACACATATTACATGCCAGATATCATTCTAGATCCTGGGTGACAGCTGTGAAACATCTGACAAATGTCCCTACCTTCACAGACTTCACTGGTAGTGAAAGGAGACAGACATTAGACAAGTAAGTGGATGCTGTAGGCTGTCCGATGGTTCAAAGTGCTAAACAAAAAAACAGCAGGAAGAGGGATGGGCTAGTGGGGGGTGACTATTACCCTTCGAGTGGGATGTAGAGGCAAGAATGGCTGAGAAGGAAATATTTGAGCCAAGGTCTAAAGGAGTGGGGAGAACGAGACATGGGTATTTGTGGGAAAAGTATTCCAGGCGGAGGGAATCATAAACACACGGTCCTGAACGTGCACCAGACATAATTCTTGTCAGAGCATGCCATCTTCCTTGTTCTACCAAAATAAATATCACACAGAATAAAACTCCACTCGAATAAGAGTAGCTAGCAACACGTGAGTCCTGCCCGGAGACCTCAGTTTATCACGCTCGGCAACAATATGATGGTATAAAATGCCTTGGGATTTTGGTTCCTGTGCCACATCCATTTTAGGTAGCTTTCTGTTTCTATTTTATACTGGTGTTACAGAAACACTCTGTTGTTGGAAAGATGCAAACAATACAGAAGCTTATCCAGTGAAATGTGCAAGTTCCCTGTCCAATTTCCCCTGTTTTACTTCCCATCCACGTACTGATCTCCTCACCCCAGAAGAAAATACTGTTGATTGTTCGGCAAACACCCGTAAGTCCTTTCTCTGTGTATTTACATAGGTATATGTACACATGAAAACAGTTTTTTCATGAATGGGACTTAACAATGTGTGGAAGATACAATTGTGTTACTACAGAAAAATATCTATCTCATTCTTTAATGACAGTGAGTTGTTCATTATATACATTTACTATGAATTATTTAAACTTCTCATTGATGTACTTAAAGATTTTTTTGATTAATATTCTGTACTCAACTTATGGAGAACATATGGGTTTTTCTAGGACAGACATCCAAAATTTGGAGAAGGATATAGGAGGGTTTAAACAAATTTTTTTTGGTAACATGTTATTTGAGATTTAATTCATACACTATACAATCCACTCATTTAAAATGTACAATCCAGGGATGCCTGGGGGGCTCAGTGATTGAGAGCCTGCCTTTGGCCCAGGTCATGATCCTGGGGTCCAGGGATCAAATCCCAGTCGTGATCCTGGGGTCCAGGAATCAGGCTCCCTGTGAGGAGCCTGCTTCTCCCTCTGCCTGTGTCTCTGCCTCTCTTCTGTGTCTCTCTCATGAATAAATAAATAAAATGTTTTTTAAAAATAAAAACAAGGGGATCCCTGGGTGACGCAGCTGTTTGGCACCTGCCTTTGGCCCAGGGCGCAATCCTGGAGACCTGGGATCGAATCCCACGTTGGGCTCCCGGTGCATGGAGCCTGCTTCTCCCTCTGCCTGTGTCTCTGCCTCTCTCTCTCTCTCTCTGTGACTATTATAAATAAATTAAAAAAAAAACAACAAAAATAAAAACAAAAAAATAAAGTGCACAATCCAGTGCAGTCATTAGCACAATCAATTTTAGAACATTTTCAACACCCTAAAAATGAATCTCATACCTTTAGCTATCACTCCTTAGTCCTCCCATCCTTTTCAGATGTAGGGAGCCGTTAATCTACTTCTGTTTTTTTTCTGAAATTGACTATTCTGGACACTTCATATAAATGGAATTATACAATTTGTGGTCTTTTGTATCTGAAGTTTTCACTTGGCACGATGTTTTCAAAGTCTATCCACATCACTGCATGCATCAGTACTTCATTTTTTTTACGGATTGACAGTATTCCCTTGTATGGATATACTAGAGTATATTTATCCATTCATCATTTGATGGATATTTGGGGTGTAATTTGAGTTCTCTAAGTATGCTGCTTTTCTTGGTCAGCCCAGATATGTCAGCTTCATTGATCTTTTCAAAGAACCACCTTTTTATTTTGTTGTTGACTTTCACTATTGCTTATATATTCTCTATTTCACTGATTTCCATTCCAATTCTTATTTCCTTCCATCTATTTGTTTTAGGTATACCTTGCTCTTCTTTTTTCAGTGTCTTAAGGTGGATGTTTAGGTTACTGATTCGAGATATTTCTTCTTTTTTGATATAGGTCTTTACAGCTAAAAATCTTCCCATAAGTACTTCTTTAGCTGCATCCCATAAATTTTTGTGTCGTAGGTCTTTATTTTCATTCATCTCAATGTATTTTCTACTAATCTTTGTGATTCTTCATTGAGTTCATTACTTATTTAGGAGTGTGCTGTTTAACTTCCACATCTTTATGGATTTCCCAAGTTCTTCTCTGTGTTTTTATTTCTAATTTTATTCTATTATAGTGGGGAGGGGCATACTTTGTATGATTTCAATCCTTTTAATTTTTTTGAGGCTTTGTATGTGGTTTTTAGAAACATTTTTCATTGATATTGTCAAACAGCCTTCCCAAAGAAGTACATAACTTCTCATTATATGATTATTCAAAATATCCAAAGGTTTTAATAGAAAACCAAAGTAAAAATAAAATATCTTTTATAATTCCCTTTCTGAATTTAGTTGGTTTATCATTAAAATGAGCTGAAATTATGGTATGCTTGTGGACATCACAGAATAATAATTAGAGCTCTGATTTATGTAACACTATGATCTGTGTATGTGTTACTTATTTAAAATACAGTAAGTATAATCTTCACTTAAAAATAGGTATTAATATTTCCATCTTGCAAAGGAGAAAATGGAGTCAGATTACTTAAGTAACCTGTCCACAATCACATAAAAAATGAGGAAGAATTGAAATTAAGGTCCCAAATTATTTCTGCCATCATACTCTTTTCCTAAGGGCAAGGACAAATGGTCACTTGGGAGACCATGCTTTTCCTCACTTTTCCTTACTTCTCTAATAGCCAAGGATTCATCCAGACTCATGTTCCAGCTATTCTTGGCAGCCAGAAACTTCCATTTTCCATTTCTACTTCTACCTTTTTCCTATTCCAGAGGCCAACTGAATCTTCTATTCAGACAAGATGTCTACTGCCTCCTTTCCAAGGGAATTTAATAATAGGTAAAAGGGATTCCAGAGCTTATTATACTTATTGCACTGTTATTTTCATAATTCCAAATTAGTCCTTTCTTTTCTTTTGATTTGTCAAGTACTGCAGAGCAATTCTGATTGTATTGCTTTTATTTTCTCCATGAATCCATCAGTTTGGGATAGAGTTATATTAATGAAAAATAACATTATAAGGAAGTTAGTATGTTTAAAGATGATAAGCAGAATCAGAGTAAACTAGGTGCTGTGTTTTACAAAATCTTTGGAAAGTATTTTTCTTTCTTTTAAAAAGGTGCTTTGATTCATCTTATTCAGCAATATTTAAATGTAAAAAAGAAAATACAAAACACATTGAATAATTGGACTGTGAATTGCCATGAGGGCAGTGACTATTTTCTTTCTTCAATATACAGTACATGACTGAAAATGCTGTAGGTATTGAATATGACTTTGCCTGATAGATTAATAAGCAGTAAATTTATTTCTGAAAAGAATGTTTTTACTCTGCACTTCTAAACTTGTACTCCTTACGATCCCTCCAAAAGAGTTTATGTAACCCACAAATGCTCATTGTGTGCATATTAGGTGCCTATTAGGTGCCAGGCACCTAATGTGAGGTGAGGAAATGCAGTCACAGAAGTGACCTGGCAGACACAGGCCCTGATTTTACAGATCATTAAACAAATAGTTAAACAATCATTAAACAAATAGTCACTGAGATAATTAGATAAAAATGTGATATGTGATTCAATGGAAAGTGCTAGAATATCACATAATAGGGGATCCTCACCTAGCTCGTGAAAGGTTTCCCTGATGAGATGGCATCTAAGCAAACCCTTGAAATAAAGGCCTGCTATGCCAATGTGTCCCCTTAGGCCTGCACAATGGATTTTCTGCTTTAAAATACTGAATTGTTCATGCCTTTACATAGGGCATGCATCTTCAGTTATGTAACATATCCACTGTGTGGTTCTGACTAGTACCTGGCCTGAGTAAAATTTATGTTATCTGCCTGGCCCCTGCAGGTCTCTGAATATGTGTTTTGATATAGAACTCTGAATATTTAGAAGGAGGAGAAAGAGGAGGAGGAGGAGGAAAGAGCTCAATCTGTGGTAGATAAATGCATTCTAATCTTTGTCTAGTACATACTAATTTCCTACATGTGTATGTGAAAGAACATACCCGTATTACTGAGGTACTTTATTATTTTGAAACTACTAGGGTCATCTGCATGGCTCCGTCAGTTAAACATCCAACTTTGGATTTTTGGCTCAGGTCATGATCTCAGGATCATGAGATCGAGCGGAGTCAGGCTCTGTGCTGAGGGTGGTGCCTGCTTAAGATTCTCTCTCTCCCTCTCCCTCTGCTCCTCTCCCACCACTCATTCTCTCAAAAGAAAGAAAAAGAAAGAAAGAAAGAGAGAGAGAGAGAGAGAGAGAGAGAGAAGAAAGAAAGAAAGAAAGAAAGAAGAAAGAAAGAAAGAAAGAAAGAAAAAGAAAGAAAGAAAGAAAGAAAATTATTAGAAAGAAAATATTAGATATGGCTTAGTAAGTTCATTTTGTTTGATGAGACAATAACGGTCTATAATGTATAGTTTAAAAAACAAACAAAACAGAGAACTCAGAGGAAAGAAGAAACTAAATGCTCAGTTTTTCATTGTGCACTAAAACTTACTCTTCGCAAAGAATAGAGACATCTTTCTTCCCATCCCACCTCCCAAACTCTGAAGTCAAAATTCCTGTAATTATTGTTCTTACAGCCAACTCTCTGTATGACTGACTACTTTGACCTTCAGAAAGCATAGGAACTGACAAGCAATGACTAGACAAATGACCCTACTCAACTGCACAGAACTTTCCAGAGGCCCTTCTGATTGGATTTCCAGCATTCCCGCCTTCATATTGAAAGGCCAAGTTTAGAAGAAGGTATAATAAGGAAAATAAAAGACCAGGTAGGAGGGCAAGAATCACAAAATGAGACTTGGTTGGGGCTTTGGGAGTTCATTCTATAGCAGCTAAAAGGTTAAGTATTAAAGTTCTTTCTTTCTTTTTTTTTTTTTTTTTTGAAGGTAAGTATTAAAGTTCTAAAGTGAGATCTGGATCATCCCAAGCTTCCCCAGCAGATGGAGAAGAGAAAAGGACATGTACGGTGATACAAGTAAGGGGGGGGTCTAAAGTCCAGAGACACAGTTTGTGACAAGGTATCAGCCCAAAGATGTCTATCAGGGTCACTTTAGGCAATGCCAGTGCAAACATCAGCATGTGACCCTGCCTCTCTGGGAAAGGCCATAATGATCACGTCCACTAAGAGTATTTGGAAATCTTTTTTATGCATCTGCCTTCTCAACAGCACCCCCCCCACACACACACACACACATACACACATCCTAACCATCGCCTGTTACTGCATTTTTTATAGGATTCATAAATCTGGTCTAACAACGAGGCATCATTCAACATACTCTACCCCTAATAAAAATGCAAAAGAATACTATTTGGAAGGGATACTCTGCGGGCAGATTTAGACAAACAAAAAAACTTAAAAACCCTTGTGGAAAAAATTACAGTAGGTTACAAGAGTAGAGGAAGCCAGGGTAATTTGGAAACAATGTATATTCCTCTGGAACAGACTTGACCAATTGAAGACGCTTGACTTTGTTAGTAGTAATTGCAACAGATTTCCATAACGAAGTAGGTGAAAAGCTCCCATGCTTGGAATTTTATCCAGAATTGTTGTAACATGTTGCCTTTACTGGTATTCTAGACTCACAACACAAGAGTTCCTCCAGGACAATAGGGACACTTGTTTGGAATTCAGGATTGCTGAAGCTAATTTAGGACACCTTCCAAAGGGGTCAGTTACTGCAATATCAGAGGGATCTTGCTATCCTTCACCTTACCCATACCACAGTAACATTAGCCTCTAACAAAAAATAGTTTCTATCACTTTATGCTTAGTTGTTCATAGGTATATACACACTCATTATTCTCAGAGCTTCCCCTGCAAGCATGCATGAGGTCCTAACTTGACCTATTTATATGGCTAGAGCAATCTGTTAGGTTGGGTTCTTTGGCAGCCCTCCTTGGTTTTTTGGAGATAAGTCCATCTGTTTTTGCTACCGTGTTGTTTTTAACATTAGTAGGACTTGGAAAGGAGCTCAAAATTCAGTCTAGGTGTCATACTTATGTATATCCAAAGACCCATACCCTTTCTGTGGCCTTGTTATAACCCTTCTGTAGGAGATATGCTTTGCTGGGTATGGCTTGAGAGTTCTCTATCATTTTTCTTATTTATTTATTTATTTATTTATTTATTTATTTATTTATTTATTTATGATAGTCACAGAGAGAGAGAGAGAGAGGCAGAGACACAGGCAGAGGGAGAAGCAGGCTCCATGCACCAGGAGCCCGACGTAGGATTCGATCCTGGGTCTCCAGAATCGTGCCCTGGGCCAAAGGCAGGTGCCAAACCGCTGCGCCACCTAGGGATCCCCTCTATCATTTTTCTCAGGCAGTTTCTTGCCTCATAGGTCAGAAAAGTTGAAAACCAGCTAGATGTGTAAAACCAAGTCTGTTAGCTTCTATTTGTTCTTGTAGTTGTCCCACACTGAAGGACATTAGCAAGATGGCATTGTTAACAGATTAATTCTTGTACCCAAGAGCCTAATGGCTTAGCTGCTTGCCAGGATAGCTTGCACGTTCTGCAGTGATGTATACTGACTGGAGCAAGGCAAAATGCTGTCCAGCTGGGACCGACAGGGCCCCCACTCCTGGAGAGTAAACATACTTGCTGGGTTTTTGTTGGAAAAGCTGTTTGAGAATTCTTCAAGCAAAGGATAGAGGGTCATGATGAGTTGCAGGCATAATGCCAAATGGGTTCCCACATCCTACCTCATAATTCCCATTGCTGGTTACAGATGAGTGTTTGTGGGGATAGAAGCAGTGATACAAAGTGTGGCTGCTTGGGTTATTCCTCCTTTCAAGCTCATTGTGTGCATAAAGTGAGAGAAAACCTTATGTAAACCTCAGACTTTGGATCCAACAACCACACAGGTATTCAGAAACAAGGATGGCCTGCACCTGAAACCACAGCCTTACTGCACGAGCTTCTCATTCATCTCTCTCACCTTCTCAGCCCTTGAAGGAAAACATCACACAGAGAGCAGCAGCTAGAGGAAACGTGCATACTCCCGTGCCTTGTGACAAACAGAGTTGTAACACCTAGGGTCTGAGACTGAACCCTAAGCTAAGTCCAGCATGCCCACCTTACTGAGCTTCCATCTGTCCAAGCCACTCAATCTCTGGGCACTTCCATGACTCTAAGCTATTGTTTAGATCCTCCTCGCTGACCTCCTTCAGCCACTCTTGCTCATTCCACTGCAGTACTACTCTTTGTATGCTTACTGGTGACCTATAACTTCACTCTTCCTCCAGCCCTATGCACAGAACATCAGAATGTGAAATTCATGGGATCTGGGATGAAGCAGACCTAGATTTGGTGTTTTGCCTATTTGCCATGGCAGCCTGAGCAAGTGCTTAACTTCTCATCCATACAATCGCTGCAGAATGGCTAGAAGAATTAGCTTACCCTTCATTCACCAAACATCCCTTAAACAGCCTAAAGAGGGAACACAAGAAATCACAGTCATGTAAGACACATGTGATAAAAAGGACGAATGTTTATGATGGTGAATATGATAATAGGGACAAAGTAATATTAAACATGGTCTGCCCTGGGTCCCACACCTTCAGCCACTTCATTCTGAGCTCGATAAATACTAACCCAATGATTTGCTTCTGTGACATCTGCTGCACCTCTAATTGCTAGTACATTCTTGACATGATTCTTGTAAAGTCCTTGGGCTGTAGTCCTGTCTTTCTCTGGAGAATGTAATCATCTGTGAGAATGTGAAAGCCTCCACAAGCCTTAGGTATCAAATTGCTGTCACTAAAACAGTTCCTGTCCTGAGGTGATGCTGGATGGCACCCTGAGCAATCTCCACCTGCCATATGGTGTGGCAAATATCATGAGGTCATTGCTTCCTTCGTTCCAGGCCATCTCACCAGGAACCTGATGCCACCTCTGTAAAACACAACACCTATGGCTTAACTGTGCTCAGACCTTCAAAAGCAGCTACTGTGAATGTGCTAACCTCGCGGATTCTCTGAAGTCTCCATTATCTCAAAGACCGTGGATTTCCCAAGTTCATCCTCCTAAGTACAGCTCACTAGTCTTACGTTCATTGTGCTGATTTTGACTTCTAGTTCCTGGAATTGCCTCTAAGATAGTAAGAGTGTTCCTAGTACAACTGCCAAGTAACTATCTCCTCAGTGTTATCTGTGGTTAATAAGCCTCATCTAATAATATCACTATTTGAAGAAGTCTATTTATAATTATTTATGAGTGTTTGTTTATCTTAACTACTGAGAGAGAAATACTAATTGTGGTGGTGTTGTTTCTTTTCTTATTGTACAGCTTATTTATGTCATTAAGCAACAGCTTCCACGCAACATGGGTATCTAGAAGGCACTATCTTTCTTTAGCTTATTATATTGTCTAATTTTTTCACCACATGAATGGCTAATTGGTCAAATTAGTTGCTTTATATAAGGGCCCTTGTATAGTAAGATTTTCATTTAGTTTCTTTTTCTTGATCACATCTTTAGGGTTCAGTAAGCAACAATATAATGTATCCTTAACTTCTTGTAACTTTCATTTATTATAAACTGCCTCCTTAGCCACTGTGATACTGTTTCCAAGGGTTGCACATTCAAGTCCCTAAACAGAGTGGCAAGAGCATACAGAAGGCTGAGAAGAAATGATGAGTCCATGTGCCACATGGGCAAGCCTAGTGTTGCTAAGGCTTCTGATTTTTTAGAAATTGATAAAACAAAAAAAAAGAAAAAAGAAATTGATAAAACAGACACTAGAGACAAAAAAAAGAAAGAAAGAAAGATAAGAAAAGAAAAAAGAAAAAAGAAAAAAGAAAAAAGAAAAAAAGAAAATCAATGAACCAGACTCAATTTATGGAATGACAGTTTACAATCCCTAATTCACAGTCTTAGATGAGTGTTCTAATATTCTTTACATAATGAAGGCCAATGTACTTTGATAATGAGATCTATGCTGTTACAGACTGGGGACGTGTCATTATGCACAGAATAGTAGTTATTTTCATTTTATAGCTTCAAACATAGTTTAGTTTTTAAAGTGTCACTGTCTTTCTGTCATGCCTGAAGCATATATAGGAGTGTGTGTGCGTGCATGTGAGTGCAAGTGCACCTGTGTGTGTATGCATGCATGAATGATCTTCAGTTCTCAAAGTATTTTCTTATTAGCATAATGTGTATGTATCTGTAGGGCTTTAATTATTTCTACATTCAATTAAGGTCTCAGGGGCTTTTCTTATTAAAGCCATGGAGATCATATAATCTGATTCTTCTCTTAAATCCTCCAGGCTTTGGCTAAAGAAATATCTAACATTTTGGTTGACAGATGCACAGGACTGTTGCTGAATACTTGATAGTAGTCTCTCCCTATGGTTGGCATATCATGTTCCCCTGGCTTTTGTAGAGTGTTAAAATGTTACAAGAATCTACATTCTCCATTTTCTTAATCATTTGTTTCCTTATAGTTTCTTGATGTGCTCTTTTTTTAAAATTTAATTTTAGTTTTATTTAAATTCAATTAACCAACATACAGTCCATCATTAGTTTCAGATGTAATTGTGCTCTTATTTTTTTGTGTCTACCCTAGGAAAAAAGAAACGATGCCCATGATGAACTAGCCCCAATCTTTGTGGTTTGTAATGTGCTAGAGAAACTGAGAGCATCTTAATAGACTCACACTGAAGTAAATGGTCATAGAGGGGGGAGAATTGAAGGGGAAAGCAAAAGTGAAGGAAAAAGAAGACTCCATTCTGTATAGAAAGTTTATGTTATCTTTGGCAGATATAATTGGAACTTCTGCCTGGAGAACAACTGTACACTTACCTCTCCCCCAAAAAAGCCATGGTAGCCTTTACCCTCACAGGCTGTAGATAGTTTATTTAATGTTTCAAAAACATACTTCCTTTTTCAAAAGTCTGGGTTAATTCTTAGATAAATCAAAGAAATCTGATCTCTCTCTGAGCAAAGATTTTGCTTATATTGCCCAGCGGGGTATTTTCCTGTTCCATTAAATTTCAGGTTCTTTATCTTTGGCTTATTTTTTCAATTGATTTGCCAGTTTTAAAATTCAACAGAGGACAAAAATCGCTGTGGCATTCATTGGGATCTTGATACTTGGATGATGATATGATGGATCCTGTCCTCGACCCACTCAAATGCCCCCTTCAGGCACTTGGTACTCATTTCCTCAACTGCTACAATTGCTGACTGCTAATGGCTCACAGCTGGGTCTCAGGTCAGTACCTGTGGACCAAGGAAGCTGACATCCAATGACTAGTTCTGGTGGCCTCCTTGCCTGAATTTGGGAAATCTCTGAAGCACCATCACAGCGCCAAAGATGCCATTGAGACCCGCTAAGGCCTCTGTTCCAACCACACAGTGCTTCAGTTTCTCCTTTTCACAGCACTGCTTCTCTCTTTCCTCTGCAAATTTCCAGCATACAAATCTCAACCTCAGAGGCTATTTTCTGGGGAATTGATAATAAATAAAATATTAAAAATTAAAAAAAAAAGATAAAGGAGAGTTGATACCAACAGTAGTTCTAGCTAGGAAGAAGACTCTAAATTGGAATTTTTGAACTAGGTATCTGCCAGCTAGCTTGGCAATGAGAACCCCATCAACTAGTGGTAGGTAGAGTACTAACAGCCCCTGGGGTATGTTGCACTGGAGCGATTATTAATTACATCAGTGGAGAGGTGGAATGGGACATGAGCTAAAAAAGAATGCACTTGTTGGTGGAATATTTGAGGATAGTATGAGAAGTATGGGAAAAGTAGTCATCAGAAAGAGTATGAAACTAGATGGCTGCTCTGGTCCTATTGGTGTACTGGACAGAGACAGCAAAATCCTGAGGGAGACAGATCCTCAATGCAAGACAAAATATAAATGTTAGAAGGTTTTATTGGCAGCATAGAAAGACACTCCTCTTGCAACAGAACGGCAGAAAAATTCGAGAACCAGGCCCAGTACTTACTTAGAAGAGTAACAGAGCTCAAGAAAAGGAATTCTTAACTACCATCAGTCTGAGGATCCCTGGGTGGCACAGCAGTTTAGCGCCTGCCTTTGGCCCAGGGCGCGATCCTGGAGACCTGGGATCGAATCCCACGTCGGGCTCCCGGTGCATGGAGCCTGCTTCTCCCTCTGCCTATGTCTCTGCCTCTCTCTCTCTCTCTCTCTCTCTGTGACTATCATAAATAAATAAAAATAAAAAAAAACTCCCATCAGTCTGCTTCAAAAGATCAATTTCTAAACTTGAGCCTGTATCTTAGATTCAAACTCAATGATAGAAAGAGAAGTCCATGCTCTAGTAAGAAAAGACCTGCAGCACCATTGCAAGAATGTACAGGAATGTGTCTTCCAATCAGAAGGGAACAATATCCTCTTCATTGGGTAACTATTAGGGGGGAAAGGGGCATAACTAAATGTTTTGAGGACTCTTTGGCAAAGGTTCTGTGTGAACACTGATGGCCAAGGAATTAAAGCATCATCATAGCCCTTGTTTGAGTTGTGATGTCTGAGTTCCAGGTAATAAATGGAGTCATATCCCATGTCTGGTTCATAAAGGGTCCAGTTAGTGGCCATTTCTCCATTCAGTAATTTATATTTTGGATGATCATGCTTAGTAGTTAGCAGAAACCCTAGACTGACTGATTCCTTGGCTTATGGTGAAACAGCTATTATAACAGGGAAGGTAAAGTAGAAATTGATGAAACTTCCCTTTACTCTATTCAAGAGAATAAATCCAAAAGATGTTTGCATCACTGAGCAGAATCTAAGTGGTTAGTGTTACCCTTAGATATCTAGTGTGTAGGTCAGCATCTTATCCCTGTTTAATTCACCAGTGTGGCCACTAGAAAAAGCAGGTGGATTCTAGTGGATGAGAATGGACTTCCATTAACTCAACCAAGCATTAGCCTCAATTGTACAGGCTACATTATATTTAGTATTTCTACTCAAATGGATCAACATGGCCTGAGGAACATAATCGGGCAGATGCATTCTTTTTCATCCCTATCAAGAAGGAGGATCAGAAGCAATTCCCTCTCAAGCAGTAAGGACAATATTTAAGGTCTTGCCTCAGGGTTCTGTCAATTGTTCAGCCCTATGCCATAATGCAGCATGAAGGGACAGTCCATGGAATAGCACAATGGCATTGGATTTGAGAGCCATTGTAAAACACTTTTGCTCCTGAATATGGGTGATAAACTCTAAGAAGATTTGAGTTTCCTCATCAGTGAAGTTTTTAAAAGTTCAGAGGTCCAGGGCATGCTTAGATATTCCTCTAAAGCAAAGGACAGATTATTCCATTTTATCCCTTCATGCCACTAAGATGGAAGCAGAGGTTCTAGAGGCAGCATATTTCATGCCTGAGAATATTGCTCTAACCCATTTACTGAGTAACACAAGGCTGAGAGGCTTAGGTGCAACCCAAAGTAGCAAATACAAGCCATGGTATAATCAGTCCTGTAAAATAAAATCTACACAGGCGCTTGGGTGGCTCAAGGGTTGAGCGTCTGCTTTTGGCTCCAGTTGTGATCCCCTGGGTCCTGGAATCGAGTCCTGAATCAGGCTCCCTGCTCAGTGGGGAGCCTGCTTCTCCCTCTATGTCTCTGCCTCTCTCTCTTGTGTCTCTCATGAATGAGTAAATAAAACCTTTTAAAAAAAATCTACAGATATGATGGTACTAGAGACATCTGCAGCAAAAGAATACATTCAGTGGTGGTTATAGTCATCCCTTATAAGAAAATCACAATGTAGACTGCTATGATTCTGGAGCAAGGTCATGCCATCCGAAGTCTGGAACCATATATACCATTCCAAATACAGCTCTTATTATGCTATGAGGCCCCAGAAAGGACTGAGCTTCTGATCTGGGCCATGAGAGACCATGAAGCCACAGCTGTCCATTATAGCTGGGTTCTGTCTGCTAGGCTATAGGTCATAAAGTCACAAGAGTGCCCATCTTAAGTTGGAAGTGGCACATCCAGGATCAGAAATGAACAAGGCCAGAGACCCAAGTAAGCTGCACAGTCAAGCAGCCCATGGTATATAATGAATATACCATGTCATTAAACACTATTTCCTTGGCATCTCTCCTTCAGCTCACATCTAAGACCACATGGGAGTCCTTCAGACCAGATGAAGCAGAGAAAGAAAAACAGGTTATTCATTCATAGCTGAGTCAGTTTGGAATGTAGGCACCCATTGAAATGGACTCTACCACAGTATCACTCAGGGATGGTCTAGGAAAAGGGCGGTGAAGAATAATCCTGGTAATGGGTGGAATTTGGGGCAATGCATCTAGCCATTGACTTTGTAGAAAGAGAAACAGTTGAGGAAGAAAGAGATGTGGATTCTCTATTCTGTTCCACTGATCTATGTGTCTGTTTTTGTGCCAGTACCACACTGTCTTGATGACCACAGCTTTGTAGTACAACCTGAAATCTGGCATTGTGATGCCCCCAGATATGGTTTTCTTTTTTAAAATTCCCCTGGCTATTCGGGGTCTTTTCTGATTCCACACAAATCTTAAAATAATTTGTTCTAACTCTCTGAAGAAAGTCCATGGTATTTTGATAGGGATTGCATTAAACGTGTATATTGCCCTGGGTAACATTGACATTTTCATAATATTAATTCTGCCAATCTATGAGCATGGAATATTTTTCCATCTCTTTGTGTCTTCCTCAATTTCTTTCAGAAGTGTTCTGTAGTTTTTAGGGTATAGATCCTTTACCTCTTTGGTTAGGTTTATTCCTAGGTATCTTATGCTTTTGGGTGCAATTGTAAATGGGATTGACTCTTTAATTTCTCTTTCTTCAGTCTCATTGTTAGTGTATAGAAATGCCACTGATTTCTGGGCATTGATTTTGTATCCTGCCACGCTACCGAATTGCTGTATGAGTTCTAGCAATCTTGGGGTGGAGACTTTTGGGTTTTCTATGTAGAGTATCATGTCATCGGCGAAGAGGGAGAGTTTGACTTCCTCTTCGCCGATGACATGATACATCCAGAAGTGGACCCTGAACTTTATGGGCAACTAATATTCGATAAAGGAGGAAAGACTATCCATTGGAAGAAAGACAGTCTCTTCAATAAATGGTGCTGGGAAAACTGGACATCCACATGCAGAAGAATGAAACTAGACCACTCTCTTTCACCATACACAAAGATAAACTCAAAATGGATGAAAGATCTAAATGTGAGACAAGATTCCATCAAAATCCTAGAGAAGAACACAGGCAACACCCTTTTTGAACTCGGCCATAGTAACTTCTTGCAAGATACATCCACGAAGGCAAAAGAAACAAAAGCAAAAATGAACTATTGGGACTTCATCAAGATAAGAAGCTTTTGCACAGCAAAGGATACAGTCAACAAAACTCAAAGACAACCTACAGAATGGGAGAAGATATTTGCAAATGACATATCAGATAAAGGGCTAGTTTCCAAGATCTATAAAGAACTTATTAAACTCAACACCAAAGAAACAAACAATCCAATCATGAAATGGGCAAAAGACATGAACAGAAATCTCACAGAGGAAGACACAGACATGGCCAACATGCATATGAGAAAATGCTCTGCAGCACTTGCCATCAGGGAAATACAAATCAAAACCACAATGAGATACCACCTCACACCAGTGAGAATGGGGAAAATTAACAAGGCAGGAAACAACAAATGTTGGAGAGGATGCGGAGAAAAGGGAACCCTCATACACTGTTGGTGGGAATGTGAACTGGTGCAGCCACTCTGGAAAACTCTGTGGAGGTTCCTCAAACAGTTAAAAATAGACCTGCCCTACGACCCAGCAATTGCACTGTTGGGGATTTACCCCAAAGATACAAATGCAATGAAACGCCGGGACACCTGCACCCCGATGTTTATAGCAGCAATGGCCACGATAGCCAAACTGTGGAAGGAGCCTCGGTGTCCAACGAAAGATGAATGGATAAAGAAGATGTGGTTTATGTATACAATGGAATATTACTCAGCTATTAGAAATGACAAATACCCACCATTTGCTTCAACGTGGATGGAACTGGAGGGTCTTATGCTGAGTGAAGTAAGTCAGTCGGAGAAGGACAAACATTATATGTTCTCATTCATTTGGGGAATATAAATAATAGTGAAAGGGAATATAAAGCAAGGGAGAAGAAATGTGTGGGAAATATCAGAAAGGGAGACAGAACGTAAAGACTGCTAACTCTGGGAAACGAACTAGGGGTGGTAGAAGGGGAGGAGGGCGGGGGGTGGGAGTGAATGGGTGACGGGCACTGGGGGTTATTCTGTATGTTAGTAAATTGAACACCAATAAAAAATAAATTAAAAAAAAAAGAGATGTGGATTATTGGGCAGTGGTGAGTGGTTTCGCTGGTTGTTCAGAGATCTAGAAGGAATACTGAAATATAAAGAAGAAGGTGTGAGAAAACAGAATGGGGATGGGTCCCCAAGAATAGGCACAAAGGATGGAGACCTTTGCTTTGCCTGCTAACACTCCCGAGAGCAGCCACTCAGAAGGGAGCCTGTCGAGATTCTAGGCAGAGAATAAGTGCCCAGCAAAGACATATTAATTGGGAAATAACTGAAATGGTCCTTGTCCCCAGCAAACTGCAATGAGTAAAACTGTTTGAGCTATACAAAGAAGTGAAACCCTCCCCACAAAATTCACAAAAGAAGAATTAAAAAGGGACAATGAAACTTTCTCACTAGTAATCAAAAAATGCAATTAAAACACAAATGAGATACTGCTTTTCCTTAGCAAAAGAATGCAGATACAAAAATAGAAGTTTTACATATATAATGTAAGAACATATTATATAGTATAAACTTTTGTATATTGGCAGACAATGAATTTGCTGAAAGTAAATTTTTTTTCATATTTGCACTGGAAAATAATTACGGAGAGTTCTCATCTTATTTAAATTAAAAGTTCTTTTTAGATTAAGTTCTGGGGAACTAAGGTACAATGTGATGATTATAGTTAGTAAGACTGTATCATACAATTGAAAGTTGCTAAGAGAGTAGGTAGTTGTTCTCACTTCAAAAAAGAAATGGTAGTTATGTGACATGATGGGGGTGTCAGCTAACACTATTTTGGTAAGCATTTTCCCATATTTAAGTGTATAACACTAACAAGCTGTACACTTTAAACTTACACAGTGTTATATATCAATTATGATGTCAAAAGGGTTGAAAAATAAAAAAAAAATGAGTCTTCTTTTTAGTAAGGACTTCCTCTCATGAATTGTTGTAAAGCTATTCGTCACGTGCTGCCCATCACTGGACTAAAAATCTATCATCATGGCCGGCAACCAAATATTTAATATTTATCTGAAAGAATTCATCATGATATATGCGTTTCATGAAATGTGAGTTTTCAATTTCCAGAATTCTATTTTCGAATGGTCAGGTCTTCACCCACAGAGCCTCTCATCTCTCAGGCCATGCACAAGGCTGCGGATCTTGCTGAGGAGATGAGTGGGACTCCTTTCCCAACCTCCAGGAACCAAAAGAAATAGGCCCTGTTGTGTGCAGCTCAGGAAGGAACAGCAACTTCTCAGGCAGGCACATCTCAGCAAGTCCAACTGTACCAGGACCTTTCAGGTCAGCTCTCCAGATACTACTCCTGACACACAAGTCACCCATGAATTATTCAATACTTCATACTAAAAGATTTTCCATTTTTACATGCTAACAAAAATAATGTTGGAAGCTAAATTTAAGATCCTATATTATTGTTCACCTTGTGTCAGGCAGCTTTTATTTAAGGCCTACAGGTGTCCACTCATTTAGGAAAATGAGGTTGTATTAATTTATGGGAACATGTCCTGAAACAGGATTGTCCTAGAAACTGCTACCAAAACATCAAAGGAATTAATATTTAATAAGACCTAACATTTATTAAGTACATACCCAATTCCAGATATTGTTCTAAGTACTTTGCCTATGTTAATTAATTTATCTGAGAAAATTTTACAGTTGAGGAAAATAAGCCTCACCCAAAAGATAACTGACTTAACCAACCAAGGTCACACTGCTAAAAATGGCCAGACCAGAATCTGAATCCAGGTGAGAAGGTTCTGAGACTATATTCTTAACTACCAAGCTATTTGATAAAGTTAAAGAAAAAAAAAAAAAACTGAATATGGGAGAACTGGTGGCAATTTTTCTGATTAAAAATTGGTCTAGTAAATATAGAGTTGGAAATTTATGATGCGTTTAAAGAAATAAAATCACAATCACAATTTTGTTATTTCAAGAACAAAAAGGTTTCTAAGTCAGGTGAGCTCTGGGTAGGATTGTGGGTTAGACACCAAGTGGCTGAATTGTGGCTGCCAGCGATTTGCGTCTTCTAATGTGTACCAAGCCAACACATTAAGCCTCATTACCTCAGTTATACTGAATTACATTTTGTAATTTAATGAAATGTGAAGTTAGACCATGCAGTGCAGTCATCAGCTCGTGCTGATGTGTTTTCTGGCAACAGATCAATTGGAAAGACTCAATTCTCAATCTTCCCTACTGATGGAGGTGATCAGACCATGACCTTGCCACATTTTGGCCCAAGTGCCAAATGTTTCTTTCGTTGTATCTTTTCTCAAAGTGGTTATTTACAATACAAATTATATTTTATACACAAATTATAATTTTATTGTTATCTTCTATCATTATTTCTCTTTTCCTTTTGATAAGAAGGCCATATGTAAAGAGACTGTTGGAAAAATGTGGCCCACCCAAGATATTGAAGACTAATACAAGGCAGAGTCCTGTTTAGAAGGATGACTTCAGTGTCAACATAGTAGGAAGAGCTAAGTGTCCTTGTGTGTTTTTTGGAAAGATCCTGGTACTTTGGTAACTAGATCCCATTAGAAGAGCTGCAAGGAGAATCTGCTTCAGGCCTCTTCAGGCTTGACTTTTTTATTATTATTATTATTTTTTGATAGCAATAGATAGATGATAGATAGATAGATAGATAGATAGATAGATAGATAGATAGATAAAAAGATGTAGAGGTAGAGAGAGAGAGAATCCCAAGCAGACCCCTCACTGAGCACGGAGGCAACATAGGGCTTGATCTCACAACCCTGAGACACATGAGCTCAATGGATATCAACATTCAGGAGCTTAACTGACTGAAGCACTCAGGCACCCCTACTCTTTGTTTTTACTGTAGCAAGAGGAGGTTATTACAGTGAGGTTTCAGAGCACACAGGTAGAATGGATGCTCTAAATGTTCCTCTGAAAGTAAAATAAAGGCAGGATGTCAGAGGAGAGGAGGAAAGAGAAATGGCTTTTGTCCTAGAGTCTCCATTTTCTTTCGGGTCAATTACTACATAAATAAAGAAAAAGAATCAAGAGGTTTCCCTGACAGCAGTTCACAAAATGTGGTCCTTTGGGTATAACATCAGTAACACCTGGGAATTTGTCAGAAAAGTAAATTCTTGGGTCTACTAAAGTCTGTGTGTGTGTGTGGGGGGGGGGGGGGGAGTGGTTGTCTCAGCAATTCGTGGTTTAACAAGACTTCCAAGTAATTCTGATGTATAGTTAAGTATGAGGACCACTGGCTCAGACTACTCCTAAGATTCTCCCATCTGTTGATCATTAATAGTCAACAATTAGTATTTGCAGGAGTAAACAACTAAATATTAGCCCAAACACATAGAAGTAGGGGATACAGTCATTATGAGTTGTCTTCTGATCCACGGAGATGTGTCAAGTCCTCAGTTTAGGTCCAATTTGGTATCCCAAGTCAGGTTATCATATCCAGGATTGAAAGGAAATAAGAGCCAACATCCCCTTGGTTGTAAATGTCATTTAAGAAAGAAGCATCCTTGTAGATTATATTTGTACTCTTGTCCTATTATTTACTTAAAACATACTCCTAAAAGTGGATTTTTCAGAGACTCAAAACCATGAATATTTAAAAATGTAATCTATTTTAAAGAGATCCTCCAGAACACTGTAACGACCTGTACCCTTAACCCACAGGGGCAACATCACTACATGGTTCCATCTTTCCACCTTGTCCCAACTGGCATTTTTTATGCGGCACTTTAAATGTGTTTCCCTCTGGTTACATAATGATGAAATAATCTGTCAGATGGATTAACTTGTATTTCTTCTTTGAAGGGTTTTTCTTCATTCTTTTTTATTGTCTCATTTAGCCTCTTAGAAAATGCTAAACGGTACTGATAGATTTCCTGTTACATTCCAGGGACAAATTCCAGGCTGACATGACACACATGCACATAAACACACTCAGCACACTTGCAGGCACACACTGCATCCCATTAACCAGAGAGCTTCTAGTATTTTTTATCTACCTTCATAAAAGTAATGGTACTAGATATTTTTTTCTTTAACTTTTTCATCTGATTTGGATATCAAGGTTATACTCCCCTGACAACATGAGGTAGGCATTTTTTCCCCTCTAATTTTTTATTGCCTTAACAAGTTTTTTTTTATAATATACAGATTATCTGTTTCTTAAAATTTAGTAAAAATTGCCTAAAAATCTGCTTGGGCGGGGAAGGGGAGGGGGTGTTTGGTGGGAAAATTATTTTTGGTATAATTTCACACTCTTTGATAGTTATCAAGGTACTGAGCTATTTATTTGAGTCATTTGATAATTCATGTTTTCTAGAAGAATATTTCATAAGTAGTGACTCAAAAATATAGAAGAAACCTGATTAATCAATTATGTTATAGAGAAATTAAAAAGCTATTGAGGTCTCTACAACTTAATCAGGTCTGACTTTTTAAAAATAATCTTTTTATTTTGAGATAACTTTAGACTTACACAACAGTCACAGAAATCATACAAAGTATTCATAGGCCTTTTATTATCTCCTCCTAGTGTTATTGTTTTATATAGCCACAGAAACTTATAAAAACAAAAAAAACTAACATTGTTGCAACGCTATTAACTAAACTATAGATTTCATTTGGATTTCACCAGTTTTTTCACTAAGATCCAATTCAGGATTCTGATCATGGCACTTAGTTGTCATGTTTCTTTCAATTTGTGGCAGTTCCTTGGTCTCTCCTTATCTTTTATGAACTTGATACTTTTGCGGAATACTGATCAGGTGTCTACTAGAATGTCCCTTCGTGTGGGTTTGTCTGATATTTTCTCAGGATTGGATTAAACTTATGCTTCCTGGGAAGAACACCAGAGAGATCTTCCCTTCACAATGTATCATATCAGGGTTTAAAGAATATTGATGTATCTTACAAGTGATGATGTTAACTGGGATCATTTGATTAAGGTATTATCTGCCAAGTTTCTTCACTGTATTCTGGGAATGGATGATACTTTGAAGTTATATAATGTCCTGTCTCTCTTAAACTTTTAGTCAATAATTTTAGTAATTATTTGTGGATCTTGCCTGCAGCAATTATTATGGTATCCTATGGCATTTTCTATCTTGCTCGTGGCTTCTACATTTATTAATCGGATTTCTTCTGTAAGAAGACTAATCCTTTCTTCATTCTTATTTACTCATTCAGCTATTTATTTATATCATCATGAACTCATAGGTATTTATCTTTCCCTAACTCTGAAATCAACCGTGTCTCCAAGTAGCCGAGGTTATGATTTTTTTTAGAGAGTGGTATTTTGGAACCAAGATCTGGACTGTGGATGTTTTAATCTTATTTTATAATCTGTGTCTTTTAAAGAGTAAATTTAATTCATCCATGTTTTATGGTGAAGAATAATATACTCAGAATAATTTCTATCACCTTTTTTATGTTTCTGTTTACTATGCATTTTATTTCATTTTTCCCATCTTTCCTACCTTCTATTAACTTGATGAAATGTTCTTTATTCTTTTTTTTTTCTTCTGCTGACTTTGAAGCTGTGGAGTGTATTAGATATTTAGTTAGTATTAAATTTTTAATGTAAATACTTGTCTAAATTTTTTTCTAGCAACATCCAGCATTATTCAGTATTTCTAGCCTCCTTCTAAACCAGTCATCCCTTTCACAGCATCAATGCATAGACTCATCCACATGAGTGCCTTTATTTTTACTTCAGTGTTTAAAAAACTATTTAGGGATCCCTGGGTGGCGCAGCGGTTTGGTGCCTGCCTTTGGCCCAGGGTGCGATCCTGGAGACCCGGGATCAAATCCCACATCAGGCTCGCGGTGCATGGAGCCTGCTTCTCCCTCTGCCTATGTCTCTGCCTCTCTCTCTTTCTCTCTCTGTGACTATCATAAATAAATAAAAATTTTAAAAAAATTAAAAAAAAATAAAAAACTATTTAAGTAAACATAGCATACATGTAGGATTTGGTCTATTTTCACAAAATGAGTAACTAAGCACACTTTATATCATAAAGGACAAGAAACAAACTCTCACTCTGGAATCACATCCTTCCCCTGAACCCCACCAGGGGTTAACCATTACTTGACATCTGGCAGCACAAAATTGTTTTGACTTACTTCATACTTTTATATAAACTGAATCATACAGCTTTTACTTTTATTTCCAGCTTCCTTCATGTAATATTATTTTTGTGAGATTAATCTGTATTTTCTGCACAGAGTAAACAGTTCAGTCTCATTGCTATGTACTGTTTGGTTGGGAGTATATCACTTATTTATACAGGCCACCATTAGTAGGCATTTGAGATCCGGCATCCATCGCTTTTTAGAAGGATGAACACTGTTTCAGTATCTGTCTGAAGCAGAATTATGCCATCACGCGGGCTGAGGGGCAGCCACCTGATGTATAAACCGGTGCTGTTATAAATAAGCATTGACATGGAGGAAAATGAATCAATGCCTGCATTTTGTTATGATTTCTAATGCTCCTCAGCCTTATTGGCCCACCTGCAGGAAGGATGGGACTTTAGGAATTGTGTTTCCATTAAGCAACTGTTGTAACTCTTCAGCTTAGGAACATTTGGAAAGTTCTCCTTGTCTTTGGAATGTTGGCCACAGCTCCATTTTTCCCTGCACTTGGTAAGAAATGTGAACTGCCAACTAAGTCAGTTTTTTACAATCCATGTGTTTTCTGAGGAGTGGCAACATCCACCCTACCTGCTGGGGATCAGAAACCATGAGACTGGTATTCAAAGAGAACCCTAGGAGATTTCCCTTTTTAGGAAAACAAATCTCTCAGTGGGATAGTTTCAGAAGAAGCAGAATGAGCAAACTTCCTCAATGAAGAGGAAGAATACATATGGCCAGGACACGTCCAAGGTGACTGCGTAGAAGACTCCAGAGTAAGATACTCCTTCTCCTCTTACTAAAAGCCCATTGACAAGGAAGATGAGAGGACAGTTCTGGCAAGGTTTCTACAAGAGCACGTGAAATGCTGAAATACCAGACCCAAGGAGAACTGCCAAACCCTTGAGAAAACCACAACCACAGGGACTCCTAAAGCTTTCAGCAGGGCCAAAAGAGGGGATATGGGGTGGAGGGAGAGTATTAAATCCACCCACCTGGTTAAATAAGCTATTCATCTTATGGCCTTGTGCTTTATAACTCTCATCTTACTACTTGAGAATCAAAGAGGGATCCAGATAGGGACCCGGTTAGAACCGAAGAGAAGAAAAATCCAATTGTTTATCTTTTTTGAGTAAGCAGTGAAACAACTGCAAGGCAAAGACTACATACTTGACATCTTGGATCAACAAGGGAGCCATGCCAAGTGTCAGATTAAATATTCCACAGCTGAGGTGTTTGCATAACTTTTCAGTGGCTACCATCTAAAGAAAGAAAAACAGTGGTGGGGCCTTTAAAAAAAAAATGATTCCCTTAACTTGACATGCTCACAGTGTACTGCCAGCAATTGCTCTCAACTTGGAAGGCAAGGCCATGCATATCTTGTCCCCAGGGTGTGTGTGCCAGCTGGAAAGCGTGGCCCTGGATTTCCATTTGCTCCAGAATGCAAAGACCCACTGTGCGCCCCAAAGGCCCTAGCGGCACTGCTGTATTGTTTAACCATGTCTGCTTTGGCTAAGAAGCAAATCATTTTAAAAAGGAATTTCCTGATTCTTGAAGTGTCTGTTGTGTTTCAGTAATGAGTTTGCAATCGCTGAGTGCGTTTTCAGTTTGGGTTGGCTCCATGGGTCTGCTGAGGAAACTGGAGACAGGTCTCTTATTGCAACAAAATAATAAGTCTGAACAAATCAACTTTATTGTCATTGGCTCTGGTGTGGTTTGGATTAATTTTAGCTTTATATTTCTAAAGGATTACTCAATAGGTAAGCTTCTTCAATCAGGTTTATATGAGGGAAAGGAGAGAACTGACATACCCCAAGCACCTACTAAGTGTCGGGTGTTTTCATCGTATCCCAATGACTTTTCCTAACAACCTGGGGAAGTGATTGGTACTCTATTCACTCTACTGATGAGGAAATGGAGCTGCTGAGAGGGTTATTCCATTGCCAGAGGTCATGTAGTAAAGAGCATAACTGTGAAGTCCAATGGCTTGGTTTCTTTCTTTTTTCTTTTTAAAAAGATTTTATTTAAAATTATTCCTGAGGGATCCCTGGGTGGCGCAGCGGTTTAGCGCCTGCCTTTGGCCCAGGGCACCATCCTGGAGACCCGGGATCGAGTCCCACGTCGGGCTCCCAGGTGCATGGAGCCTGCTTCTCCCTCTCCCTGTGTCTCTGCCTCTCTCTCTCTCTCTCTCTCTCTCTCTCTCTCTGTGTGTGTGTGTGTGTGACTATCATAAATTAAAAAAATAAAAATAAATAAAATTATTCCTGAGAGACACAGAGAGACAGGCAGAGACACAGGCAGAGGGGGAGAAGCAGGCTCCCCGCAAGGAGCCCAGTGTGGGACTCATCCTAGGACCCTGGGATCACACTTGGTTTCATCTTAGATCTGCCATTTACTCTCGAGACCTCAGGCAAGTCACTTCACCTTTCTGCTCCAACTTCCCCATCTGGAACCTAGGAATAATCATCAGAATACTCCATCCAGGATTAAATAGTGTAACATGTGGAAAGTGATGAGTACAGTAACTGGTCAATAAATTCAGCCAGGGTTAAGTGATACTTGCAGATATTTCAGCCTAGGACAGCTCCTTTCCAAATGCCACTCACCACCCTGCCAGTCAGCGCCTCTCTCTTCCATAGGGAAGGTTGAAGTCAACACGGGTATTCAAGAGACTCAAAGGAGAAGGCCATTTAATATCCTGATTTTCAAATTATTTTCCCTAGGGAGGCAAACAAGGGCTGTAGCTCTGGCTCAGCTTCTACAAAAGAAGCTTCTTGGGATGAGAGGCCAGAAAGAAAGGAGACCTGATGGGAGATACGGAGGTTGGAGGGCTCTTTGATCTCATTGTTCAGGCCAGTGACTTGGAGGCAGAATTTAACAATGAAAAATGAACATGTGACGTGTATTCTCAGGACTGCTGACATCTGCTCCACTCACATAGCAAGATGGGGTGGAGCTCGTGATGCTGGTGTCAATCATGGTGCCCATCAGCATGGCGCTCCAACCCCACCTGATGCTTCCTATGTACTGGGCTCTGTACTGGCACCTGTGGTCCAGAGGAGTAAGATGTGGTCGCTGTCCTTGCGGAACCCCAGACAAGTGATCCAATGAGCCCACTAATCACAGAGACCTTACTTTCTACTGAGGCTGTGAAACTCTAGCTCCTCTTGAATTCATTCTATAAGAAGACTTGTATACTTCTTAGTTGTCACATACCTATGAACTCTGGATGCTGTACGAAGCAGCTTAGCCACTTTTCTTTAATAATCCTCAAAATCAACAATTAGGAGGGAGGCCCATAATGCAGCCAAGTTAGTTAATCATGTGGAACTTACCCCAGTTTTGTAAGGATTTCTTGGGCAGCAGTAACCACCCCTGGGGACCTGAAATCAGGAGACTTGAACATGAGCTCTGCCCCTGTCACTGAATAGGCTGCACAATTTTAGCCATAATCACTCAAACTATCTGAGTCATATTTTTGTGTCTATAAAACGGGGAAGATGAATAATGTTGAGGCCACAGGTTTACTACCCAAGAGTAAATAGATTAATGTCTTTGAAAGCATTTTTATGCAGTAATGACTTGGTAAATATTTATTCTTGTTACTTCCCTTCATACTTTCACTTCCATTTATTTTGGATAAATTTTGCATCATATGACTTTTAGATTGTGTTTCTTGCTTTATATTATGATGTCTGTGAATATTTTAATAAAGAGAAGGTAAAAATGAATAGCATCAGTGAGCCATTTTTCAATACCACATCCATGAGGGACAATGGGTAAAGAAAAAAAATGCTGTTTTGTTTATTATTATTATTATCATCATCATCATCATTATATATTTTTTAGAGAGACAGTGAGAGGACTGGTGGGAAGGGACAGAGAGAATCTCAAGCAGACTCCCCAATTGAGCATGGAGCCCAACATGGGGCATGATCTCATCACCCTGAGAAAACGTCCTGAGCTGAAACCAAGAGTCCAACGCTTAACTGACTGAGCTACCCAGGTGCCTCTATTTCTTTTTTAAATCGTTATTGTGATTATTTACCTTATGTAGGGTATTGTGCTAAATACTGTATGTATGTTTCTAAAATCTCAGAACATTCTTATTCTCACAATGAACTCATTAAATATGGTTCCTTCCATTTTACAAACAGGGAAACTATGGTTCTGAAAGCCTAGGCAAGATTCTCAAAATCAAAAATCTAGTAAGTAGTTGAACTGGGATGTGAACTTCTGTCTGACTCCAAAGTATAGGTTTCAACACAACTGATTCTATGTCTGAGGATGATAATAACTAGAAAATCTGAAATGGCAAAGGGAAGACTAATAACAATGTCCATTTATTATGTTTATAGGGAAGTGAAGTGAGATAGGGCTTTGAGGCTTGGATAATTACTATAAATATGTATCTATGGACAGAAAGTTGTGAGATATGATCTAAACAAACGAGTAGAAAGCATAAAATACAGGTGACCCTTGAACAACACAGGCATTAGAGATGGCACTCCCCTGTATGGTTGAAAATCTGAGTAAAATTTCTGACTGTCCCAGAAAGTGACAACTAACAGTCTGAGTGAGATTTGCTGCCCCAAATCTAGAAGGGCATTTGGCACACAGTAGATGCTTAATACATAGTTGTTAAATGAATGAATAAATGAAGAATGGACAAATAAGGCTCTTTTTGTTTTTTCACCTTTACATCTCTCTAAGTCCTAACATAGCACTTGTAATTTGCTTATTGACTGAAAGTTCACAGCGATTTTATATACAATGTCTTATTTGTGACCTAACAATGCTTTAAAATAGATTGGTATTCTTATTTCCATCTGTCTTAGTCAACTTGGGCTGCTATAACAAAATATCTCAGATTCAGTATCTTAAACAAGAAACATTTTTTCCTCACAGTACTGGAGACTAGGAAGTCCAGGGGCAAGGTACCAGCCAGTTTGGTTCATCGTAAAAGCTTCCTCTCCTGGCTTGCAGACAACCACCTTTTCACTGGGCCTTACTTGGTAGACAGAAGGAGACAGCTCTCGTCCCCTTCTCTTCTTATAAGGATACTAACCTCATTTGTGAGGGCTGCACCCCCATGACTTCATCTAAACCAATCACCACCCAAAGGCTCCTGATACCATCACATTGGGGTTGGGACTTCAACATATGAATTTAGGCAAGAGAGACACCAACTTTTGGTCCATAATACAACCTACAGAACGAAATCATAATACAAGCAAATGTAATGATTTTTCCAAGGTCATTGATAAAGGATAAATCAGATTTGAAGCCCAATTCTTTTTCCATAAGTCTAGGACTCTCTCCTTTAAGGACCACTGTATTTCCTTGTGTTAGAACCCATAAATAACTACTGAACTGGGAATAAATAGAATACTGAAGCACAGCTCCCTCCCCTTGGAGGTTTAGAATAGGCAAGAATCTTCAGGAACACAAAAAAACCCAGTTACATAAAGCTATTTTTTGACTTTGAGGTTTTGGTTTTCTTTTTTGTTTTTTAAATTTTTATTATTTTTAAAATTAAATATGGTCTCCAAAGTTTATTTTGTGATAGGCAATCTGTCCTCACACTGCTATCTCCTTCCTCCCCACCCCCCACTTTAAGTGGAAAAAATGGAGACTCTGTGAGGTAGAGTAATTTCAATAGGCCACGTAACAGTAAGATGAGAGAGACAGGATTTGAATCCAGGAGAGGATGCCTCCCCTTTCTACCTACAAGGGAGCCTAGTTCTTAATATGGCCATTGAGAAAGCACTGTGTGCCCTTCTCTTTGGTCTGCCTGCTCTAGCAAGCAGGGGTCAGTATAGTGTTCTCTTCTCCCATAGAAGTGGACAAGATACAAGTCTCTGAAAGTTTAAATCCTTGGTCATTCATTCTTCTTCCTTAAGTATGTGTGCATACAAATATCTATATATAGATTTATAGATGTATTCTAAGTACATACATACATATGTATATGTGTCTGAAAAGTCCTTAAAGCCCATATAATTTTTCTGAATTTGATGAGCTCTTTAACCTCCAAATATTTCTGTAATCTGTCATTAAGCCTCAGAAATCCTGGAACCCTCATATAAAGTTAACCCAGATTCCAAACTTAATGATATTTATCCACCACTAATCTCTGTATCTATTTTTAACAGAAATATCTTATCTGTTTTCCAGACAGAACATGTCTGTATAACAAGCCACTGCAGCAAATTCTTCATCCTTGTAGATCAGAATATAAGACCTAGATCTTAACCCAGAGACTGATTTACCTTTGATTTTTTACGGTGGACTAGCAAGGGGAAGGAAGGACTGTGTAACTTAGACATTATGGAGACTAATTCACATGCAATGCTACATTTAAATTCGTGTGTCTGTCAATGTGTGATTATGTCACCTAATTTGTAATTCCATTCTCTGTTCTACCCAAGCTCAGCCAAAGCAAAATGGATCAAAACAAACAAAAAATTAAGAATTTGCTTCATTTGATGACAGTTATAAATGTGGAGCATTCTTCCAATTTACATGATGAGCTGCTTTTCCCTGGTACCCACTATACATGAAAAACTTGTGTGTCTCTGGTGTGACCTAAGTCAAGAACCTACAGAGGAGCCACCTCGGAAGGCTTCAACTAATGACACAAATAATGCCAGAATGCTTTGGAACGGTCCATTGGAAGTGGACCCGTCTTTTAATGTTGACTTGAGAACAAAGAAGAAATGCAAGACAGACAAAACCAAGATGCCCACCCTACTTTCTGCATCTATAGTACGAAGGATTTGGACTGATTAAGAGAATGCTAAGGATCATTTAAGCTGCAATATTCGCTGATGATCTGATTTTCCCCTACATAATATGCTTCTCTGCCAAACCCAATGGTATTTTCACAGAAACCCAAACTACTTTACATGAGAAGGCTGCTTAATAGAATTTCCCTGTGAATAAAATAAAAAAGCTTTTTTGAGGCCCAAAATGGATTTATAGCATATCAGTCCTGGAATAGTTTTCTTTTTCCCTTTGATTTCTTATCCTAGACTCATGAGCCACAGAGTACAACACACAGGCAGTTAGCTGTTTATGCTTCTAATGAACTTCAGAAGTTGTCAAGGTCTGTGCTAGAACAATGAAGAGACTACAGGTATGTCACATTTCTAGAAAATTTGGAGTTACTGAGAAATAATTTTTTCAAACTTTAAGATGTTCCAGAGCAGCTTGTTATTTAAAGTACTGACATGGCAGGGGATCCCTTCCTATAGCCAATAGCCTTCTGTCAGCTTTTCTATTTGGCAAGTTGAAACTTTCATAAGCTGTGTTTATTTAAAGTGATTACACCTGAGGATAAATAGAGAGCATTAAACTCAGGAAAGGGACAAAATCTCTGGTGAACCGGTGGTGGCTTGCATTTGGTGCCCAATGTCAATGCCATGGGGCCTCCTCATTATCAGTGCATTTAGAAGTTAAGCATCTTGAAGATGATGTTTCTTAAAAAGCACATATTTAGGGACACCTCAGTGACTCAGTGGTTGAGCATCTGCCTTCAGCTCAGGTTGTGATCCCTGGTCCTGGGATCGAGTCCCACATCAGGTTCCCTGCAGGGAGCCTGCTTCTCCCTCTGCCTATGTCTCTGCCTCTCTCTCTGTGTCTCTCATGAATAAATAAAATACATTTTTTTAAAAAAGCACAGATTTATTACACCCATCTGTCAAGGCTATCATCAGAGTGCTATCATCAGAACACCTAAGCAAGTTTAATAAAAAAAAAAAATTAATGAAGAGTCTTCACAATATTCCTTCTTGAATATAAATAAAAATACAGTATGGAAAATGTCAGCTAAAATAAAAGATGGTCACAAAAAATTGAGATGCAGGCATATGCTCAGAATACAGTTGACTCATGAACAACAGGGGAGTTGGGGTGCCAATCCCCAGCACAACCGAAAATCTGCAGGTAACTTTTGACTCTCTGAAAACTTTACTACAGGAAGCCTTATTGATAACATAGTCAACTGACACATATTTTGCATGTTATATATATTATGTTCTTATGATAAAGTAAGATAGAGAAGAACTATTATTAAGAACATCATAGGGGGGGTAATCCCTGGGTGGCTGAGCGGTTTAGTGCCTGCCTTCGGCCCGGGGCGCAATCCTGGAGTCCCGGGATCAAGTCCCACATCAGGCTCCCGGCATGGAGCCTGCTTCTCCCTCTGCCTGTGTCTCTGCCTCTCTCTCTCTCTCTCTGTCTATCGTAAATAAATAAATAAATCTTTAAAAAAAAAAAAAGAACATCATAAGGGAGGGAAATACATTTACAGTACTGTTTTTGGAAAAAAAAAAAGTCTACCTATTCATCAACTCACACAGTTTAAACTTGTGTTGTTCAAGGGTCAACTGTATTTTCTGAAATGGAGACACACAGAGGCCTTTTTCTCTTCTTCACTGGCAATTGTAATTCTAAGCCCTCATTTAACTAAGAAGGGTCTGTCTGAAACGAGTGGCTCTGAATAAGAAAATAATTTGAGGATGCCCCCAAAAAAGTCATCTCGTAACGCCACTGAATCTGATAAACTTTTAAACTCCAACTTTTCCCAAGGGACACTGTGTAAAAGATTTGTATTTAAATCCCCAGTTTCCACAGCTTCAAGAGGATCTGTTGGCAGTGTAGAGTTATCATCAGCATGACTTTTCACTTTTCACTTGATCTGATGTGGCTGGTGTTTTCTGAGCCAGTGCAGAACCACGGTCTTATAGACCAAATGTGTCCATATGCGTATGTGTTGAAGCCTACTCCCCGGGTATGCTGGTATTAGGAGGGAGAGTCTATAAGAGATGATCTGGTCCTGTGGGTGGAGCCCTCAGGAATAGGATTAGTGTTTTCCTAAAAGAGATCCCAGCCCCTTCTTCCATGTGAGGACAGAGTGAGGGGACAGTGATTTGTGAAGCAGGAATCAGACCACACCAAACAGCGAATCTGCTGGAGCCTTGATGTCCAACCTCCAGCCCCCAGAACTGTGAGAAATAAATGTTTCTTGAAGCCACTGAGTCTCCTGTAGTATTTTGTGACAGGGCCCAAACAGATGCAGCCACACAGTAGGCCCTAATACTGCCTAACTGTGCTGATAAGAAGCAATCCAATAAACTTTCCCTACCTTTTTAGGAAGGCTAGCTTTTTACCCTCAGCTCATGGAAATGCCTTTGTCATCTGCTGTTTGGTTTCTCTGAAGCTATTTATAGCTCAGGTTATGTCCTCCTCCAGGCTACTTCTTTTTTCTAATTTCATAAACTGAGTATCATGTCCCAACTTGTTCTAATTGCTCCCTCCACCATTCTGCATGTGAGGGATACTTTAAAGTGGTTAAAGAAAAAATTTCACGCATCTGCCTAACATTCAATGAACAGCTATATGCAAACCATCTATATGCAACAACAACAACAAAAAAAAACTACTTTGGAGGATCCAAAGTTGAATCAGACTCAGACCCAACTCTCATGTAGTTTCAACTTACAGGCAAGATCTAAAACAAAACCAAACCAAATCAGGACAGAAGAAAGTGTTAGATGTCAGTAGCATGGCAAGTTCTAAGGGAAAATGACATTTAGTCTTTCTAGGGAGGTCAGAAGAGTCTTGTGGAAGTCATTTTTTGGTTGAGCCTTAAAGAATTCTTTAAAAAAAAAAATGATTTAAAAAAATCTTATAAGAAAGAAGTCCCTTATAAGGGCTTTTTAAAATCTTATAAGAAACAGTCTATTTCCTATTTCTGATGTCACAGTCCCAGCAAGTGGTTTTCTACCAAATTTAATGGAAGTTACACACAATGTTTTGTGCATGGGAGGAGGAAGAAAGAGAAGTAACCACAAAATTCAAAAATACAAAAACAAAAACAAAATACTGGGTAACTTTTAGCATCTGTTCCACTCCCACATTAATGAAATTCACCTGGGAATTCTGAGCAGAAGGAGAAACAGACCACAAGAGCGGGTTGGGGGGTGGGGGGGTGGGATAAAGAAGGGCATCCTGGTGAATGAAATGTCATGGCGGGAGAAAAAAGCCACAGGGTGCCCAAGGACAGACCTCACTCCCCTTCCCCAAATCCGGAGGACACTATGCTGGGAAGCTGAGGCTCTGCTCAGTTGTGTCCCCAAAATATCGCTGCCTGCTGCAGCACCCAGGGGAAGAGAGGAGAGGGCAGTGGGGAGGGAGCAGACTAGGGTGGGGGGCAGGCCTAAGGGAAGGAGATGCTTAACTGAGCAGATGGCAAAGGGTGAAGGAGCTATATTTGGAGAGACGTACAGTGCTGAGGAGCTCTTAAACTGAAAAACAAATGTCCTAAACTTCATTATTTTTTAAAAAAGGAAGATGTCCTTGCCATCCCTATCCTACACCCAACCTGTTAATAATTTAGTCCCTTTTTCTTTTCTTTTCCTCCTCCTTCTTTTCTTTTTTCTTTTCTTTTCTTTTCTTTTCTTTTCTTTTCTTTTCTTTTCTTTTCTTTCTCTTCTTTCCCTTTCTCTCTTTTCTCTCTCTCTTTCTTTCTTTCTTTCTTTCTTTCTTTCTTTCTTTCTTTCTTTCTCTCTTTCTCTCTCTCTCTCTCTCTTTCTCCTTCTCCTTCTCTTTCTTCTTCTTCTTGCATTTTATTAATACTTTGCTCCTGCTTGAGAGAGGTCAGGGATCTCATTGGACTGAGATTGGGCATGGATGGGCCTGTACTCAGAATTTCTACTGACCCCAGACCCACCAAGCAAGTAATGTGAGTGCCATTCTGAAGGCTGGTTTGCCATTATCCTGCATGCAGAAACCCAGGTCTAGGACCCCAATGCTGTGTATAGCCTGGGACTTCTCCTCATGGGAACTATTTCAGTGTCTGGCTGGGCTTCTTGGATGGAGTGCTAAAGGCCACTTCTAACTCTGTGACCTCCTAGAGATCTGGGTACAAAAACACAGAAGGCATGCCTTTCCTTAGCACAGTGAAGGAGTCAGGACCACTAAGGCCCCCAAGCTTGCAAGGGGCTGCATCTGCTGAATTTTGAGGGAGGTTATTGGGATGGCCAAGTGTGCCCTCTTCTGTGACGTTAAAGTCTTTTGGGAAGTTCCTCTGTCTCCACTGGAGCCACAGAAAGGAAATGGCACCTGTTTCCATAACCCATTACAGGTTTGTGTGACATCAAATCAGGCTCCACTGAAAACATGTTGGTTCCCATGGCATCCACGAAGGGCATATGGTTGGAGTGAGAAGTGTCTAGGTCATTCCCACTAGACTGAGGGTTGGCATTAGAACATAAAACTTGAGGATTTGGGGGTAATTAATGCCCATTCCTGGCATGCTATTCATTGATGGCAAGCTAGGTATAAGAGTTGGAGGGTAGTTGTCATCTGAGTCAACTGCAGTCTTGATCATATGATGGTATCAGGTAGAAATGGGCGCTGCAAACTTGGATATTCAAGACATTACGATGGAGAGCAGGTTTGAGAAAGGAAAAGCTCTGGAGACAAGCTGTACTAGAGAGAAGACATCTGGATATTCACAGAAGCAGAACCACAAGCAAAGCAGCAGCAAATGCTAAGATGGGGTTATTTAATGAAAGTACCAACATCTGAGCCTATGATCAGGCCCACCATATACAATGGAATCTGGGAGAGACTGAGGTTCCCCAATGGCAAGTTCAGCATTGATGATGGACTGCACATGGAGGGAGGTTTCAGAGAAACACAGAAGTAGAATGTACATGGTGGCTGGCCACAGATTTATTCATGGGCTTCTGCCTCAGCTATGTCAAAATAGAGGAGCCGTGTGGAAGCTAATGGGGTTTCTAGAAGAATTGAGAAATAGCAGTGACTATGACAAAGCTGGCCAGTAGTCTTTTGGTGGGTCTGACTGGCTCTTTGAGATTTTTCAAAATGACTATTGTCTCCTGGACCTTGAGACACAGGAGGGAATGGCCTGAGGCCCAGGCCTTCCTACTGCTGAGGATGCTCACCAGATGGCAGGGAAACCATCCTCTGCTAAGCAGGCAGCATCTTGGAGCCACCTGAGTGTAATTCATCATCTCTCCAGGGCACACCAAGCCTCTCATCTTTTAAGGTATCATCTGAGAGTTGGATCCTGTGTTGACATTTAAATTGACATCTCCCTTCATGACATTAAGGACTATCCCAAACTCAAATCCCAACCAGCGCCCATCTGCGGGGCATTGGTTTTAGAAAGTCATCCTGGTAAAACTTAGGGGGAAAATGGAAATGTTCATTCAGAGCCTGGGATCATCCTGGTCATCTCCATGCTGGGCTTGATGCTTGCCATGCTTACCCCAAGGACAAGGCCTGGGCATTTCTTTGCCAACTGCTGTTGAAACCTCTCTGCGGACAACATTTGGGGATTCTGCAAGTGCTTCCCTCAGTCAAGACCACTGAAGATGGCTTGGCCAGGTGAGAAGTTTCAATCACCTGGGATCTTTGATGTATCGTCTGGCCCAATGACTGCAGAAAGACCAGGTCTAGATGCACAACTGTGGACATCTGTCCCTTCCATTTTTTAGCTTACCATTTCTGCAAATCCAAGAAGGCCTATCTGCCCCCTCTGACATGTTGGGGTTGAAGACAATGACCTGAGGGGCACAGAATGTGGCATATTATTATCAGAAGATGGTTCTTCTTGCCCAGGTACCTAGCTTTCATTAGGAGTCATCTGCTATCAGAGGAGAGCCCCCTGGATCAATCTGCTAGTCGGTGTTAATAACCCTTCATATCCTGGAGGGAGTACTGTGGTACAACCATGTGTCCCTTATTCCTCTACTACTCTTTATAAAAACACCTCCTGTAATTTCAGCCAAATATTTGCTCAGAAACTGTATGATCTGGGTGGTTCGGTCCTATGGGCCCAGACTGGGAATTCATGGAAGGTAGATCCACTCCATCTGGAGAAAAAGATGCAGGTCTGCATCCTATAAGGAAGGACAAGCAGAACCCCATCTCTGTCCAGGGCTCAAATCCCTTACCCAGACTTTGGTATGGAGCCATCATGACCTATTGAAAAAAGTTATAGTTCCTTTGGAGTTCCATGAATACCCCAGCATTCTGCATTGCTTGTGCTATAATACTTTCTCATTAGGTAAAAGCATATGCCAGATAGTTCTGAGGGTTTGAAAGGGGTGCTACTGATGTTCTAGCTGTTCATAAAACAGTCCATCTGGATTTTCTCCAAGGTTGGGGGTATCTCCACCTCACATTAGTGGAGGAGCTGCACGAGGGGAGGAAGATAATGGAGATTTTCCAAAGAGCTATTACCCCAGTAGGAAACAGAGGAAACCACTTGGTTTGGGGGCATCAAATTTATTTGTCCTGATGCCACGTAGGAGCAGTGGAGTAGAGCTAGCCAGGCTACCTACAGAAGGAATCAGTTTGTTTTCTACCCTAGGTCTGTCCTAGGCCAGGGGACACAGGGGAACAGCAGGTCTGGTGCTGGTGCCAGAACGCTAAGTTGGAGCAATTGGTATTCAGAGAGGAATTATGGCCCTGGTGAGCTGGAAGTGGGGGCTGTTGTAGGAGAGGTTCTGAATCATTCCAAAGGCAGTATCTGTGTGTTCAGAGGTGCTTTGGTCTCTGTCTTGCAGCTCAGGATGTCATGGATTTGAAAAGGAATGGCGGTTTCAACTTGAGCCTCAGTGCAACTTCTGCAGCCTGAAAACACATGCACCATTTGGGCTAACATTTTCTGAGCAGGTTTGGGATTTGGACAAGTCTGGCTGTGGGAAAGTCTGGAAGACCTGTGGGTAATGGAATTTGATAGGGTCATCAATGTGCAGTATGCTAAGAATCCTGGGACTTCCTGTGGTCAGCAGAAGAATTACTTCCCATAGTCCCAGGAGCTCTCTGACCAAAGGAGTAGGTGAAGATATCTTGCTTCTTTGGCACCATTTCCAGCTCCATTCTTCAGGCCCATGATCTCATCTGACCCAAGGAATGCCTGAGGAGTACAGCCCACCTTCTTGGGAGTCATAAGGAGAAGAGGGAAGGAGACTGAGATGAACTGGCTAGTCTCCATGTTTAGTCTGCCTAGAAAATTTAGGAACCATATGGGGGTTTGCAGAAGGGGACCTCACTGCAGGAGGAAGGCTCATGACCTCTTACTCTAACTTGGGTTTTGACTCATTTTCATGATGAGGAGTTTCTCCCTTTAGGGTTACTGGAATTGACTGAACTCCTGAGCCAGCAGTTACAAACAGAACAGACTCTGAGTTCTTCTTCTCAGACGGCTATGGAAACAGCTGTGTGACAGTGACCTGATGCTTTCTGGGTATGTCCCCTCACGTGGGCTGCCTGAAGGCCCTGCTATTCTTTGTTCTTCTGTGCACTGAAGTTGGTCATGCAGCTTCACCATTCTTTAGGTGAGTCTCCTGCTGCCAGAGGAGAACCTCGTATCTTGAGGTCACAACAATACAGAGAGAACTTACTGATCTCTGGAGCTCAGGGGTCCAGGGACCATCTCAAAGGCAATCCTTACCTTTCAGGATATTTGATTTATTCTTTTTCTACATTGGGACTACAGAAGAACTTTCCAAGATCATCTCTACCTCTCAAACAGAAATGAATTTCTAGGCAAAATCTGGCTGACATCAGCTAGTTCCATGTTGTTTCTGGAGGTGGAATCAGGGCAGAGAAAAGTGGGCTGGCTTTGGTCCAGGACCTAGCCAGCTGCTAGGCTGGGAAGCTCCTTCTCTTCTAGCCCCTGAAGCCCTTAAAGTGTCTTAACCACTATAAGGGACAATGAAGCATACAAGAAACAAAGTTAGGGGTGTCTGGGTGGCTCAGTTGGTTCAGCATCTGATTCTCAGTTTCAGCTCAGGTCATGATCTCAGGGTAATGAGATTGAGCCCTGCATCAGTTTCCCTGTTCAGCAAGGAGTCTGCTTAAGATTCTCTCTCTCTCTAGAGAACATGAAAGACTCCTAACTCTGGGAAACGAACTAGGGGTGGTGGAAGGGGAGGTGGGCGGGGGGTGGGGGTGACTGGGTGACGGGCACTGAGGTGGGCACTTGACGGGATGAGCACTGGGTGCTATTCTATATGTTGGCAAATTGAACACCAATAAAAAATAAATTTATAATAAAAAAAGAAAATGCATCTTAGAATAAATAAGGTATATTGCACAGCTAATACTGAAGCATTCTGAAGTAAGTTATAGGCAACATAAAACATTGCGTATGTACAATAAAAACTGTACATATGTACAAAAAAAAACTCTGCCGTGCCCCCCCCCTTATATGAACTCTCACATGCTTGCTTTCTCTCTCTTTCAAATAAATAGATAAACCTTTAAATAAAAAGAAATGAGCTTTGAGAGGGAAGTTGGGACAATATTTAGGAAAGTCTCACATGCTAGATTAGAAATTTGCAGTGTTTTGGTAGGGAGTGAGGAACTAACAAAGGCTACTACTGCATGAGAGTGATATTATCATGACTTGGCTTCAGAATGATTCACTCTCTCACTATTGTTTAGAGGAAAAAGAGTCAAGATGCTTTTGGAAACAAGCAAGAGAAAACCAACCAAGATGGCTTCACTGACAGAGATTTATTATCTAACAGGAAGTCCATAGCTATAAAGAGAGATTTGACTGTCTTACGAAGTGATAGTGATATTTGAAACCAAGGGATTGGCCAAGGGTGTCAAGAGAGAACACAAAACAATAACCAAAAAATGACCAATAACAGAAGTTCAGAGACTGCCAAAGAGGAAAGCTAAGAGGCAGAAAAAAAAATTAAGTCCTTATTATCCAATTTTTTGCCACCTCTATTTTAACACAAGAACTCACCTCTATCCCCTAAATTTTCAAATGAAAGTGATTCCATACAACACTCAGTCTCTCGGGAATATTACATTCTCATTTCAGAAAGCCACTTTATCCAAGCCTCAATGATAACTAAGGGTCCTTCCTCCATAGAGAAAACTTCCAATCCATTTCTAAATAATCTTATTTACTGTTACCAAAAGTAATTAGAACATTCATCCCTAGTGGCCACTTGTCACATTATAAGATGCTTCCACATGTATATAAGGAATTTCTTTTGAAATTCATAAAGAAACTTAGTAGCCCACAGATCAGTGCCCCACTGAAAACAGGAAAGGGGCTGTTCTGAAAGGTGTTACAGTTGTCTGCAGCCAGGCCGGGCACTCATCAGGAGTTTCAGATATGAATGCCCAAGTCAGGGACACCTCTTCACGTACCTTGGCAGAGCATCCCCTAAGATGTGATCATGAACATTAGAATAAAAGGACACAGATTTGATATTACAAAATGAAAAAACTAGTTGCCCTCTTTCACATTTTTTTCCTTCTTTTTTTAGAGAGAGAGAGAAGTGATGGGGGGAGAGGGGGAGAGAAACTTAAGCAGGCTCCACCCCCAGTGAACTACAGCCTGACTCAGGGATCGATCTCACAACACTGAGATCATGACCTAAGCCAAAATCACGAGTCAGACACTTAACCAACTGAGTCACCCAGGTTCCCCATGCCCCCTTTGACTTTTGACCTAGCCCAGTTAGGACACCACCTCTGTCATTCTTCTGAGCCAACCTCCAGACAAGGCAGGGATCACTCAGTGCTCTGCCACCTGTTTCCTCACCAACAGACCAGAATGGCTCAGTCACAGAAAATGGACACTAACAATTCTGGGGGAAACCAAAGGGAGTGATGAACCTCTGTAGACAACAAAGTAAATGTTAGGCAGCCAGCTCTTGCCAAATGATTCTGCAGGCCACACCTAAGTACTTAACTCCTAGCCCTTGGGCAGATGTGCTTTTGCCATAGGAAAGAAGAAAAACTATCTAACTTGAATCCAAAAGAGCTATATTCTGTAACATTATATCAGAGGTTTTAATTTAAGAAGGCCAATAGTGTAATTTTTAAATTAATCCCTCAGATACTATACATTTCTTGAGCAGATCTGAATGAATGAAAGAATAGGTAAACATGCATAGACATATAGCTATAGACAGTTAATGTTTATTAGGTAACTAGTGAACCTGGATAGGCTGAGCAGCAATCTTTAGGAGTGTAAAGGACAGCTGCTAATTAACAACCTAAAATGCTCCATTCTCTTCGGGAACAATGTGTCCATGGACATTTGCCTCACAGAGTTAGCTGGGAGAAATTCCATGATGGCTCTTCCAATCATGTCTTTAAACGGTGGAGTTATGCTTATAATGCAATCCATTAAATAATTAGTTCTCAGCATCTTGTGAATTTAGGACTTATTCCCAAAATGATTTAGTACAGTTTCCTCTAAAGTTCATGCTAACATAAGAAATAATTAGGCTCAGAAGGGTTTTACTTAAAACCTCGTGCCTCTACTTATCTAAAATGACAGTGTTAATTAGGATTCTCATAAATTTCCCTGCCACACTTAACTCTGAGGACCACACCTCAGAAAGGTGCTAGAAACCCAGTGAGGCAGAAGCCACTCTGTCTGCAATTCCCTGAGATATATAATTCACTTGGAGACACGAGGCTTTTGTATGGCAATATAGTCAAAAGTGGTTTTTGCCTTGACCACATATCTAAGTCAATCTACAAGAAGCTAAAAAAAAAAAAAAAAAAAAAAAAAAAATTGGTCTAAGCAGAGCTACAGCAAATGTTCTCTATGGACTGGGTGAGATAGCCCGTGAATTATTAAGATATGTATAAATGTTGGGAGTAAACATTTAGAAACTATTAGAAACATTTAGAAACTATTACAGAATCTGATGGAGTAATTTTTATCTATTAAATTTAATATTTTTTAAATGGGACTTATATTTTATGTGCCCTGTTTTTCTGTTTCATTATTATAGTTCATCTTCTAATAGTTGATTTTTCTTTCTGCTTATAGATCATATTTCCTACTTCTTTGCATACCTGATAATTTTTTAATTGGATTGTGGAGAATATGAATTTCCATTGCCGGGTGCTGGATTTAGCCATATTCCTTTACACAGCAGTCAGCTTTGCTCTGAAATGAATATACATTACCACAGATCGGTTTGATCTTCTCAATGTGTTCTTTTGGGCTGCCTCCAAACAGGAATCCCCTTGTTTGTTTCCCTTCTCTGAAAGGATCATACTCCTAAAGGGACTTTTTTCCAATATCAAAAACCATTGTTTCATATATTTTGTTGGTTTCCTAATCATTGAAGGTGGAAGGGTAATCGATACTTCTTACTTCATTATGGCTAGAAAGAGATGCCCTCGGACTTAACATCCTTCATCTTGGATATCCAGCTATTCACAGATAGGAATTTTACTGTATTTTACAAAAGTATAAATTTGTAATGGAAGTGAAGTTAAAAAACAAAGCAAAGCAAAATGACAGCCAAAAAAAGCCCTAAGCAACTCAATTTAGAAATAGCAAATGACTCAAATAGACATTTCACCAAAGAAGATACCCAAAATGGCCAATGACCGCATGAAAAGATGCTCAAAGTCACTAATCATTAGAACAAGGCAAATCAAAACCACAATAAGATACTCATCTCATACTCAATGGAAGGGCTACTATCAAAAACAATGCTAACAACATGCCCCCCCAGAAAATCACACATCTTGGCAAGGGCAAAATTGGAACCTCCATCAATAATGGGAATGTAAAATAGTATAGACTCTATAGAAAGCAGTGGTTCTTCAAACAATTAGAAACTGAATTAGTACATGATCCAACAATTTCACTGGATCCAGAGAGTAGAAAGCAGAGACTCAAACAGATATTTGTACACCCATATTTGAAGCAGTATTATTCACAAAAGCCAAAAAGTAGAAGCAACACAAGTAAGTATCCATAAGTGAATGAATGGGTGAAAAAATGTGGTATATTTTATACGATGGACGATGGAATGTTATTGAGCTTTAAGACGAAGAAAATTCTGGCATATGCCACAGCTTGAAGGAACCTTGAAGACATCATGCTAAGTGAAATAAGCCAATGACAAAGGACAAATACTGTATGATCGCACTTAAATGAGGCATCAGCAGAGTCAAACTGAGTCACAAAGTAGAACTGTGGTTGCCAGGGGCTCGGAGAAGAGGAGAATGGAGAATTATGTTTAACAGATACAGAGTTTCGGTTTGGGAAGATGCAAAATGTTCTAGAGATGGACAGTAATGATAGTAGTTGCACAACAATGTCCTTGAATGTACAGTTGAATGTATTTAATGACCCTGAACTATACAAATGGCAAGAGGGTAAATTTCATATTATGTGCATTTTATCACAAAAGAGAATACTTCAAAGCAAAATAAAATAAAAAGCAACTGGGTCTTCTCCCAGATAGCCTAAGAATCACGGATCTACAGAGGCTGAAGGTAGGAAAAGGCCTAGAGAGGGAGTCTGAAGAGCTTCCTAGCCAGGTCAAAGATGACAATCGATAGCCTTTCATGCCACGCAGGGACCACCCAGTCAGGGAACCAGGAAGGTCTACATATGTCAGATCTATAGAACCTACCGTGATGGTTATTTTTCTTATCATCTGTTTTATCATCTACTTAATTAGCAGTGAAATCTTTAACAATAGTGTATGTGGTGGGCTTCATGCACAATGAGGAAAGTAGGATCTGGAAAGCTGTATTGTCTTCTGTAGTGAGTCTGGGGGACAGACCTCAAGAAGTTGGGGTGGTAGCAGCTGCTCTGAAGAGAAACAAAAGCAATTAAGCCTCTGTGTTCTGAAGGGAGAAGAACAACAATACTGGCCCAAGATGTATTGTTAATCCTAAAAAGAGCATGTTATTAATAATATGTATAACATGCCCTTATTCTTACATATTAGGAAAATAAATATGTATCTTATAGTAGGAAACTAAACCTCTATTTCTGTGTATACATGTGTGTGAAAATTTGCTGGAAGGATATAAACAGAAATGTGAACACCGATTCTATCTGTATAATCAGATCATGGATTTTTTTTTTTTTTTTTAACTCTCTCTCTGCAAGCTTTTTTCATCTGTTGTCTTTACAGTGGGTAGGGAAAGCTCTTTTACCGTGAGGAGCAAGAAAGTGATTTTTATTCAGAAATTAGAGAAGGACTGAAGGGAGATGTTATGTGGCCCAGATTTGAGGTACCTTTAATTTTGTTTTGGGAGATTTATGCATAAATTAGTTTACATTTTATTATTTCTCATTCCATTTTTGTTTTTAACATTAGAGATCTAACCAGCAGTTTATGCATTAAGGTAATAATGCTTACCATTTTATGTGCTAGAAATGCATTTCATTCATCTAGGTCAGATCAGATTAGAGTAATTAAGGTCACTGGACTTTGTCATTTAACAAATCCTTAAATCCAACTCTAATCTCATTCATTACTGCCACAAAAAAAGGGGTTAATTGCTAACATACAGTGTTTCATATCCATCCAGACACAAGTGTTATAATATTAAATGTTATTAATGTATTGCTTTGTATCTTTAGACAAGGGCTGATATATTCACTACTCTAAGAATTACAGATTTATGAGTTCTGAAGAGGTTATCCCTGGGGTAACTCATTATCCCTAGCCCAAGCACGGAATGTTCTGTGACAGGAGAAGGTCTAAGATGAAACTACCCAATTAATCAAGATGGGGCATGTATGTGGTGCTTCTGCAATATGAATACATGCTGTCAACTCCAACTCCTGAATTGTCACCACGTAGTCTTGTGGCTGAGGCAATGCTCCAGCTAGCACAGGCTGGCCCCTGATGCTGACTGGTGGATCCTGCTCGCCTGTTGCCACATCAGACTCCTGTTCAGTTGCCTCACTGCAGCTCTGGCTCAGCTGGAAAGGACTAGAATGTTGCTTTAGGATTCTCCTGCACCAAACCTAACACTGCTTGCTTTAAAAAGGAGGCAAATAAACTGATTGAGTGTTAATTTCCTCCTCCCTCACTCCCTCCCTGCTTTGGGGAGGGAGTGTCTCCCTCTGTCTACGTCTCTGTGTCTCTCTTTTCCTTTTTCCAATTCTGACAAAGGTGCGAAGGAGGAGTAAAAGTTCCTAAAAGGCAGTCTCGAAAGATCAGCCTCCAAATGTTCTTACCTCAACGTTTGGAATCCTCTGCAGCCACTAAAAATGATGTCGTAAAAACATTGGGGGGGGGGGGTGAGTCCAATTGTGTAAACCAAAATGCTGGAGAGAGTCTCCATCTATTGTAAAAGATGATAAGGAGTAAAAGACCTAATGTCAACATTAGAGGGGGAGAGGAAAGCTTTGTTGGGTTTTGTTTGTTTGTTTGGTGCCCATATACTTTCCTCCATTTCACAAATATTGTAAAGTAGAAATGTATCACTTTCTAAAAAATAAAGACTCCCACCAAATTTTTCTTTTAGAGTTATCGTCTAGACCAGTGATAGAGCGAATTCTACTTCTTGCTATTCAAAAGCAACAGCCATTTCCCTGTAAATCTTCTTTATCCTGCCATGTTGGGATGAGGCTTAAACAGAAATTGTGGGAACATGCCACCTTTTTCTCAAACTAAATTCTTACATATACCTTAACCTTCTTTATTACAAAATCAGAAAACCTATCCGGAAGCAGGGAAGGGCACTGTCTAATCAGTTCTGTTTTTTCTCAAAAGTCTACAGGGAGATTTAACAGAGGCTGCCTGGGGCCAAGGGGGTCACTTCCTTTGGGAATGCTTTCCTCTATCCATGCCCTGACACCAGGAAGGAAAACAAACAAACAAACAACAATTGGCATTCATACTGTGCGCCGAGCTTTAAAAGTACTTTCACACATAGTAAGAAGGATGCAGAGAGAAAACTCTTTTCCTGAACAGTCTGATACCCTCCTGACAGACACGTCCTCTCTCACCCCAATACCTTGTAACTGGGGTCTTGGGTGGCAGCACAGGGACTCACAGTGGCCCAGGATGAGGAAGCTGACTCTTAGAGCTGATGTCACAACAGCCTTGCTCTAATCACTTTACATATGGCCTGTAGCCCTCCAGGGACCCTGGGAGGAAGGGATTATCTGTCTCAGGGGTCAGCAAACTACAGCCCCTGGGCCAAATCTGGCCTGGAGTTTGTGACTGAGAATAAAATTGCATTGGAACACAGCTACATGCATTTGTTTGTGGTCAATGGCTGCCTTCCTGCTACAATTGCAGCACTGAGTAGTAGCTGCAATTTTCCTACAATGAGACATTTTTCCTACAATGCTGAAACTATTTACTATTTGGCCTTTTACCAAAAATATTTGTTGGTCCTGATTTACATGACACCTGTGCAGAAGGCTCAGGGCCACTCCGCTACTGACTGGCGGGGCCAACACGGAAGCATGTATCTATCTTACTTGGAGCCACGTTCTTCATTTCTCCAAACCAGGACTTCAGGAGTACTACCCTAGCTTCCTCTGCAGCGTACCATGCAAGTGGCACCTTACGAGCTGAGATAGAGGAGATATTAAAAAACAGTGCTATTATTTTTAAGACCCATTAAGAAACATAGTAACAGTGGAGTTCCTTAAGTCAAAGAACACTTCAATGTAAGTTAACTTTTGTTTTTCAACTTTTAACTCTAAAATGAAAATTATAAGCCAGGAAATTAAAAAAAAAAAAAAAACTAGTGGAATTTCACACGCAAAATTGCCATGAGGTTTCACTGTATAATTTTCACATGAAAACTGACCCTAAAATCATGTGTTCCTTTAGTGCAATATGGTACCATCTGTATGGACTTGCTAGCTTCTTCCCAGCCTGGATATGAAGGGGTAGGGAAACGTGTACCTAAAGTCGAAGTCTAGCGTGTCTTTTGTTTTAAATCTCAGTTCCTTTTTCAAAACTCCTTTACTACTTCCCTAACCACACAATTATCTGGAGGTTGAACTTTGCAAAGACTCTGTAGGGACTTGATGGAAGAAACTGCTAACTCTTACTTGTTCACGCTACCTCACCCACTGGTGACACAAAGGTACAAGGCATTTAAGAACCAAGACCAGAGAAGGGTGTTAGGCTGGCTCCATTCCCACCAGCAGCAGCAAATGCAGGAAAGGTAACATCTCCCCAAGATCTCATATGTTTTGGACAGGATCTAGCAGTTTAGTGGTGGAAAAGTAAGGAAAACCTAGAGGACTGCCCTTGGCATGTCCTGAGAAGGATCTGGTTCATCTTGCTTCTTCCTGAGAGTCCCCAAGGAAGATGTCTTGACTTGGTGAAAAGGCAATTCCTCTAACGTTAACAAGAATGCCTGGAGATTCAGCAGTCTTCTGGAAGAAGCTAGCACGAGCAGAATGAATATAGGGGGTGTAAAGTGATATCCTAACCATGAAAAAAAGAAAGAAGGAAGATTAAAACCAGGGGGTGGAAATAAGAATACTGAAATAACGTGAAGCTTATAAAATCTTAAATGAGTTTTCTGGGGGAGCTACTATCCTACAAGGGAAGTAAGAGCCTCCGTTGCCATTCTAACTATACATTAAGAAGAGTCAGTAAGAGAATGGAAGTTGCTTCAAATCCAACACTTGGTATAGTTAGTCTTTTTAATTTTAGTCATTCTCATAGGTGTGTACTGGTATTTTCTTGGGTTTTCAATTTACATTTCCCGAGTAGCGAATGCTGCTGAATCTCTTCTTACTATTTTTTCCTCCATTTGCCCTCTGTATACCTTCTTTGGCTAAGGGTCTGTTCACTGTTCAAATCTGTTGCCCACTGTTTAGCTAAGTCTTTTGTTTTCTTATTACTGAGTTCTGTGAGTGCTTTAAGTGCTTTAAGTATTCTGCATAGAAGCCCTTTATCAGATATAGGTTTGCATGTATTTTCTCCCAGTGTGTGATTTGGTTTTCATTCTTTTAACAGTGTCTTTCAAGAGCATAAGTTCTTTACTTTAATGAAATCCCATTTACCAGTTTATTCTTTTAAGGATTGAGTTTTGGTGTCACAGTTAAGAAATCTCTGACTAACTCAGTCTCAAGTGTTTCTACTTGTGTTTTGTTTTAGAAGTTTTATAATTTTAGGTTTTGTGGTTAAGTCTGTGATCCATTTTGGGTTTCTGTTTGTATAGTGTGTGAGTTGTGGACTGAATTTATCTCTTGTATATGGATATCCAGTTTTTGAAAAGGCTACTCTTTACACTAAGTTGCCATTATACTTTGTCAAAAATCAAGTGTCCACTTATATGGTGGGCCTATTTCCATGCTATCCTGTCTCATTGATCTGCATTGCCAATCTTTGTGTCAATAACTCAGGGTTTTGGTTACTTTAAGTCTTAAAATGTGATTGTGTTAGTTTCCCAACTTTTTTCTTTTTTGTCAAAGTTGTTTTGTCTATGTTAAGTTCTTTGCATTTACATGTAAGTTTTTTTAATATAGGTGACACACAATGCTACATTAGCTTCACGTATAACATAGTGATTTGACAGCTTTATGTTACCCTATGCTCGCCACAAGTACAGGCACCATCTGTTACCATATAAGGCTACTACCATACCGACTATATTCTCTATGCTGTACCTTTCATCCCCACGACTCATTCTATAACTGGAAGCCTGTATCTCTCACTCTCCTTCACCCATTTTTCCTATCCCATTTCCTTCCCCTCTGGCAATCATCAGATTGTTCTCTGTATTTATAGGTCTGACTCTGCTTTTCATTTGTTTGCTTATACATTTGTTTTGTTTTGTTTTGTTTTAGATTCCACATATAAGTGAAATCATATGGTATTTGTCTTTCTCTGACTTACTTCACTAAGCATGAGATACTCTAGGTCCATCCACATGTCATAAATGGCAAGATCTCATCATTTTTTATGGCCAATAGTGAAATATATATACATTGCATATACATATGTATATACATATACATATTAAGAAGATGTGAGATACATGTACATTTATCTATTGATAGACACTTGGGTTACTTCCATAACTTGGCTATTGCAAATAATGCTGCCATAAACATAGGGATGTATATATCTTTTCAAATTAGTGTTTTTGTTTCCTTTGAGTAAATACTCAGAAGTGGAATTACTGGGTCATATGGCATTTCTATTTTTAACTTTTTGAGGAACCACCATACCTCTTCATAGTGGCTATGCCAATTTATCTTCCCATCAACAGTACACCAGGGTTCTCTTTTCTCCACATCCTCACCAATGCTTGTTATTTCTTGTCTTTTTTATTCCAGCCATTCTGACAGGTGTAAGGTAGTATTTAATTGTGGTTTTGATTTGCATTTCCCTAATGTTAAGTGATATTGAGCCCCTTTTCATGTGTCAATTGGCTATCTGTATGTCTTCCTTAGAAAAATGTCCATTCAGGTCCTCTGATCATTTTTAAGTCAGATTATTTGGAGGTTTTTTTTTGTTTTGTTTTGTTTTGGTGTAGTTTTGTATAAGTTCTTTATATATTCTGGATATCAACCAGATATATCATTTGTAAATACCTTCTCCCATTCATTAGGTTGCCTTTTCACTTTGTTAATGGTTTCCTTTATAGTGCAAGAGCTTTTCATTTTGGTGTAATCCCAGTAGCTTACTCTTGCTTTTGTTTCTCTTGCCTAAGGAGACATCTATAAAAATGTTGCTATGGCCAGTGTCAAAGAAATTACTGCCTATGTTCTCTTCTAGGAGTTTTATGGTTTTAGGTCTCACATTTAGGTGTTTAATTCATTTTGAATTTATTTTTGTGTATGGTGTATGAAAGTGGTCCAGTTTCATTGTTTTGCATGTGGCTGTCCAGTTTTCCCAACACCATTCATTAAAGAGACTGTACTTTTCCCACTGTATATTCTTGCCTCCTTTGACATAAATTAATTGACAGTAAAGTGTGGGTTTATTCCTAGGCTTTCTTTTTTGTATATGTGAGTTTTAGAATTAGCTTGCTAACTACTGAGATTTTGACCGGATTATATTGATAATCCGGAAACAACTGTTATCTTAACAATACTGAGTAGTTTACTCATGAATGTAATGTATCTCTCCATCTACCTAAGTGTTCTTTATTTCCACTCAGCATAGTGTTTGTAGTTTTCAGTGCGCAGCTCTTTCTGATTTTTTGTTAGATTTATCCCCAAGCGTTTCATTTTTTGATGCTATTTATTGAAATGTTTTACTTAAATTTCTGATTGTTTCTTGCTAGTATATAGAAATAGAATGGAATGCTTTATATTGATCTTGTATCCTACAGCCTTTTTTTTTTTAAGATTTTATTTATTTATTCATGAGAGACATGGAGGGAGAGAGAGAGAGAGAGAGAGGCAGAGACACAGGCAGAGGGAGAAGCAGGCTCCATGCAGGGAGCCCGACACGGGACTCGATCCCAGGTCTTCAGGATCACACCCTGGGCCAAAGGCGGCACTAGACCGCTAATCCACCCGGGCTGCCCAATCCTACAGCCTTTCTAAACTTGTTAGTCCTAGCAGCTTTTATTTCTGTTTGGTTTCTATGTGATTTTCTAGATAGTTTCTCATATTGTCTGTGAATATTGACAGCTTTCCTTGTTCCTTTTTAATCTGGATTACTTTTATTCATTCATTCATGCATGCATGCATTCATTCATTGATTTCTGGTCTTACTGCACTGCTTAGAATCTCCAGTAAAATGCGGATGGAATGATGAACAGACATCCTTGATGTTTTCCTGATCTTATTCCTATAGATGATTTTTAAAAGCATTTTTTAAAGTAGAAAGAATAAAAATTCAAGAAGCAGGTTAATATTATTCAAGTAAAGAATTAAGAGGGAAAAAAAAGATGAGGTCAAGGGAAGAACCAGCAGATGGGGGGTTGGGTTTAAGTATATTCTGTGGACAGGTCAGGCAGTGTTCCAGTCTTGGGAGAATTGGATCTAGGTAAACAGCATTTGTAATTTCCATAGTTAGACATCAGCGCAGGCAAGCTGAAGGAGAGATGACCCCAACCTGACATCCTATAGTGATCAGGGATTTGTCCCTTCAATATACTTTGCATCATAATGGGGGGAAAATACACTTTAATACTCATGATAACAATTTATTTAGCAGCCAGTAGACTGCAAACATACCTCAAATGAAAGATCCTTCATTACAATCTCTAGGTTGCTAGGACCTGACCCAACTTGAGGACATGATTAACAAGTAAAAGCACACCTTTATAAAATGACTCAAAAGAAAGCAAACTAATCCAAGCTCCCAAAGCAGCATGAACTTATTTCTTGGTCAACAAAGCTTAATTATTGATTGGCTCTTCCCAGTATTTTCTATGATAGTACTCCATGAAAAACAAGTTGAGCTTAAAATAATTCTGCTTGCAACTGAGTAATAACTGTCCTCAAAATATAGGCAAAGCCTCATGTTCTTTGCTGGGATTTTGCTGTATACATCACTTTGTATTACGATTCGTGAATTCAAACATCATCAGTTTACATTCATGTATTCAAGTAAGCCTGATCACAAAAAGAGCACTCAACCAGGAGTCAGGAGGTTTGTATTTTAAGTTCTTTATATATATATATATATATATATATATATATATATATATATATACACACACACACACACCAAAGACAGAGAGGCACACATGAAGGATGAGGAAGAACACGAGAGTCTCTGGAGTCAGAAGAGAGAGAATGACTTTAAGAAGGGGTCACAGCTATTCAGAAGAGTCACAGAAGTGATAAATGAGAGTAGAACAGAGCCAGGGAACCTGGGCTCTGCAGTAGGAGAGATCTAGGTTTCCAACCTGGCTCAAGTACTTCCTTGTTGGGTTCAGTTAAGTTCTTCAATTCTCTTGCATTTGCTTCTCATTCTTTAGGCTGGGATTATGGCAACATCTGCCATAATGTCTGATGACATTATGACTGAGATGACATCATTTAGACATATTTTTTATTCCAGGAATATTTATGAAGAATTTGCACATTTGCATGGCATCGTTTAAGTCACACAAAACCCCTGTGTGGCAGACACTGCAATAATTGAGCACTCGCTACGTGCCAGCATTGTTCCAGGCAGCTAGGATATATGAGTGATCAAAACAGAGGAAAACCCTCTGCGGTTAGGGTGCTTACAGTCTGCTGGGGTGACAGATTGTGAACATAACAAATGAATAAATGGTACAGTATGATTAAAAGTGCAAAGTATTCAAGAGAAAAGAAATAAAGCAAGTAAGGTGTTGGAGGGGTTGGGAGTGCTGGAGAGGCTCAGTTATCATAATACATGGGATGGTCAGGGCAGGCCTCATTGAGAAGGTAACATGCGAGAAAAGATGGAGTGGGAGAATAAGGCAGTCAGCTATGGAGGGAGAGCATTTTAGGCAAAGGCAACAGCAGGGCAAAGCCCTGAGACCGTGGCATGTCTGCGATATTTAAAGAATAAGGGCGGGGAAGGCCTGTACAAGATGAGGTTATGAGCCAGGTCATTAGAGCTCTGGGGGGCCTGATGAGGATGTGAGGTTTTACTCTGAATGAAACAGGAAGCCATTGCAAAGTCAGGCATAGAGGAGTAACTTGATCCAATTTATGTTTGAAAGGCTACTCTGGCTGTGAATCAACGTTAGAATCACAAGGGTGCCAACTGGGGGACTAGTAGGGTAAAACAGGAGAGGTGATGTTCCCTCAGATGCACAGTAGTGACAGGAGAAGTGAGGAAAAGTGTTTTGAAGAGAGAAGACCAAGGAAGAATTGGATGTAGGGTGAGAGAGAGAGTGAAGAATCAGGGTGACTCAGATTTTCAGCCTGAGTAATGGGAAGGCTGGGCTTGCCATCAATGAGACAGAACATAGACTTTAGGGCCGGATCAGGAGTTCAACTTGAGGTATGTTACATTTGAAGCATCTATTAGCCATGAATATACATTTTTGTGATGCTCAAGTAAAATAAATTCTGTAATTTGGACATCTATATAAGGAAGAAACAGATGGGGTAGGTTGTTCAGAGAGAATCTGCCTGCAGGGAATTCACCTTCAGGCCAGAAAATGTGAGATCACTACTTTAATCTTGTCTATTAACCTGCTTTCTCTTTCTACTGTCACTGTTTACACTCCAAAGCTTACACTCCAAAGCATTTAAAAGTTATATGAAGTTACAGGACTCCCAAATTTTCTTTCTACTTTCCCTGTTACATTTCATCTTAAATGTTTATTCTGACCTTACTTTCAAATATGAGAGATGCAACAGTGAAGTTTGGCTGTCATCTGGCTATTGACAATGGGAATCCTGGACCACTACCAGCTTACTGCCCACCCCCCCCCCCACACACACACACCTCAAGCCATCACTACAAATACCATCACAGTGTTGCCTTATACCTGGACCGAACCAGGCACAATACGAAAACACCATTTTGTTTCTTCTACCCTCTCCCCATACCTCATTGTTTTTAAATACTCCCCATGCCTCCTCTTGCCATACCCTCTACCTATGCTATGCTGGGTCTATTCTGGGACCTGTCCCACTGAGCCATCTTGTTGAGACACCTACCATGGGCTAGGCTCTAGAAATTCACTGCAGGTGCTCGTCAAGAAGGAAGCACCGCACAGCATATTAGATGAAGCAAACCCATTCTATCAGCCACAAAAGTTGTCTGAAAAGGTAACCAATTGCCTGGAGTTTCCTGACTACTACTAAGGACTTCAAATCTGGGCAAGGGGAAGTAGTAATGGTGATATTTATGGAGGTTTCCCACAGCAGTGCTGATGACAAATGCTGCTGTGTCTCGTTCTCTTGGAGGTAGCAGATGTTTGCATTTGTGATTCATACCATCAAGAATCAAGGAGATGCCTTTCTGTCTCTCTGTTCTCATGTCCTTTTCCTGTAAACCATTTCTCTGAAGGGTAGACGGGAGCTACCCAGGGGAGCTATAATGCCACTGCTTTATTTCCCCTCCACTGTGCACTTGTTTAAATATACCAAGTCGCCTCAAAAGCCAATTTCTGACTTTCAGCTTACAAAAAAAAAAAAAAAAAAGTTTTGATGTTGTTCATAAGATATATGGACTAAAGAAAGTGATAAAAGTCATAATAAAGTTTATCCTGAGATTCAGAAGAATGAGGAAATATAATTCCCAGCTTAAAAGCCAGACTGTTCTTTTGAAATCTAGTCAGGGGTGGAGGAAAGCATCGATACTTTGCTTTAGTGCCTGAGTACTTAGAAGAGATATATTGGGCTCTATAATTTAACTGCCAAATCCGACATTCATATCCATCTGGACATTTTTAAAAGGATCCTTGAGCCAGTGAGAATTGGCAGTTGGCTGTATAATCACACCTGCATATGGCACAGGAGGTTTTTAATGGGCAACAGTCAGAGCAAGAAAGCACTGCATGATAAGCATTCACTGAGAACCCACACTTAAACATGTTCGCACGTGTGAGTAATTATATTTTAGAGCTCTCTGTTAACAAGACTTTGTTCTTTCTTTCCTACAAATCAAATTAGTTGGGGACGTAGTTCATTTTGAAATTGTTTGGAAAATGTTTTGGTCTTCTAAATTTCCTTTGTACCAAACTTTTGCAAAGTTAAAAGGCAAACCACAAACCTCCACAACCAGTGAAAGAAAAATGCATAAAACCGACAATAAATTAAACATGATAAACACACAGAGAGTAGGAAGGAGAGTGTAAATAAAGATTGTGTCTCTAAGTATGTCAACCTCCATGTGGGATTTAGGTTCGACTCACTGTAGATGAGGATAATCTTTAATGATTACATATCTGCAAAACCTGGCTGCACAAAGATCATATTTGTCTTGGTCCATTTTAGGCTGCCAGGTCTCTCCTCCTGTCTCTCTTGTAAATGAGAGTCTAAGTACACATATCCCAGCACCATCTGGGAGTGAAGCTGATGTATTCTGGGACTACTCTTTGAGATGATTTTCAAAGAAAGATCAAAGGTAATGGGGAAGGAAGCCTCCTTATTGGGAGGGCCCAAGTAGGAAAGTGTCATGACCCACCTACTCTGGTAAACACAGACCCGTTTGGGAAAGGCAATGAGATAATCTACAAAAAAAAAAAAAAAAGCACTTGAGACAGTCATGTTAAGGATGGCTCATTGACCCTGGCTACTATGCTTCTTTAGAATAAAAGTCACTGTGTGAAAGTCCCATAAAGAATGGCCATTCATCCCTATGTAAGAGATTCCATCTAAACAGCTTTTGGAGAATGGTTTAAAACTTCCAATCACCAACCCAGGAGGAAACATCTAAAAAACACTCAGAAAATTCTAAATTATATCTAAAATGCAGGGTAGGGGCCTATCGGCAACTTCTATCATGTAGATGCAGGGAATCTGTGGCCACTTTGGTCATGCTGGGCATTTCCTCTTCCACATCCTCCCCCATTCCTGCTTTCTATCTTCCCATCTGTTCCCTGGCGGGACCATCAGTTTCTGTCACCAAAAGCAATTATAACCCTTTGTGTAGAAAATACTCTTGAAAAATGAGAGATGCCTAATATAAAAACATGAACAACAACAACAACAAAAACAACGTAGTCATCACAAACATCATTTGAAAATAAAATTGTGTTGCTTATTAAACTTGGTTCTCTTTCTTTGGTAGATATAAAGCAGATCTATGAATTTATAGGATCAAACTCATGTTTGCTTTTGACTCCTGAAATAAGTGAAAAAAAATCATTTCATATTTCTTAGCCAGGCAGTAAGGGAATCACTCTTGCCTTTCCAAATGGAAAGGGTTTTTAAAACTTGAATGGGGCAAGTGTCAGTATACAAAATTTTATAATTGTCACAAATATGACTTGAACACTCAAGCTGGGGAGGGATGTATACTGGTGGGAAGGGTAGGGATAATATTTAGAAAGAGAGCTGTTCTTAACTAGGATCATAAGTTTGGATTGCAGAGTAGTTTTCTTATGACTAATTTTTGTCTCTGATGGACAAAAATCTAATTTTTAAATGGAAAGAAAAGGGCTCATATTACACAAAACAGCTCAATTCAGGCACAATCAATGATAATTTCAGACCATATATAGATGGATCTGTGAGAATTCACTTGCAGATAATGAAACCACTCTAGCTGTTTTAAGTGGTAAAGGATTTAAAAGGAATTAAATGGTTACAAAACGGGTAGAAGGGCTCTAAGCTAACTTTTGCATAGATGATTTGTGGACTAACACTGAAAAAGCTGCTCAGCAGGACAACTATTTCCCATCATCACCAGGTACCCAGGAAATCAGGGAGTTTCTGTTCGCACTGCAGGATCTAAATCTACTGCACCTATGCCCAGTAAAATGGATCCCTCACCTCTTGATGTCTGGGAAACTAGGGATGAGCAGTGGGGTGCCTTAACTGCTTCCACAGGAAAACCATAACTGCATAGTAACACAGAGTCAGACTCTGCTTCACGTATGCCTTCCAAATGATACTCAGATACAAATTACTTGGCGGAAGTGGGTCATTTGAAAACATAAAATAGTTGAGAAATATAGTATCCCAGTCTCTAAAGTGACATAAGGCTGTGGTTCTCAAACCTTGCTGTAAACAAGAACTATGTGGGGGAGCTTTAAGAATCCAAATGTCCAGGCTACACCTCATATCAAGTCAATTTAAATCTCTGGGGCTTCATATTTTGTACAACACAGATGGCCAGGGGTTTATGATTCAGGAGGTCTGAAATGGGGCCCAAGATCTGATTTTCTAAGGAGTTCTTGGGTGATGATACTGAAGCTGCTATTCTGGAGCCCACAGCACCACTGACACCACTGGGGGAGCTGATCGCTGCATCTGTAACAGATGGCCACCACGTGGAGTTCCAAATGAATTCAAAGAGTTTATATGCCATTTGATAGAGAAGAATTCAGAGGAGCAAGTGAAATGCAATCACTTACACCAAATCCAGTTACCTTTATCTGTCTTCCTTCTATACGTGGAATTAGCTGGGGAGACCTCTCAGGAACATGTAGCTGGATGGCAGACACGAGGACAAAAAAAGAGAATTATCGGCATTATAGATCCCAGTAAACAGATGAGGCTGCTTATCTCCACATTTTCCTTTTTGAAATCAGGGGAAAATATCTAAATGTTAGATGTATGGCAGAGGTAAACGATCGATGGCTCATGTGGTTCCCATGGAAGAGGTTTCAAGTAACATCCAGCTTACTGCTAGTTCACCAGACACTTAGCAAATGGGGAGGATTGTGTCTTTACAGCATTGTACTCTGGGGGTTGAATTTCATCTCTGGAGGGATGTTTCATCAGTCAACAGCTTTTAAAAAGTCTTATCATAAGCTAAGGCAATAATGGCAAAATCCAATTCTGGATTTAAATGAAATGCAACAATCTCTATTATTAAAGAAGGATAGAACCCTGTATGAGAATTCGACTAGTAGTTTCTGACTTTTTTTCTTGAGTTTCAACTCAAAATGAATCACAATATGATGACCTGCCCCCACCAGTTCAAAGCATTTTTTTGGATACTAGTAGAGAATCTATCAAAACTACTGAAATACAAAGCCTAAACTTTGGGATTGCAAAGCTATATATGACAGTGAGCTATTTTTATTCATTTTTTCACTTCTGACATCAAATAAGAGGGTTTTCTTTTTTTCCCTCACAGCAAACGATTCTCTGATTCTCCAAACACCAACTGGGTGTCCAACAACTCGGTTAAATTCTAACACCAGCTACCCAGAGTTAGCACAGATCCTCCATGTAAAGAGCTGAGTCCCACAAGACTGTCCCCATACTGCATATCCCAAGACTTCCATATTTTAGACCAAATGGTGATAAATTGGGATTTCCCACAACCTTTTTCCTCAGATTCAATAATTCACTACAGTGCTTTACAGAACTCAGGAACACACTTTGCTATATTTACAAGTTTGTTTGTTTGTTTGTTTTATAAAGGGTGCAACTCAGTAAGAGCCAAATGGAAGAGATTTATATGGCAAGGCATGGAGGAGGACGGTATGCAGCACTTCTACAGTCTCTTCAGGTATGCCATCTTCCAGCACACCAATGTCTTCACCAAGCCCGAAGCTCCCCAGATCTCAACATTAAAGGTTTTTTTTTTTTTTAATTTTTATTTATTTATGATAGTCACACAGAGAGAGAGAGAGAGAGGCAGAGACACAGGCAGAGGGAGAAGCAGGCTCCATGCACCGGGAGCCCGACGTGGGATTTGATCCCGGGTCTCCAGGATCGCGCCCTGGGCCAAAGGCAGGCGCCAAACCGTTGCACCACCCAGGGATCCCCATTAAAGGTTTTTTAAAAAGATTTCCTTACATAGGCATGATTGGTTAAATTATTGGCCATTGGTGACTAACTCAATTTGCAGGTTCCTGAGAACAAAAGATGCTCCCATCACCCTTATCACTTAGGAAATTTCAAGGGTTTTAGAAGTTCTATGCCAGAAACTGGGGACAAAGGTCAAATATCTTACTACACTATCACAAGGACCTTGAAAGTCCTGCAACCTAGTTGTGGAGGTAGGACATGGGACATCATATAATTAACAATACAACAAAGTATCATCTTTTGAGTATTACAGACTGTTACAGGCATTCAGAAAAGAGAGTTTACCCAGGGCAAGAATAGCCTGGACCAACCCAACCTCCAAGGTGGATGTGGAGGTTACTGTATGTACTCCATGTCAGGAAAGGCAGACACACAAAAAGAAAACCCCTGAAGCTTTGTTTAGTTTGGTTTGGTTTGGTTTGGTTTGGTTTGGTTTGGTTTGGTTTGATAGGAGGAACAGTGGGGGAAAAGAGAGAGTGAACTTAGGAATGGGAGGTAGGGGGAGAACTTGATAAATAGTAGATGATTGACTTTGGGAGGTATTGGCTTGCCTTCCCAGTCACAGTGAAGACTCACCTGTAACCCCCTAGAGGAATCCCAGCCTACAATTTGGCCCCAATTTAGAGATAACACAGAAATGAGCGTACTGGAGAAGGCAGCAGGCAGAAAAACGTTGCAAGGGCATTTCAACACACCACACTCTGTGTGGGATGTGAGGGAGCCCAAGAAATCCTTGTGTTTTCCATAAGGACATGCAGACATTGTAAGAAAAACCATAGAATGGCAAAGGTTCAGGGAAGAATGGAAGATGCCTCTGTGGGCAGGAAATCTGCGATGGCTCCAAGACCTTGAGTATTGAAAGAACACTTTGAAAAGCCAAATGGGCCAGTCATGCCTCAGCAGGAAGCCATCCAAAGGGTAAACCAGTCTGGCCACTCTTGCTGCAGAGGCCAGCAAAAATCTGAAGGTCACAGCAAAAGTTTTGTTAAGTCAGATAATTTCAAGAAGGTAAGAGAAAAATACAGGTGTCTTCTGTTATTCTAAGAGAAAATACAATTGGGTATTTGGATATAGGATTCATCCAAATAAAAGTGAAAACTGAAGTCATACTAATGAATGACATCTTAGAAGGGTGGAATAATAGGAGCCAATCATATAGGAAGAAGGAATGTGGCTGTAAAAGATGGAGGGTGCACTATGGCAAGTGTTTATTTCTCTGTCTTGCTGTAGAAAGGGAGGCTCAAAGGCAGGGACAGCATTTCTGATTTATAAAGATGTTGTTGAAAGAGATTTCTAATGCTACCCAAAACCTGTTGCCAATTCACTATTCACACATCAGATGCTGAGAGCTGTGTTATCGACACCATGTGGCAAGAGAATTCAGTTTAAAAAAATTCTGAATTTTGCCTGTGTATCATCTATTAACAATTATTAAAGAGAGGCAGCAGAGCAGCTTCAGATGCAGATGAATGTCCACACTATGAGCAAGGAAGAGAGCTTTATGAAAAAGTGAGCAGTCAACGATGCTGAATCCAGTGAAGCCTGAAGTCTAAGCTAAGGCCTCATATGGGACAGAGGTAAAGGAATCCAGAATGATGAACAGGAAGGGGGAAGAACAGAGGGAAGAAGATGTTTATATTCAGAGGAGAGATTCTGCAATAAAAAAGAAAGATGGGGGGCAGCCCGGGTGGCTCAGTGGTTTTAGCGCAGCCTTCAGCCCAGAGCCTGATCCTGGAGACCTGGGGTCGAGTCCCACATCGGGCTCCCTGCTTGGAGCCTGCTTCTACCTCTGCCTGTGTCTCTGCCTCTGTCTCTCTCTCTGTCTCTCATGAATAAATAAATAAAATCTTAAAAAGAAAAGAAAGATGGTATGTATTTGAAAAGTTTTGGAGATGAGTTTTTGAATAATCCATCATTTACTATCTTTTTTTTGTGGATTCCTACTAAGTTAGGAAAACCTGCTCCATATCTATAGACAAAGAGGAAAGGAAGAACTGTAGGAGAAAATGATGAAGAATGCGAGAGAAAGAGGGGTATGCACAGAGCAGTGGAGCCCTGGGGGAGAAGTAAGGGCTCCTAAGTTGGGCAAGGGTGCGGGGCATCTCCTCCTCTAAAAGACCAGAATTAGGGGACAGCATGAAGAGGTCCCGATCCAGATCAAGAACTGTAGGCAGGGTAAGAAAGTGGTCATTGCTCATAGGATGGTTTCTCAACCTCAACACTGCGAACATGTTGGGCTAGATGATTCTTTGTTATGGGTGGCTGTGGGGTGTTTGGCAGCATCCCTGACCCCTACCTGCTGGATGCCAGTAGCAGGTGTGACAATCAAAAGGTCTCCAGATATTACCAAACATCTTCTGAGGAAGATGTGAAAAATCACCCTTGGTGGACAAGCACCAGGTTTTAGAGAGACAGGGAGGTGCCAAAGGGAGCAAGAGGCTCTCATGGCCCAAAGGCTTCAAACCTCCAAGAGAGGAGTCCACATGGGAGAGAGAGGACACTGGTATAATGTGCATGTGCAGGACAGTGGTATAAACACTGGGGCATGGGCTACAAAGATGGAGAAGGGGTTAAGCCCCACTAAAGCAACCTCTCTCCCTCTTCAGTGGTCTCAAAGCAGTTAAGGTCATATGGCCTGGTTAGAACAATTTTCTGCCTTTCTGGAGAGGTGGGCCATGAATCTTATAAAATTCCCGTAACTGTTACATATGCTGTGGTAGGTGAGCTGTAGAGGTGACACATCCCTGCTCTTGTAAAATCACGTAATCTACTTGTTAGGTTCAAAAGCCTTGTGGGGAGTTCACAGTAAATTACTGCAGCTGCTGACTTTTAAAACTGCACATGAAAAGGCTACGAGGGCACACCCTGCCTGCCACACAGTGGGTCCACAGAGCCTCTTCAAAATCCAAGGGCTACCTGTCACATGCCATGGGATGGGGAGTGTGGTCACCAGGCCCAGGGGGCAAGTGTACTTAGTCACCATGTTCTCAAGGAAGTTCCGCGGCATAGAGATGGGAAAAGTAAAAAACCTGGGGATTCTAGAAACCCTGGCTTCTGAATTACACTGGTAAGAATAATAATTTTGCCATTTATAAGTGTAAGCTCAGGGAAGCAGACTGTTTTGTGGCAAGGAGCAGTCTCCCTCAAATCCCTCCTCATCTCTAGTCCCAGTTGCCATAACATGATTGGTGGCAGTGAGTACTAGGTACAATTTTTCTTCACATAGTAGGCACCTTCAATAGCAAAGCTACAGATAGTTTCCCCACCTCAGTAACACATAGAATAGGATTAGAAATCTTCCCCTGGCCCTGGACACAGCCATCCACTATACTGCTGTCTAGTTGCTCATCAAGTCAATGGCACCAGATGGGGACATATACTGAGAAAGTGAAGGAGAAGAGCCAAATAACCCCTCTCTCAGTGATTCTGGGTCAAGAGAAGTTTGTTGTATACTTTTATGGAGGAAAATATCTCCAAGAAAAGAAAGAGCTCCAAGGGGAAAATACCTCTTCCTTTTACCAAGCTTATCTGAACTGCCACTCAAAAAGAGAATTTGTATTTCTAGAATCCTCATCTCTTTATTTCCCCTCACAACATGGAAATAACCTCTTCTGATGAAATGAGAACAAGTGCTCCAGGGCAAGTAACACTGGATGAACTCACTCACTCACTCACTCACTCACTCACTCATTTGAACTATACTGACTGAGCGTCTGGCAGCGTGTTCAGCTCTGTGGAAAAATAACGAACGTTCCTGCAGTCCTGGGTGGTGATGGGAAAGTGTGGTGCTGACCATCACTCAGCTTTGGAAGGGAGTTAGTCTCTAGGCTTCTCTTTTCTATAAAGCAAAGGGCAAAGACTCCCCATCTTAAAGCCCATTCTATCTTAAAACCCACTAAGGGTGAGTCAGCCTATAGCAGTACCAAACATTTGGTCTATGCTATGAGCTGAATTGTATCCTACCCCACTATTTCCTCATCTACCCACTCTACCACCACCCTGTCCCCATCACAGCACACAAACATTGTGCTTTAGTCCTAACTCCCAGTACACGAGAATGTGACCATATTGGGAAACAGGGTCCATTGTTAGGGAGGATCCTCCAACATGACTGGTGTCCTTATAAAAAGAAGAGTTTGGGACACAGACAAGTACAGACAGAAGCTTATGTGAAGACTGGGGAAGATGGTTATCGAAAAGCCAGGGAGAGAGACCTCAGAAGGAACTAATCCTGCCTATACCTTGGCCTCTCAGACTCCTCTAACTGTGGTAGAATACATTCTTATTGTTTAAGCCACCGGGTCTGTGGTATTTTGTTATGACAGCCCCAGCAAACTAACACAGGCTATATTAAGATCACTCAGAAACACTTACTTAAAGATACACAGGCCTGGTCCTAACCCACCAAACTGAACGAGAGTGTCCACGTGTTAGGGCCCTGGTTATATACAAACTTTGAAAGTGGGCTAGTGATACATGTGATGTCACCAAAGTCTAAACCACTGGTCTACAAAATTGGTGAAGCATCAGTCTGCTCACCATATTGATAGCCTTAATCTTTTCAGATGCAGTATTTACTTTCATGGAGACCTTTACTGAATCATCACCTCCTATTGGATGTGTGTGAAGCCCAGAAATGAAGAGACTAGCCTTCTACTGACATCACCTGTCACAAGCCTTTCGACCTCTTCAAATCTCAGTAAGCTTCCTTCTGAACAAGGCAGGAAAATAGTACACTGCCTGCTTCATGGGGATATTTTGAAATTTAATTACTAAATGCTTGTTAGCACTCTCCAGGAAGCCTTTTGATGAAGCAAATTCTCTGACTACAAAGTATTGTTTAATATGGAGGTCTAGCCTGGAGGCACTGCCTTCTCCAGCAAGGCCTAGCTCCTTTTTTATGCAAATTAAGCACCACTGTAATCCACCTGCCAAATTACTGTGCTATCAGCAAGGTTTAGTCAGGGGCTCTGTGGGTATCCTTGCTACTTCCTCCCATTCCTCTTTACTTCTCACCTCTTTCAGTGTGTTCCTGTCAAAAAATCCCACAGGTATAATCTCATGTTAATGACCTTCTTGACACCTGTGTGTTGCTATATTCTGGTGGGGTAGAACTGTGTTGTCTTAAACATTAGTGCGACTGAACTAATTGGCTTTATCACTGCCATACCCACTGTCATCTTCTTGGCATAGAGCCCCGAGGTAAGGTACCTGGAGGTTTGGCTGTATGGAGTTGAAGGAGGTACAGAAAGTTAGATAGCCTAGAAGCCACAATTAATGTGAAAACACCGAGTCATCTAGAAGCCCAAGGAGAGGCCCAGACTGAGAGAGGTAGTAGGAAGTTGGAAAGCAAATGGTGGCAGTTCAGCCAAAAGACCTCCTTATCCTTGAAGTTTTTCACATTTTGCATTGATGGTCTTAAAAAAGAGAAGGTAAGTGTCAGAGATAGGCTTAAATCAGAGCTTTCCAATAAAGATGCAGGAAGTGGCTTACCGGTATGCAAAAAATGCCGAGATACTATATTCTCTTCAACAGGTGGAACAGTCTTCTGGCCTGGGAGCACCTTTCCCCAGGCCTGTCCCCTCTAACAGCTGGAAGCCTATTGAAGGAGGGGCTACAAATGCTCTCCAGTTTAAACGATGTGTAGAAAAATATTATTTTTTCATGTGTTCCACGGTGAAAAAAATTTAGATACAACTGGACTAATGACCTTCCGTAGCCTGCTCTGTTTTCACTGCTTCCTCTCTCACCCTTCAGGTTAATCTCTAACAGGATCAACCTGGATATTGTAGAAAATACCTTGCCTTGGTTCAAATCCTTCCAAAACTTCCCATTATTCTTAGGATAAATCCCCTAATATGGACCAAAAACCTTCATGATCCTCCTCTACGTATATATTAGCCCACATAACTCACCATCTCCCACTTCATTCAAGCTGAACTGTTTTCAGTTTTTCCAATAAGTCATGAAGATTCTCAATTCCAGGTTTTTTACACATGATACTCCCTCTGTCTGGAACATGGCTACCCACTCCCAACACACACACACACATACACACACACTCACACACACACAGAGGTAATTCCTAGTTGTTACAAGGGAAAGAGTCCTATCTATTTTGCTCACCATTAGCATCCAATGCCTATTACTGCTTGTTGGATGAGTAGATGGGTGAAGGGAAGAGTTTCTTTCATACTGGGAAGTCAACAGCTTTGTTCCTCTTTAACTTTTTTGTTTTAGTTTCTGTTCACTTTGTTTTTAATTCTACATCAACACTGAAAATGACTTTCTCCTCAGTGAATCTCCTCAATTATCTCTGGCCACATTATAGACAATAACTTAAGCAAAATCAAGGTTCTGTTAGCAAAGAAGAAGGCTGGGAGGGAAATGTTGGATAAGAAACTACTAGTGTGGGGACGCCTGGGTGGCTCAGCACTCAGGGCATGATCCCGAAGTCCTGGGATTGAGTCCCATATCAGGCTTCCTGCATGGAACCTGCTTCTCCCTCCGCCTGTGTCTCTGCATCTGTCTCTGCCTCTCTCTCTCTCTCTGAATAAAAAATAAAATCTTAAAAAAAAAACAAAACTACTAGTGTGTTCTACAGCATTCAAGAGAGGGAATGGAGATAAATGGAGGAAGTCATAAGGAAGGAGTACAATTCAACAAATATTGTATTCCTGTTATATAATGGGCACAGCACTAAGTACTAGGGATAAGGTGGCATATAAGACAAATGGTCTCTCTCTCCAGACACTTTGGACTCTGGTTGGGAATCCATACACTCAGAGAAGTAATTTTATTTTGATGAGGATACTAAGAAGAAAAGCAGAGCTGCCATGGACAACTAGAGTGAGTCCATTTAACTTAATCCAGTGGATAAATCAACACTTCATTGAGGAAGGGACCCCTAAGCTGAGATTTGGAGAACAGCTGGGGGTTGTACAAGCAAAGTGTGAAGAAAAAGGTTATATGCCAAAGGCCCAGCTTCTAGAGAAAGAATGGCAGGCTCCAAAGGCTGACAGGGTATCTGTGTGATGGGAGTGTAGACAGTGAGGGATGTGCCCTCAAGTGAGTGTGGAGAAACAGGCAGTCCATGTCACCCAGAGCCTTGTAGACCATGTTATAGATTTGGAGCTTTATCCCAAGGGCAAATGAAAACAAGTACTTTATACCAAGGAGTGACGTGATTAGACTTGTATTTTATAAAAGTCACCTTGCCCACAGAGAATGTTGGAGAAGGACACATATGAATGTAGGAATTCATGCAGAAGGTCCCTATGAACCATCAGATGCTGGTGCCTGAACTAAGGTGGCAGCAGTGCGACTAAAGGACAGTATATGGACTGAAGAGACCCTTAGTGAACAGAAGCAACAGAGCTTCAGGATTTAACTAGTTAGGGGAGAAGGAAAAAGACGACTTTGAGGCTTCTTGCTAAAAAAAAACAGGTGCAATGTGCTGTCATTTACTACAATAGGGGAAAAGTGGGGAGTGTGGTAGGTTTAGGGAGTAAATAGTGAGCTCAGTACTCCATACTTGGGTATGAGGTGACAGAAATATCCATACTGAAAGAGTCCTAGTATTTGCCACACCGTCTTTCTCACAGTGTGGTTACAGAGCCAGAAAATTTACCATTATCTGGGAACTTGTTATAAATGCACACTTTCAGACTGTTCCCCAGACTTACTGAAATGGAAACTCTGGGGTGGGGCCCTGCTCTAGAGCCCAGTCTCCTTATACTGAAAACTCACTATCTCACACTGTTTTTCATAAAGAGCAGGATTCAGTGAGATATCATGGAAAGAACACCTGGAATTCCGAAGATATGGGTTCGAGTCACAAGGCTTCTAGGTGATTCTGATTTACTCCCAAAGTTGAGACTCAGGGGACTACAGCCAATCTATGAAGAATAGAAATAAAAAAGGGTTGAAGGCAAGAAAGAAAACGGACAAAGAATCTATCAGACCTATGCTACCCTGGGTGGGAAATTATCCCACTTTCTCCTACTTTGCTCACCAAACTGGATTGATCATTTTAATTTAACACTTCTATCTGACCTATTTTGCATCCTAGCAATGGTTCTTTCTTTCAACAGGCCTCCTTTCCTCCAATTTCTCTTCTGCCAATTTCAGATGGCTGCTACACACTTCTTAAAACTACATCTTTAACTACATCTTTAAACTACAGCTCTGACCATAACTGTCCTCAGGTTAACAAGCTTCAGAAGCCACAGGGCCCCACTTGACAAATCCCAAGCTCTTTGGTTGGCACTTGAGGCTGTCAGCACTCCAGACCTGGTGGGACCACTCATCCACCTGCCTTTACCCCCTACTCATACCCTGTGCTTCAGCCCAACTGAAATGGCCATCATTCCCAGAACATGCGTGGTGCATGCCCACTTTTATGATGTTCCTTTTGTTCTTTCTCTTCCATCTATACTCTACCTTTACCTGTTGATATCCCACCTATAGCTCAGAAACTTCAGTGACACTCTCAGGCACCAATGTGCTGGGACTGGCTTACACATCTCTTCCCAACCGAGCATTCAGTAACTTCACGCTGGTAGCTTGATATCAGCCATGAAGGGAGTATTTACAACACAGAAATTGGCAAACATTACAAATCAGATTTTCCTCACCCAGAGATCTACTTATTAAATATTTACTCATACACCACTGCCAAGAAGAGATGAGCCTGTCTTCCTATTATCCTCTATAGCAAAGACAGACAAACTATGTGACAAATGTGAACTGCTGTCTGTTTTTATATATTATGTATCACTGGCACACAGCCACACCTGTTCACAGACACATTGTCTACAACTTCTTTCCCACCAAAACGGGAGTAGCTGCAACAGAGACTCTATGGCATACAAAGTCTAATATATTATCTGGACCTTTACAGAAAGTTTCCCAGCCCCACTCTCTAGGACAATATCATGTATTCACTACCTATGACACACTGGTTTATTTTTTTTTAAGATTTTATTTATTTATTCATGAAAGACACACAGAGAGAGGCAGAGACATAGGCAGAGGGAGGAGAAGCAGGCTCCCCGTAGGGAGCCTGATGCGGGATTCGATCCCAGGACCCCAGGATCACAGCCTGAGCCGAAGGCAGAGGCCACCCAGGTGTCCCTATCACACACTGCTTTGAATGAATACTAGAATGCAGTGAGACATCATGGAAATAAAACGTAGAATATGAAGATGTAGCTCAAGCCTCTACTTGCCAGCACTATACATCTTGGTCAATTTACCTAACCTTGCTGAACTGGACTTTCCTCATGCAAAAATGAACGGCCTACCTGAGAGCAATGTTCTAAAATCAAACATAGGGCAGCCCGGGTGGTGCAGCGGTTTAGCACCGCCTTCAGCCCAGGGTGTGATCCTGGAGACCTGGGATTGAGTCCTGTATCGGGCTCCCTGCATGGAGCCTGCTTCTCCCTCTGCCTGGGTCTCTGCCCCCCCCCCCTCTCTGTGTGTGTCTCTCATGAATAAATAAATTAAATCTTTAAAAAAATAATAAAAAAATAAAATAAATAAAATATACATGAAGACACCTTGTAAATTATGAAGCATTATGCAAATAAGAGATAATACAGTTGTAACCTATGTGTAGATCTTCTTTGGCCACCAGACTCTCTCGGGACAGGCTCCACAGCTCCTTCGTGTTTGCCTCCCTCACAGTCTCCATCTTGCACACAGGCTGTATTCATTGTGTTACTGTGGGATGGAGGCTGAATGGCAGGGATTCGCTTTTTCAAGCTCTAACAGCTCAACTGGTTTCTCAGCAATGACCCCAAGGTTAGCCTAACAAAAAAACCCTAGAAGGGATCCTATGGCCTTCTTGCTTCCCTGACTGCCCTATTCTCCACTTTGTCCTTGCTGCTGCTGTTCTTCCTATCTGAACCTCATTCCCTCTGAGATCCACCCTGTGCCCATTAAATGCAGATGTCAACTGTGTGTTCTGAGGAGCCTTAACTCCTTGGGATATAAACATGAGATGGCTTTATTTTTTCAAGCAGCAGTCCACCAAATTTGCTTTGTGGAGTCTTTTCACCCACTAGTTTGTGGTTCCTTTTAGGGTAGCTTTTACAGGTTTTATCGTTTTCCTATCATTTTCAGCATTAGCGTCTGTCAGTCTCCTCTGAGTCTATTATTTTGTTTCCTCATCATTTTCCACACCCAGGGGAATATTAGCAGATAGCAGGTGACGAATAAATATTCACACAATGAAGGAATGGCTTTGGTATATTAACATTCAGTCCTCTCTTAAAACTTCAGTGTCAGACTCACTGCAGAGTGCATTCTTCTGCCCTGCTAGCACTGGCCGGGCCTGTCTAGGGGAGGAGGAACACCCTATGCTGTCCACACACCTCTTCTCCCTCCCACCCCCATCCCCAGCTCTTTCCCTTGGGTGTAGAGGCCCGGAGAAGAAAATGGAGAGGCAGTTTTTCTTAGGGGATTGCTCTGGGAAGGCCATCTTCTCATGGGTGGGTAGCTGCGGGCTCTCCTCCAGCACTGACCAATTACAGCATAGCCTTCACGTGGTCTCCGTCCAGGGGCTACTGCCTATTTCCTGAGCTAAGCACCTATGTTCCTCAAGGAAAACAGCTAGCGTCTCCTCGATGCATGGTTTCTGCTGAGAAGATTTAGCTGTGACTTAACCTTCCTCCTCAACCCCTCCTTCAGCTACCTCCTTAGTGGTCCACCACCCACTGGTGATCCATTCCTGCCTTTCTGCTGCCCACTTTGGTGGGACACCAGCATACTGTCCTTTGTTCATGCACCCAGTCTAAAAACAGTTCACACATTCTTGCCACACTGGGTGGCTGGAGTACAGGCTGCTTGGTCTTTGCCTCTTCTCTTGGCCCCAAAGTCATTCTCCAGTTCTCTTCACTTCTGTTAGGAAGTTGCCTAAAAGGATAATGAAAAGGCAGTGCTCCCAACTGAACTGGTGAGTCCTCCAGTGACCATTCTACATTGGCTTCAGGGAAGCTGAAGCTCCCACTGTAGTATCACAGCGTGAACATAAAAGAGCTTTTCTCCAAAAATACCAGGCTTCCTAAATGTGACCATCCTGTCCTCTTGCCATAATGACCAGGTGCGGGGAGGGAAGAGTAGCTGAATTCATAGAGCTGATTTGGGGGCCCCTTGATAAGCTTTTTAAACTGGGACGACATCTGTCAATGCTGGCAGCCCTCCAGGCTTCATAAATTGCCTTCTTGGTGATTTTGGTATCTACTTTTCGCCTGCTATAGCCACAATTGTGGGAACATGAGAAAATGCATTTCCACAGCCTGTTGCAATTAAACAGTGATACCTTTTAAATTCTTCAAAATGTAAAAGCCAAAGTAGTTACTGATGATAGAGGAGAAAGTAGTAGGATTGAGGGCTAGGAGATCCCAGGAGAAGCCACCGATCCACCTTCCTAAGAGCACCTTTTGCACAACCATGAAATAAGACTGTTTTTAAAGCCCTAAGGTTCTCCCAGGATTGTACTTCGAAGCTCATTTACTGTTGGACACCAAGGCCTAAACTTTTGTACCAAGGAGTCAGAATCTAGGAAGACAGTGGGAAAAGCAATGCATGGGCAGCAGATAAAAAACAAGGCAAGGACAACTGAGATGAGTGTGGATAAGCAGAGCACCTGACTTCCTGTGGAGAAAAACTGCATAGAGTCCGCAACGTGAGTCTGAGTAACCCAGCATCTTAGTAAACTGAAGTACAGTGACCATTTAAAACTTAATTAGAACTACTTGAAATTCTTTAGATTTGAGAAATTGTCATTTTTAATTGTCTTTCCTATCTTCCTTCCAAATACAGACATCTTGAACAATGCTTAATTGCTGTTTTCTGATGGAATATTTCTTTCTCACAAAAAGCCTCTGCCATGGAAATCAGTGAATAATCTGTAAGTGCTCTCAAGTAATAAAAAGGGATGGGAAGTGGAAAAGTAATTGCATGTCTTGCACCTGCCTCCTGAAAATCATTAGCAGCTTATGGTACTCCGAAATCCTCTTTGAGGATGTTAAAACAATCACACAATTGTTCGGTCTCATCCTGTGTTTTATGATTCCAGCACTTAAGTGGCACAGACACAGAGAAAGGTTTGAGATACATAGCCTGTTTTCAGACACAGAAGAGAACTTTGCATGCCATTAATTCTGAATTCTCGCTACTTCTCAAAAGCACCTGTTTTTGCTTCAAGGGGCCATACCGCCTCGAAACCAGCAAATTAAGCAATGCACCGTAATGCATAAAGCAAAAAGAAATCTGAAAACTGATACTTTTAAAGTAATTTCACAAGCAGAAATCTTTCTTCAATGGTTTCTTCATTGCTATAATTCATTTAGTGGAAATACTCCATATCCTTACACAGAAATGCCAAACAGAGAGGTTCCAGGACGCAAAATCAGCATCTTTCTCCCTTCTATACCCCACCCTATTGACGTTCCTCAAATATCGTGCGAGGGACACTATCCCTGACTCCATCAGCGGCTCTTCTTTTTTTGAGCTGGGTTGATAGGGCTTTGCGGGTGCCTCACCCCATTTATTCCCCGCCTCCAGTCATCTCGTAGAGTTTTCCTGGCCGGTCCTACTTTTCCTACTTATGTTCCTCAAGCTATTTTTGTTTATGGCTGTTTGTAAATGTCTCTAAAAGAGGACATGGCAAGCACTGTCATCATCTATTGAGCTCACAGTACGTGGGGCTGTGCTACATCATCAACGCTTTACTACAACAGTCCAGAAAAGAATTTTACCCCATTTTATAGAGGGAAGCTGAGGCTCAGAGAGATTGTAAGCTGGCCAAAGACCTATCTCTCTAAGCGGTTTTGTCTCAACAGCAATGGTAAAAGTAACTTGTGCCCCACTAAGAGTTCTTTTTTTTTTTTTTTTGAAGATTTATTTATTTATGATAGACATAGAGAGAGAGAGAGGCAGAGACACAGGAGGAGGGAGAAGCAGACTCCATGCCAGAAGCCCGACGCGGGACTCGATCCCAGGACTCCAGGATCACGCCCTGGGCCAAATGCAGGCGCCAAACCGCTGAGCCACCCAGGGATCCCCCGCGCTAAGAGTTCTGAGGACAAATATGTGAGGGTTGAGACTAGATTATTCAAGAGTTCAAGTAAATCCAGCCGGTTCATTGGGAGGTAGTGTAAACCCCGACCTCCAGGTGCTAAAGGATAAACAGCAGGTACACCAAGACATCCTCCCACCCTCGGGAATATTCCTTTCACCTACCAGAGAAAACTACCGCGGGAAAAGGAAAATCAGGTACAAAAGGTATGATGAGACAGTATATTCGCAAAATGCCAAACCGTATGGCAGACAAAACTGTTAAGGAGGGCGAGAGCCAGGGCTATGATTTCAGGAAGGAGGAGGGAACAGACAGGCCTGTGAAACTCTGTGATTTCAACCAGGGGAGAAGAGAGCAAAGGGGTTTTCAGACCAAAGCCAACCCAGTTGCTGCTTACCCTAACCCTGGCCTTTCCCAAACCTGTGCAGAGGAGAAACCTTCCCCTACTTTCACGTCATGCTTGGGAACACAGAGCTCCCCGCGTGTGACCCGAGGGGCCGCCCCAGGCTGCCCCCGGACAGAGCAGCTCACGGCCCAGGCCCCTTAGGCGGCTGCTCATGGCGCTCAGATCAAGTTAGCTGGATACTCCGTGTGACACTGCTAGCAGCTACCTGCAGGCCCCGACCTGCCTCTCACAGTCAAAACAGAAAACAGGTGTCCATCGGGCTGCTTACCTAGGCACCCCCCCCACACACACCCACACACAACCCAGCACCGGTGGTCACCTTTCCAGCAGACAAACGGTTCTCTGGCAACCACACTCTTGTCACTGTTCTTGACTCTCAAGCAGGCTCTTTTAGTCAGCTGCTTTTGAATAATGCTTTCAAACATTCTGGTACAGTACATTTATGAACTATTCTAGAATTCTCTAACCTTAATATATAAAATATATATATATATATGACTGTTCCACCTTATACAAATATATTTTATATATATATTCTGTTCTGCCCTAAATATTATATATATATGTATTATATATAATACTGTATTATACATAATAATGTTATATATAATAACATATATATATATTAGAATTACAATCTTATTTTAAAATGTTCAGCTTAGTTCTGGTATCACCATTAATCTCTCTTGTCTCTTTGTTTTGCTATTTACAGATAAAGAAACTGCAGCTCATAGAGATTAAGAATCTTGCCGAAGTCACAAATATAAAAGCATCGGTCCTACGAAATGAGTTTAGGACTGAGGGAAGCCTAAGCTCCTGTTGGTTCTACTGGACAGAACTGCTTCCAAAAATATGGCCTGAAGTAAAGTTGATCTGTGATACATGATTCAGGTAGTCTCTCATTCTTGGTCATTCTCTGTTCCTGTTTCTCTCTGTTTGGATAAGATTTATTGAACTGTAAGTTACATACACTAAATCTGAATTATATTAAGGGTACAGTCCTATGGGTTTGACAAATCTGTACAGTCGTATAACTAATACCGCAATCAGAATGTAGAATTTACCATCATCCAAGTCCCTACCCCTTTTTAGTTAATACCCTCCTCCTCCAACCCATGAACCTTGGGACTGAATTTCTAATACTATAGTTTTGTCTGTTCCAGAATGCCATATAAATGGAATCATAAAGTATACAGCATTCTAAAAATTTGAGAAACCCATACACTATAAACCTTACTCCCTAAAAGTATACAGTTCTGTGCTGTTTAGCACATTTGCAAGGTCATATCACAACTATCTTATTCCAGAATATTTCTATCGATCAAAAACAAACAAACAAACAAACAAACAAACAAACAAAAAAACCTCATGCCCATTAGCATTCACTGTCCATTCCTCCCTTCCTCCCAGGCCTAAGGAACCACTAATCTACTTTTTATCACTATGGAATGGATTTGTGTATTCTGGACATTTCTTAAAAACTGAATCATACAATACGTGGCCTTTTGTGTCTTGCTCCTTTCACTTAGCATGTTTCCAGGGTTCATCCATGTTGTAGCATATTTTAGTACTTTTATTTCACCAATAACACTCCTTTGCATGGATATACAACATTTTGTATATTCACTCATCAGTTGATGAACATTTGGACCGTTTCTACTTTTGGCTACTATAAATACTGTTGAACAGGAACATTCAAGTAAAAATTTTTTTTAAAGATTTTACTCATCTGGGATCCCTGGGTGGCGCAGCGGTTTAGCGCCTGCCTTTGGCCCAGGGCGCGATCCTGGAGACCCGGGATCGAATCCCAAGTCGGGCTCCCGGTGCATGGAGCCTGCTTCTCCCTCTGCCTATGTCTCTGCCTCTCTCTCTCTCTCTCTCTATGTGACTATCATAAATAAATAATAAAAAAAATTTAAAAAAAAGATTTTACTCATTTATTCATGAGAGACACCAAGAGAGAGAGGCAGAGACACAGGCAGAGGGAGAAGCAGGCTCCATGCAGGGAGCCTGATGTGGGACTGGATCCCAGGACTCCAGGATCACGCTTCTGGGCCGAAGGCAGGCGCTAAACTGCTGAGCCACCCAGGGATCCAAGTAAAAAATTTTACATAAATGTATGTTTTCGATTAGTTTGGGTATATATCTACAAGTGGACTTTCTGGTTCATACGGTGAATTCTATGTTAACCTTCCTGAGCAACTGCCAAAATATTTTACAAAGTGCTGTATTATTCATTTACAATTCAATTGGATTGTCTGCTTTACAGCCTTTTATCTGACTTCTTTCATGCTCTGGAATGCTCTGGCAATTCCATGTTGTTGCAACCCCGCTTCTTGTTGGATAGCGTTCCCCTGTATGGATATACCGTAATTTGTTTATCCATTCGCTAGGTGATGACCATTCTGGTTGTTTCTAGTTTGTGGCAATTAGGAATAAAGCTACTTTAAACACTCTCGTACAAATTTTTGTTTAGACATATTTTTATTTATACAGAATATTATCGCATCATATAGTAGTATATGTTGATCTTTGTAAGAAACAAATTGGTTTTCAAAGTAGTTGTCCCATTTTGCACTCACACCAGCAATGTATGACTATAAAATAATTCATGTCTTGATAGTTCCTTGTCAACATTCGGTATTTTTAGTCTTTATAATTTTAGCCATTCTGGTGCATATATAAAAGTATCTCCTTGTGGTTTTAAATTCCATATGTAATCTGCAATGTCTAATGATATCTACCCTTTTTCTTTTAAAAAAAAATTCTGTGGGGGATTTTTTTATTTGTTGCTTTAAATTAAGAGAATATTTTAAAAAAAGCACTTTTACGTCTGCAGAAAAATTTGGAAGGAACAGTTTCCATATACCCCCTTACAATTCCCATCATCCTAATTTCTCCTATTCTTGATATCTTGCATTAATGTACCAACATCGATACATTAGTATTAACTAAAGTCCGTATTATGTTAGGGTTCAATCTTTGTGTTGTATAATCTAGGGGAGGTTTGAGAAATGTATAATGACATATCCATCACACAGTATCATACAGAATAGTTTCCCTGCCCCTCAAATCCCCATGTTGTACCTACTCATCCCTCTTCAACTCCTCCCTAAAACCATGACAAAGACTTTTTTCTGTCTCCATAGTTTTGATTTCTCCAAAATGTTATGTCGTTAAAGATACAGAGTATGTAGACTTTTAAGATTGGTTTCTTTCATTTAGCAATATTCATTTAAGCTTCTTCCATCTGTTTTTATGGATTGGTTTGATAGCTCATGGCTTTTTATTGCTAAGCAATAGTCCATGTATAGATGAACCAGTTTATCTATCAACTTTTTAAAAAAGATTTTATTTATTTATTCATGACAGAGAGAGAATGGCAGAGACACAGGCAGAGGGAGAAGCAGGCTACATGCAGGGAGCCTGATGCGGGACTCGATCCCGAGTCCTCAGGATTACACCCCAAGCTGAAGGGGGTGCGCTAAACCACTGAGCCACCCAGGGATGCCTTATCTATCACCTTAAAGGACTGCTTGGTTACTACTGAAGTTTGACAATTATTAACAAAACTGCTATAAACATTTGTTTACAGGTTTTTATGTGGACATAAAACTATAAGTCATCTGGGTAAATACCAAGGAGCATACAGGGTAGACTGCATGGTAAGAATATACTAGTTTTGTAAGAAAATGCTATAGTATCTTCCAAAATATCTGTATCATATTCCATTCCTACCAGCAGTGAACGAACATTCCTATTGCCTAACATCCTCACTGGCATTTGGTGTTCCCAGTGTTTTGGATTTTAGCCACTTTAATATGTTTACAGTGGTATCTCACTGTTATTTTAATGTAAAATTCCCTATTAATATCTGATGTTGAGCATCTTTTCATATGCTTGTTGGTCATCTGTTTAACTTCACTGAGGTGTCTGTTCATATCTTTTTCTCATATTTTAAAAATTTTATTTATTCATGAGAGACACAGAGAATGAGAGAGAGAGAGAGAGAGAGGCAGAGACACAGGCAGAGGGAGAATAAGCAGGCTCTATGCAAGGAGCCCAATGCGGGACTCAATCCTGGGAATCCAGAATCAGGCTCTGAGTCAAAGGCAGACACTCAACCATTGAGCCACCCAGGCATCCCTCTTTTCCTCATTTTTAATTGAGTTATGCTATTGTTGAGCTTTAAGCTTTCTTTGTAGATGTTGGATACCAGTCCTTTATCAAATAAAGAATATGTGTTTTGCAAAGATTTTCTCTTAGTTTGTGGCTTTTTTATTCATTTTTAAAAATATTCCAGTATAATTAAAATTAACACACAGTACATATCAACTTCATATACATTACTCAGTGCTCATCACAATAAGTGTGCTTTTAATCCCTTTCACCTATTTCATCCATCCTCCCACCAACTTCCCCTCTGGTAACCACCGGTTTGTTCTCTATAGTTAAGAGTCTAGTTTTTAGTTTGTCTCATTTTAACTTTGTTTTCTTAAATTCTATATATGAGTGAGATCATGTGGTATTTGTCTCACTTGGCATTATATCTTCTATATTCATTCATTTTGTTGCAAATGGCAAGATTTCATTCTCTATTATGGCTGAGTAATATTCCATTGCATATCAAAATCTATATCTCACATCTTCTTTATACACTTATCTATTTTTTTAAAGATTTTATTTATTTATTCATGAGAAACACAGAGAGGAAAGAGAGAGAGGCAGAGACACAGGCAGAGGGAGAAGCAGGCTCCTTCAGGGAGCCCGACGTGGGACTCGATCCCGGGTCTCCAGAATCACACCCTGGGCTGAAGGCGGCACTAACCACTGAAACACCCGGGCTGCCCTCCATTTATCTATTAATGGACACTTGGATTGCTTCCATAATTTGGCTATTGTAAATTATGTGCAATAAACATAGAAGTGCATATTTCTTTTCAAATTAGTTTTTTCATATTCTTTAGGTAAATCCCCAGTAGTGAAATTACTGGATCATACAGTAATTCCATTTTTAATTTTTTGAGGAACCTCCACACTGTTTTCCACAGTGGCTGCACCAGTTTGCATTCTCACTGATAAGGCAAAAGGGTTCCTTTTTCTCCACCTCCTCACCATCCTCATCAACACTTGTTTGTTTGTTTTTTTCATTTAAAATGTTTCTTTTAATTCCAGTTGGTTAACATACAGTGTTATGTTAGCTTCAGATGTACAACATAGTGATTCAATACTTCCATACGTCACCCAGTGCTCATCACAAGTGCCCTTCTTAATCCCCATCAGCTACCTATTCTACTCACCCTCCCCAACTTTCTGCCCTCTGGCAACCAGCAGTTTGTTATCTATAGTGAAGAGTCTGTTTCTTGATTTCTCTCTTCCCTTTCCTTTTCTCGTTTGTTTTAAATTCCATACATGAGTGAAATCATATGGTATTTGTCTTTCTCTGACTGACATCTTTCCCTTAACATTATACTCTCTAGCTCCATCCATGTCATGGAAAATGGCAAGATTTCACCTTTTTATGGCTGAATAGTATTCCACTGTATACATATACCACATCTTCTTTATCCATTCATCGGTCGATGGACATGAGCCGCTTCCACATCTTGGCTGTTGTAAATAATGCTGCTATAAACAGGGGTGTGTGTATCTCTCTGAATATGTGTTTTTGTATTCTTTGAGTAAATACCCAGTAGTGTGATTACTGGGTCATAGAATAGTTCTATTTTTAACTTTCTGAGAAACATCCATATTGTTTTCCACAGTAGCTGCACCAGTTTGCACTCTTAAGACAGGAATCAACAGTGCACAACATCCTCTTTCTCCACATCCTCACCAATACCTATTGTTTCTTGTGTTGACTGTAGTCTTCCAGGTGTGACATGACATCTCATTGTGGCTTTGGTTTGAATTTCCTTGGCAATTACTGATATTGAGTATCTTTTCACATGTTCAATGGCCATCTAGATGTCTTCTTTGGAGAAATGTCTATGTCTTCTAACCATTTCTTAGCCAGATTACTTGTTTTTTTGGGTATTGAGTTTTAGAAGTTCTTGTATATTTTGGATACTGATCCTTTACAGGGTAAGTCATTTTCAAATATGTTCTCCCATTCCATAGGTTGCCTTTTAGTTTTTTGATTGTTTCCTTCACTGTGCAGAAGGTGTTTATTTTGAGGTGGTCCTAATAGTTTATTTTTGCTTTTGCTTTCCTTGCTTTAGGAGACATATCTAGAAAAATGTTGCTATACTCAATATGAGAGAAATTACTGCCTGTGTTCTAGGATTTTTATAGTTTCAGATCTCACATTAAGGTCTTTAATCCGTTTGAGTTTATTTTGTGTTTAGCATATGAAAGTGGTTTACTTTCATTCTTTTGCACATAGCTGTCCAGTTTCCCAACACCATTTGTTCAGGAGACTTTTTCCCATTGCATATTCTTGCCTCCTTTGTTGAAGACTGGGTTTATTTCTGGGCTCTCTATTCTATTCTTGAATAGTACATCTGAAATCTGAGATTGTGATACCTCCAGTTTTGTTCTTCTTTTTCAAGGTTGCTTTGGCTATTTGAGGTCTTTTGTGATTCATACACATTTTAGAATTCTTCGTTCTAGTTGTGAAAAATGCTGTTGGTATTTTGATGGGGATTGCATTAAATCTGCAGATTGCTTTGGGTAGTATGGACATTTCAACAATGTTTGTTCTTCCAACCAATGAGAATGGAATTACTTTTCCATTTCTTTGTGTCATCTTCAATTTCTATCAACAACATTTTATACTTTTCAGGGTACAGGTCTTTTACCACCTTGGTTAAGTTACTTCCAAGGTTTTCATTGTTTTTGGTGCAATTGTAAATGGGACTTTTAAAATTCCTTTCTAATTCATTATTAGTATATATATAATTGCAGTGGATTTCTGTATGTTTATTTGGTATCCTATGACTTTACTGAATTCTAGTAGTTTTATGGTAGAGTTTTTTCTTTATGGTAGAGTCTTTAGGGTTGCTATATATATCATCACATCATCTGCAAGAGTGAAATTTTTACTTTTTTCTTACCATGTGCATTTTATTTCTTAATCAGATTGGTGTGGCTAGGACTTCCAGTATTATTTTTCATAATACCCTTCTTATAATCCTTTGTACTTATGTGATGTCAGCTGTTATTTCTCCTCTTTAACTTCTGATTTTGTTTGAGTCCTCTTTTTTTTTCTAGGAGTCTGGCCAAAAGGTTATCAATTTTGTTATTCTTTTTAAAGAAAAGCTCTTGGTTTCATTAGGTTTCATCTGTTCTATTAGGATCTTATTTTAGTTGCTATTTTATTTCTTGTGACTTGTCTTTTCATTCTTTCATTAATAATGTCTTCACAGAGCAAAAATTTTGAATTTTAATGGTGTCATTTTCAATTTTTCTTTCATGTGTTGTGCATTTGGTGTTGTGACTAAAAAGTCATCATTAAACCCAAGGTCACCTGGATTTCCTACTATGTTATCTTCTAAGAATTTTACATTTTATAGTTTTCCATTTTACATTTAAGTCTATAATAAATTCCGTGTTAATTTTTGTGAAAAGTATAAAGTCTATGTTTAGATTCATTTTTTTGCCAGTTTTTCCCACACCATTAGTTGAAAACACTACCCTCCCCCTCCACTGAACTGCTTTTGTTTTTCTGTTAAAGATCAGTTGATTTTACACAGGTCTATTTCTGGATTCATCATTGATGTATTTGTCTATTCTTTTACCAATACCAAATTGTCTCGATTTCTGTAAGCTTTAAAGTAAGTCTTGAAGTCAAGTAATGTCTTCAGATTCTTTTCCTCCTTTAATATTGTTGGATCTTTTGCCTTTACATATAAAGTTTAGAATCAGTTTGATGAAATTATCAAAATAAATTTCTTAGATTTTGATGAGATTTGATTGAATTTACTGATAAACTTGGAAAGAAATGACATCTTGATAATACTGAATCTTTCTATTCATGTACATGGAATACCTCTCCCTTTATTCAAATCTTCTTTGATTTCTTCATCAGTTTTACATTTTCTCACTTAGATCATGTATATATTTTGTTAAATTTATATCCAAGTATTTAATTTTTATTGTTGTTAATATAAATGGTATATTTTTAATTTCAGATTCCCACTGTTATTGCTGTTCTATAAGAAAGCAACTAACTTTTAAATATTAACCTTACACCCTACAACCTTGCTATAATTATTAGTTTTGAAAGAATTTTTTTTCCTGATTATTTGGGATTTTCTATATAGATAATCATCATCTGCAAAGATGATTTTATTTCTTCTTTCTCTATCTGTATATCTTTTATTCCTTTTCTTGTCTTACTGTCTTACCTAGAGCTTCTAGTGTGATGTTGACTAAGAGTGACCAAAGCAAAATCTTTGCCTTGCTCCTGATCAGAGCAGAAAGCCTCTAGTTTTTGCACTTTAGGTATGTTTTAGGTTTTTTGTAGATGGTGTTTATCAGGCTGCAGAAATTCCTTATTTCTAGTTTACTGAGAGTTGTGTGTGTGTACATTTTAATCATGAATGGGTAGTGAATTTTATCAAATGCTTTTTCTGCATCTACTGATATTATTGTTAATATGATTTTTTCTTTAGCTTATTGATATGATGGACTACATTAAATGCTTTTTGGATTTTTGAACTAGCATTGCAAATCTAGAATAAATGCTAGTTGGACATGGTTTATAATTATTTCCACACCATGTTGAATTTGGTTTGCCAACACTTTGTTGAGGATTATGATATGTATGTTCATGAGAGATATCATGTGTTATTTTCCTTTCTTGTAATGTCTTTGGTTTAGATATCAGATTAATGCTGGCCTCATAGAATAAGTCAGGAAGTGTCTCCTCTGCTTCCATTTTCTGGGAAAGACTGTAGAGAAATGGGAGTAATTTCTTTCTTAAAATGCTAGATTTCACTAGTGAACCCATCTGAAGTAGCTACTTTCTGTATTGGAAAGTTGCTGATTACTGATTTAATTTCTTGAATATAGGTCTAGTCAAATGATTTATTTCTTCCCATTCAATTTTTTTAAATGTTATATTTTAAGAAACTGATCTATTTCATCTAGATTATCAAATCTGTAAGCATAGAGTCATTCATTATTTTCTTTTATCTTTTAATGTCTATGGAATCATCAGTAATTTGTGATATTAAATCTTTTTAACTTTACTAACCTCTTTCACTTATGATATTAGTAATCTGTGTCTTCTCTTTCTTTTTTTCTTAGTTATCTTGGCTATAGACTTAAAAATTTTATCAATCTTTTCAAAGAACCAACTTTGGCTTTGTTGATTTTCTCCATTAACTTCCTGTTTTCAATTTCACTGATTTCTCCTCAAATATATGTTTTCTTTTGCTCATGCTAAATTTAATTCGCTTTTTTCCTAATTTCCTATTACAGAAGCTTAGATTATCAATTTCACATTTTCTTCTTTTGTAATATACATGCATTCAACACTGTACATTTTCCTCTAAGCACTTTCACTGCATTCCACAAATTTTAATAAATTGTATTTGAAATTTCATTTAGATCAAAATATTTTTTAACTTCCCTTGAGACTTCTTTTTGATTCATGTGTTATTTAGAAGTATTCTGTGTAATCTCTAAATATTTTGGGATTTTCCAGCTATCTTTCTGTTAGTGACTGGTAATTCAACTCCATTGTGGCCTGAGGGAATGGTATGATTCCTATTATTTTATGTATGTATGTATTTTATGTATGTATGATTCCTATTATTTTAAATTTGCTACAGTATGTTTTGTGACACAGAATGTGGTTTATTTTGGTGAATGTTCCATGTGTGCTTGAGAAAGCAGAGTACACAAAGATGGAAGCATATACACTTCTAGATGTGGCAGTAGCAAGTGCATGAAAGTACTCTAATTTTTAAAATAATTTTACTGAACCATGATATACATGTAGTAAAGGTCCCAAGTATTAAATGTATAGGTCAATAAACTTTTCCAAACTTTTACTCATGTAACCACTATCCAGATCATGAAATGGAACATTACTAAGAATTCACTGGCAATTACATTAAACTCACTAACAGAGCTTCTTCAAAATGGTGGAGCATAATATATGTTCAGGAAAGGATCTTACAAGAGGAAAGTTGGTGGAATTAACTATAGCCCCATTACTGCACTTGCTCACAATGGTGAGAAACGATATGCTCACAATGGTGATAAATGAGTTCATCATCTTCATCCTCTACAACAGAATCTCAATACTCTTCCCTTTCAGCTAGTGAATCTGTGAGCCCAACTGATTAGCTTGATGGGAGTAACCTCAAACTTCATCCCCATGGCTCACTCGTTACCATGCTTGTCAGTCCCTTAGTGTAATTTTTCACTTACAGGTAAATCTGAGCATGGGATATCCATGAGATGACTCACTAGATCTCCTCAGTTGCAAAATGGAGCCTCAGTTGCAAATGGAGCCTTTATGTAACAGCAAAATAAATCTCCTCTTGATGATCAGCATCAATTACTCCTGCCAATATGGTAGCTCTTTTCTTTATGATCAAAATGAGAAACTCCAAATTACCCAAGTTATAATGAGGGAGGGGGATTTTGCCAGTCAGTATCTGCAGTTTTATGTTGCGTATGATTCTTTTGTGAAAAAACAGCCCTTCTTGGATATAAGACCTCTAGATCTATGCTTTCTAATTTGGAAGACACTAGCCGCATGTGGATATTTAATTTTAAAGTAAGTTAAAATTCAATACCTCAGTCATACTAGCTATATTTCATCTGAACTACAGTCACATGTAGTTACTAGTTACTAGCATGTAGTTACTAGCATATTGGAAAATACAAAACATTTTCATCATTGCAGGAAATTCTATCAGAGAATACTAGTCTAGACTCATATATTTAACTAATTGGAGACACAATAATAAAATGGCTATTGACATATATTTTACCCTATATTTTATGTATACAAATATGTATCTTGACAGTACTTCAATCTCACATGTCATCCCGAATTGGGACACTTCAGTTGTGCTTTCAAGAAGGCAATTCTAATGCTCTCTCAGGCTGACCATTTGTGCACTATGTAATATGTGGTAGGATAGGTGGATCATATGGTCATGTGCCCTTTGGCATATCTCCACTATAAAATAATTCTCCTGATTTGAGGCAATGTCAATAAATCAGAAATTCAAAGTGCTAGCTTAAGTACCAGAGGCAGTAAAGACAACCTCGTAACTGGAAATCAGGTATCCTGACTAGGACAATTCATGGCTTTTACCAGGATAGAAGGGGTCTCATACAATCAACTTGTTTTTAAGTAGCTGGTTAATCTCCTTGAGGTATGGAGCCATATCATAGGCTCAGAATATCTCAGCCGTCTACAGGCTGGACATGCATCAACAATAACCAGATTAGGGATGCCTGGGTGGCTCAGCGGTTGAGCGTCTGCCTTCAGCCCAGGGCGTGATCCTGGAGTCCCGGGATCGAGTCCCACATCGGGCTCCCTGTGTGGAGCCTGCTTCTCCCTCTGCCTGTGTCTCTCCCTCTTTCTCTCTGTGTCTCTCATGAATAAATAAATAAAATATTTTAAAAGAAACAATAAAAAATATATATATATAAAAAAAAATAAAATAAAAAAAAATAAAAGAAACGATAACCAGATTACTCTTGGTGCAAGGGGGTCCTTGCTGTTAGGTGCATGTGTAACCCTCATTTCTTTCCCATAGATACTTCTTTCATAGGCTCATTACATGTATTCTAAGATAATGGACTACAAGGGCTAACTGCAATCCAGTGGTTCAAAACACAGTGGGTCCCAAAAACAAAGTATTGGCTCAGCTTGTTTGTCACCACACGCTGCCTTTAATCTTTTTCACAACAACCTACTTCTATATGATGGGCAGGAGACATGGCTATCAACTGCACCCAAGTTGCACACTTTATAACCACGACTGCCTGACGGGAGCTGACCTCTGATCACTCTCATGTTGGAGAAATCCTGATGAAATCTCTGGTTTATCAGTTCCAGACAGGTGCCCTATGGCAGGTAATTTAACCTCTCCAGTCTAAGGATCTGATGTTAAAATATAGGAGCTTCTTCTGAACCACCAGGTAGAATATAAAGAAGATGCATATTTGAAATGAAAATCCTGAGATTAATAAAAATCAGGTAGGTGTTCATCATCTCCAATAAGTGGAAAAAAGAAAATAATTTTGCTTCTTTCCCTTTAAAAAAAAACAATATCTTGAACATAAAAAATCAGCAACTTTTGGATAGTGTATTATTATTCTGCCTTCACTTTATTAAGAATTTCATGTTTTCATAAACTGCTTTTAATACAAGAATTAAAATACTTTCATTTCTTTTTTATATTTTTAGGCAGCAAAGTCACTGGCTCTTCATACAGCCAGCAATTGCAGCAGTTACAGTCTTTTGACAGCAGGATCAGGGTGAGGTAGATCGACTTGAACATTTTTGTTAAAAATAAAAAACCATACAAACCAGGCCCATCCTTTCCAACATGCAGGAATATAAATAGCTGATGTACTTTACTATTCATAAAACCAAACAAAAGCCAAAAAGATGTTGTCTAAAAGGTGATTAGAATTTTGTGTTTATGGGATCAAGATGTGGCCACCCTCTGGCTTTGGGTCCATCTGATTTGGTCTGTTTATAAATAGAATTCCAAAGTGAATGAACCCACTTCCTGTTAGTCTCTCTCAATCTCATTTTTTTTTCCCTCTCAAGTATGAATTTGATGTCTTGCCCTGTTTGAAAGGAGAAAATGCTGTTTATCATTTATCAAAATCTAAACAGCTGTAATCCAACAATGTTCGCTCAATTTTAATAGCAAGTAAATAATTGTGAGCAATGACTGTATTATGGAAACATGTGGACCTCAGGTTCAAATTCAATGAATTTCACTTCCAGTTCAGTTTCACAAGGTTTTAGATTTTCTTAGACTCCCATTAGATTTCCCAACTTTGCTAGATTTGTATGGATGTATATTCTGTAGAAATAGCTTCTTGCCCTCAATCCATAGAGCTAAGTGTGCTTGGACTTGAAGATTCTTTTTTTCTCTTGAAAGTTGAAAGTAATTTGAGAGCATGAGTGAGTGATTTGAAAATGTGTTGGCCTTAAAACTATAGACCAATGAAAGTTATCATTATGTCTTCCAGATTGGTATAAAATGGACAGAAAAAAAAAGTGCATTTCTTAATACTTCCACCATGTCACTCATCCTTAACCCACAGTAAAGCTTAAACCACAGACAAGCTTAACTCCTTAACCAGCCATTTGAATGTACTTCTACTTTGGATAAAGCTCTGGTCACTTAAGTGTTTCATAGAATCAAGGTGATTAAGGCTACCAGTTAACAATATTTTATTATGAACCCACCATGTACCACTTCCAATCTACATCCTTCAAAAAGCAAAGGTGGTCTGCCTTTAGAAACCTGAAGGGTGTTTGTAGTTAAGTTAAATGGTGAGACAGCTTGAACTATATAATGGTCTTTTAGAGTCAAGCTAACATTCAACTCTACTGAAAGACTAATTTGAAAATTGAAGTTCTATTTTTCTGTTGAAGCATATGTAAATACAACGTTAATCTAGAGAGACACTTATGCTAACATAAAATATGCTGTGAATAAATACATCTCTCAGTTACGAGTATTCTAATCAAGGGCTTTTCTAAGGTTGACTAGGACAGCTCTATAACAATTCCTAGGTTATTACTAATTTCTTATTATTTCCCTAGGACACTCCCCATGGCAGCTATTGTAAATCTTCTTTGGTTTTCTTTTTTTTTTTTTTTCCTTTGGTTTTCTTAATGCCCAATTCTGTTACTATGCCTCTACTCTCAGCAGACCAGAAGGAAGTAAAACTTTCTATTTTAGCTTATTAGTTGTTAGACTATGAGAAGTTATACCTCAAGATAGTGAGCTTCAAGTTGGGACACATTAAATGCATGATCATTGCCCATGGGTTCATGCATCCCATGCAAGTACTCCTGATTATAGCAATGGTAGACTAACAGGCTTACCTTTCTGACTGAGGTATCTAGAAAATTGGACCAGCTTTCAAACACTGGACAATAGACCATACAGGACTATGATGCCACGGAGGAAGGAAACAGAAAGTGAGTTCTATGAATGTCCCCCATCACAACCTTGAGAATATTTGTCGACCACAGAACAGGAGGAGGAACGCAATTAGAGCCTAGTGGTTCCCTGTGTTAAGTAAACAGCGTTTAGAATTTAATAGGTGGTTAGAATTTACAAGGTAAAATACCAGAGAGGAAAGAGTTACATAGAGAGAGAAAGAGCTGCAGAGATCTGTAGAGGGCAAAATTCAAGTCTTTACCTGAATTGGGGGGAATATGCATGTAGAGAAACTATGGAGGCTAAGGGAAAATCAGCAGCAAGAGGTAGATGAAACAATGCCTGGAATTTACACGCAAAAAAATGGGAGTAGTTTGTTTCTCCAACATCCAGAGACTAAAGACTTCCTAACACAGCGTCCTCATCAAAGTATTGCCTCAGTAGTGAGGGATAAGTGAAGGCTGTTCTGGACCACCCTGATGAAGCTCAAAACCAGGGATTAAACTGGTTCCAGGTAACGTAATTTCATATCAGAACAAATCCCCATATTTTTAACAGAATACAAAAATTTTAAAAAGAGAGAAAATTAAAATATAGTGCCTAACAATGTAAAATTACAACTATTATAAATACTTTACATGTTCGGGAAGGTAGAAGAGAGTATGAGTCTAATAGGAAGAGAAATATTAGTTATAAAAAAAGCCAAATCAAACTCCTGGAGATGAAAAATACAGTATCTGAGGTGAAAAACTCACTGAATGAGATTGAGAGATTAGACTTTCCAGAAGAAAGATTACCAAAGAAGATATAACAATAGAAACAACCCAAAATATAATACGGAGAGAAAAAATGTTAACAGCACATCAGTGAGCTGTGAGGACATCAAATGGCTTCCCCAGAAGTAGGGACAGGCAGAAAAAGTATCTGAAAAAACAATGGCTGCTAATTTTCCAAATTTGATGTAATCTGTAGACCAGAGATCCAAGAGCAGCAAATTCCCAACAGAAGGAATATTAAGAAAAGGACATCCATGTGCTTCAGTTGCTGAAAAACTGCTACGAAGGAAATCTTAAAAGCAGCCAGAGGAAAATGAGCTCCATTACAGAATAACAAAAATAAAGGCAGATTTCTAGCAAGAAACAGTGCAGACCAGAAGACAGAAGAGCTACATTTTTAAAAAGAAGAAGTCTTAAAGTAAAAGCCTTTTGTCTTAAGTCTTTCTGTCTTTAAGGCAGCAGGAGAATGTAATGTCTGCAACACAAATTGCCAACCTGTCACCATGAGGCAACAGCTTGGGGATCAAGGGGGAAAAAAATCACTCTAAGGACAGCAAAAGACAAAGATAGATACAGCTTGGTCTGATCCATTTTTGAGTTGTCAAATCATTCTTGAAACCCCTTCACTCTGGGTTATGTATTAAGTAACTAAGAAACATACTTATATTTTAAGCCACAGGTCATCAAGTTTCTATTATATGCGACCAAATAAAGACTATGGGCTTTGTGTTTCTGCACTAAGAGGATAAAAGTCATTTAGCATAAATTCCCCGGCCTGCCCCTATTCTCTGCCTCTGTCATGACTCCCTAGTAGATAACTGTGACTCTACCCTTAGAGGAGAAAATATCACTCTCATACCAATACAAAAATCACCATTTGGGCTCTGTGTCTCTTTCCTCCCCTGTTTCCTCCAGGAACTTACATTCTCTAGCATTTTCAACTGCTCTCATCCCATTGCTCTTATTACTCTTTCCTCTTTGCTTAACTCAGCTGGCTTCTCACCTAGTAGAATTTATCTTTTTCTCTTTGACACCTCAAATTGTTCAATGCTTGTTGTTCTATATCCGTATGTACCCATCAACTTGTCTCCCTGAAGTATTCTATTTCTTCCCTTTATTCTAATTCCTCATAAAAACCTCTCAAACTGGCTTGCCATCTTTTTCCTGTATATGCATTCTTCTTGACTTCTACAATATACAACTTCTCAATTGAAAACTCTTCAACTTCGACTTTCATGACATTACACGATTCTGAAGTCTCTGATTACTTTTCACTGTTGTCAAGAACAGAAACACTGTGCTATTCCCTAGCTAGAGCTATTCTCCAACCTTCAGTTTCTGGCATTCTGCTCCTTCTCCTTTCCTCTAAAAAACTCACCTCTCAAGGTTGTAATCATTATAGAAATTCAGGTCATTTCCAAATCTCTAGCTCTAGCCCCCTAATCTCTCACAAATTCTCACTGTCCTATCTCCAAGTACATTTTAGACAATCATTAGTCTAATCAACATATCTAAAAGCAATTCATCCTTATCTCCAACCCAGTTGTCACTTCAGTATTTTTTTCTACACCTGTTGCAGGTACTCTTACACCAGTCACCAAACTCGAAAGTTAAATCTCTCTTCAACTATTCTTTCTCTATTCTTTATTTTAAAGCACTGATTACATTATGGTCACATATAGTTGTGGAAAATGACACCCTACATCAGATCTTTATCATCTTCCACCTTACAAAAGTGGAATAACTTCAGTTTTCCTACCTTCAAATTCCTCTCCCTCCAATGAATTTACACCTGTACTACACCACAAGCATATTGCTAAAGCATTCTTTTCACCAGATCACACTTAAAATGGCTTCCCATTACTTGTTGGATTTTCAACTCCAAAAGCAGCATTTAAGGAGTTAAAACCTCACACAGGAGGAAGTCTTTAGAACTCTACTATGGCAGTGGTCTAAAATTATTAAGTATTTTGTGTACAATACTTGCAGACACCCAAGATTTAGTTACAGTTAATTACAGGTTTGACTGGACTGTTAGCCATGGTTAATAAAAGTAGAACTTTATTTTCTCAACTCTGTGTATTCAAGAAACAGGGTTTCTTGATTCCTAGAAAGTATATTATTAACAGAATTGACATTAGTAACAAACCTCCAAGTAACCTTCCTTCCTTTGCAGAACTTTAACTATTAAATCAAGCTCTATACACTGGAACCACATGGATATTTCAAAGCCCATATTCAGTCACAGCTCATCTTTTACCACTTCCAGTTCTGTTTTGATGCCCTACTTCTTCCTAATGCATTAAGTGTAAAATCCAATTTTTCCTTATTTTCAGTTACTGTATTTTCTCATAGACCATATAAACTGTTAAAAATTAGTAAAGAATGCTTTTCATTGTGCACCTATAGAAAGATTTGGGCTTAATCAACAAAATATTAACCCAAGCTTAGTTATGTCAGTTGTACTCTGAAATGATGAGAAATATGTCAATGTATTGAACATAAATATATACACAAAGTATGTATTTTTTACTACTTTGGACCGAGGTTCCAGCCTTTGACTAGACCACATCAAGAAGACAGGCTCCCTATGTTCCACCAGCAAGGTTGGAGAGAACTGCTCCAACATTTTCTAAACCAGGAAAATGTTCAGGGCCTCTGATCCTGGAGTTCATCCTGATTTTATTCACTTAGTTAATATTTTCCAAACTATTCTTTTGCATTTTATAAAAAAGTAACAATTTTATAATAGTAACACAATTTCACCTCTAAGATTGTTTCTTTCTTTTTTTTTTTTTTTCCTAAGGTTGTTTCTAAGCTTGGGAATTAGTTTACAGGAGATGGTAACAGACTTTATTTTAAGGATAGGCCATTTAGAATAATGGGAACAATGGATTGGGAGCTCAAAGTCCTGTGTCTTCCTCAGAGCTCTGTAAGTAACCAATATTTCGATGGAGGCCACTATTCTTCAAAGTGCACAGAGTCATTTGTGATGTTTGTTCAAATATAGATTATGGGATTCCACTTCTAGATATTTATTGTTAGTAGCTCTAGCGTGGGGACCACAGATCTGCATATTAAGCAAATTCCCCAGAAACTGTTCTTCTGACTACACTTTAAGAATCACTACCTTAGGCAAGCTAACTCCTCTGGGCTTCAATTTCTACATCCATAAAATGAGGGAGCTGGATTAGATAAGAATTTCACATATTGTTAGCTCTTAATATTTTATGACTCAATTAACGTGTTTCCTATTTCTGGGAATAAAGTCTTGATCAGTCAACATACATAGCACTCAAGTGACTTAAAATCTCTTCCTTCATTAGTGTATTGCCTAAAAGAATATTTTTCTATTGCTATACATATTGCTACCTTTTTTGTATCCTTATTACTCATGGTAATCTCACATGTCTACTCCCAACAGCTGCCCATCACAGAACTTGTCAGCAAGGAAGAGGCAACAGAAAACCATCACACATAGCTATCAAGGACACTTGGGTGGCTCAGTGGTTGAGTACTTGCCTTCAGCTCAGGGCATGATCCTGGAGTCCCAGGATCGAGTCCCACATCAGGCTCCCTGCATAGAGTCTGCTTCTCCCTCTGCCTATATCTGTGCCTCTCTGTGTGTGTGTGTCTCTCATGAATAAATAAAATAAAAAAGATCTTTAAACAACAAACAAACAAACATAGCTATCATCACCCACTAATATCCCAAATTGATAGTCATCCAGTATGTGCTGTTTACTTCCTTTACGGGGAAAGTACTATCTTGAAATATGGAAATGTCTTCCTTCTCTCAAATAAAAATCCTTCTCATTGGAGGATTAACCATATATCCTAGTTTTGATCTATGATTCTATATGGAATAGTGTAACTCCTCCCTCATGTGATAACCACTTGAATACAGTCTTTGTTCCATACTTAGTTTCATGTCTTCTTATACACTATTGATGCTTAGCTGCCTTTCAGTGGATGTCTCCTAAAATGAGGGCCTGTCATCTGAGCAGTGTCATTTATACTAGGACTATGTAATGCCCAGGGAAGGGGGTCACATTTAAAACTTGTATCACAGAAAAAGGGAGTATCTTCCTAATATATTATTCCAGAGTAAGGTTATGTGTTTACTGAAATCCATATATTGACCTGTTTCCTTTCTGGAACAGGCCTAGAAAAAGCTTGTATTACTCCTGAGGTTGTGCAGGTAGATCACTATTGCCTTCACCACCTCTTCACACCAAAAAGGTCAATGCAGCTGCTGTTGCAGATTTTTCTTACTATTCATGGGAATTCCCCAACACAGCCTTACCCCATGTCCAATAGTCCATAGCCCTTATTTCCTTCCCAGGGGCTTCCCTATTGCCAATGAGATAATACAGGCTGTTGGATTTAGTTAGTGGCTTGTTTTTTTCTTTTGTCAAGAGGATATAGTGCTTAACTAAGGAATTTTTTTCTTTTTTCCCCCATCACCATGGCCACCACCCACCAGACAGCTGAAGATGAATATTATCTTTAGGGGAAAAAGAAAAATTAAGAGCTGAGATATTAACATAAACAGTGGAAGACATAAGGCAATGGAACAGCAGTTTCAAGGTGAAAGAGGGAAAAAAAAGGCAGGTATTATGTATCTAGCAAGAAATTCTTTAAAAATAAGAGTTAAATACAGATATTTTCAGACAAGATGAGAATATCTGTTGCTAGCAGAACCATACTAGAAGAAATACTTTGTTCAGATTGAAAGAAAATTATTACACATGGAAGCATGGGATTACAGAAAGAGACAAACAGAACAGAGTAAATGGATAGGTAAATATGCAATGAAATTTTTTACTTTGCAAAAAGACTGTTTTAAAGCAAAAATAATAATGTTTTATGGGATTTAAGGTACATGTGAAAGTTGATTATATGAGAACAATAGCAAAGAAGTGCGGACAGAGCTGAAAGCTTTGTCCATTATTTGTGAGATGGCAAAATTTTAATTCCAGGTTTTATTAAGTTAAAGATGCATACTTTAATGCAAAGCATAAACAATACTAGGGTATATAAAATTGTGTTAATAATAAAAAGATGACAAAACATAAAATATTTTGAATACTTGAATAACCAAAAATAAGATATGACAGAGTGGCAAAGCAACCAAAAATGACTGGAAAAACAGGAAACAGAACAGTCAGCTTGAACTTAACCAGACTAGCAATTACATTAAATGGAAAACTAACAAAGAAACCTAAATACTCCAATTAAAAGATGGAAGTTATAAGAAGAGATTTTTTTTTTTTTTAAACACTGTGACTCAGTATGGGCTATCTTCAAAAGACACCTTCAATATAAGGACACAGACAGAAGAAAGGTAGAAGGATGGAAAAAGTTAAGCCACATAGGCACTGGCATTAAAGAGAAAGATATCACAGTGATTAAAGGATCAATTTTATAGGAAGATGTGACAAGTCTAAATGTATACACGACTCATGTACTAATTTAAAATATATGATGCAAAACTGACAGAACTAAAAGGATAGAGACTGATCCACAATCGTAATTAGGGAATTGCACATACATATCTCAGCCAGAGATAAAACAAGTTATTTAAAACAGCTAATGTAAAAGATTTGAAAAATTGTGTTAACGAACTTGACCCAATATTTATATAACAACTAACAAGTGGAGAATACACATACTTTTCAAATATACATGAAATAACAATACAAACCATACAGTGTGCATTTTTTTAAAGATTAATTCTTTTTCTTAAAAGATTAATTGATTTATTTGAGAGAGTGAGTACATGAGTGGAGAGAGGGATAGAGGGAGAGAATCTCTTTTTTTTTTACAAGTAGAAAATTATTTTATTTTATTTTATTTTAATAATAAATTTATTTTTTATTGGTGTTCAATTTGCCAACATACAGAATAACACCCAGTGCTCATCCTGTCAAGTGCCCCCCTCATTGCCCGTCACCCATTCACCCCCACCCCCTGCCCTCCTCCCCTTCTACCACCCCTAGTTCGTTTCCCAGAAATAGGAGAGAATCTCAAGCAGACTCCCTGCTGAGTTGCAGAGCCCCACCACAGGGTGTGATCCCACAACCCATGAGATCATGAACTGAGCCAAAACCAAGAGTTGGAGGTTGACTAGACTGAGCCACCCAGGCACCCAAACTAATTTTTAGTAGCTTGCAAAGGACTGACTCATTCAGAGTATGTCCTCTAACCACAATGATAATTAGCTAGAACTCAGTAACAAAAAGTTAACTAGGAAGTCCCCAATGTTTGGAGATTAACAACATAAATCTAAATAGCCCATGGGTCACAGAAGAAATCAAAACAGGCATGAGAAAATATTTTGAATTAGAAATAATGAAAATACAACATATCAGAGGCACCTGGGTGGCTCAGTTGGTCGGGTGTCTGCCTTCAGCTCAGGTCATGGTCTCAGGGTCTTGGGATCCAGGCCCCTGTAGGGCTCTCTGCTCAGTGGGGAGTCTGCTTCTCCCTCTCCCTCTGGGCTTTCTCTCTCTCTCACTCAAATAAATAAATACAATTTAAAAAAATACAACATATCAGAAGCTATGAGATGATGTTAAAGTAGCCCCTAGAGGAAAATGGACTGACTTTAATGCTTATATTAAAAAATAGTTCTTTCATCCATTTTGAGTTTATCTTTGTGTATGGTGAAAGAGAGTGGTCTAGTTTCATTCTTCTGCATGTGTATGTCCAATTTTCCCAGCACCATTTATTGAAGAGACTGTCTTTCTTCCAATGGATAGTCTTTCCTCCTTTATCGAATATTAGTTGACCATAAAGTTCAGGGTCCACTTCTGGGTTCTCTATTCTGTTCCACTGATCTATGTGTCTGTTTTTGTGCCAGTACCACACTGTCTTGATGACCACAGCTTTGTAGTACAACCTGAAATCTGGCATTGTGATGCCCCCAGATATGGTTTTCTTTTTTAAAATTCCCCTGGCTATTCGGGGTCTTTTCTGATTCCACACAAATCTTAAAATAATTTGTTCTAACTCTCTGAAGAAAGTCCATGGTATTTTGATAGGGATTGCATTAAACGTGTATATTGCCCTGGGTAACATTGACATTTTCATAATATTAATTCTGCCAATCTATGAGCATGGAATATTTTTCCATCTCTTTGTGTCTTCCTCAATTTCTTTCAGAAGTGTTCTGTAGTTTTTAGGGTATAGATCCTTTACCTCTTTGGTTAGGTTTATTCCTAGGTATCTTATGCTTTTGGGTGCAATTGTAAATGGGATTGACTCTTTAATTTCTCTTTCTTCAGTCTCATTGTTAGTGTATAGAAATGCCACTGATTTCTGGGCATTGATTTTGTATCCTGCCACGCTACCGAATTGCTGTATGAGTTCTAGCAATCTTGGGGTGGAGACTTTTAGGTTTTCTATGTAGAGTATCATGTCATCGGCGAAGAGGGAGAGTTTGACTTCTTCTTTGCCAATTTGAATGCCTTTAATGTCTTTTTGTTGTCTGATTGCTGAGGCTAGGACTTCCAGTACTATGTTGAATAGCAGTGTGAGAGTGGACATCCCTGTCTTGTTCCTGATCTTAGGGGAAAGGCTCCCAGTGCTTCCCCATTGAGAATGATATTTGCTGTGGGCTTTTCATAGATGGCTTTTAAGATGTCGAGGAATGTTCCCTCTATCCCTACACTCTGAAGAGTTTTGATCAGGAATGGATGCTGTATTTTGTCAAATGCTTTCTCTGCATCCAATGAGAGGATCATATGGTTCTTGGTTTTTCTCTTGCTGATATGATGAATTACATTGATTGTTTTACGGGTGTTGAACCAGCCTTGTGTCCCAGGGATAAATCCTACTTGGTCATGGTGAATAATTTTCTTAATGTACTGTTGGATCCTATTGGCCAGTATCTTGTTGAGAATTTTTGCATCCATGTTCATCAGGGATATTGGCCTGTAATTCTCCTTTTTGGTGGGGTCTTTGTCTGGTTTTGGAATTAAGGTGATGCTGACCTCATAGAATGAATTTGGAAGTACTCCATCTCTTTCTATCTTTCCAAACAGCTTTAGGAGAATAGGTATGGTTTCTTCTTTAAACGTTTGATAAAATTCCCCTGGGAAGCCATCTGGCCCTGGACTCTTGTGTCTTGGGAGGTTTTTGATGACTGCTTCAATTTCCTCCCTGGTTATTGGCCTGTTCAGGTTTTCTATTTCTTCCTGTTCCAGTTTTGGTAGTTTGTGGCTTTCCAGGAATGCGTCCATTTCTTCTAGAAAGATCTAAATGTGAGACAAGATTCCATCAAAATCCTAGAGAAGAACACAGGCAACACCCTTTTTGAACTCGGCCACAGTAACTTCTTGCAAGATACATCCACGAAGGCAAAAGAAACAAAAGCAAAAATGAACTATTGGGACTTCATCAAGATAAGAAGCTTTTGCACAGCAAAGGATACAGTCAACAAAACTAAAAGACAACCTACAGAATGGGAGAAGATATTTGCAAATGACCTATCAGATAAAGGGCTAGTTTCCAAGATCTATAAAGAACTTATTAAACTCAACACCAAAGAAACAAGCAATCCAATCATGAAATGGGCAAAAGACATGAAGAGAAATCTCACAGAGGAAGACATAGACATGGCCAACATGCATATGAGAAAATGCTCTGCAGCACTTGCCATCAGGGAAATACAAATCAAAACCACAATGAGATACCACCTCACACCAGTGAGAATGGGGCAAATTAACAAGGCAGGAAACAACAAATGTTGGAGAGGATGCAGAGAAAAGGGAACCCTCTTACAGTGTTGGTGGGAATGTGAACTGGTGCAGCCACTCTGGAAAACTCTGTGGAGGTTCCTCAAAGAGTTAAAAATAGACCTGCCCTACGACCCAGCAATTGCACTGTTGGGGATTTACCCCAAAGATACAGATGCAATGAAATGCCGGGACACCTGCACCCCGATGTTTATAGCAGCAATGGCCACGATAGCCAAACTGTGGAAGGAGCCTTGGTGTCCAACGAAAGATGAATGGATAAAGAAGATGTGGTCTATGTATACAATGGAATATCACTCAGCTATTAGAAATGACAAATACCCACCATTTGCTTCAACATGGATGGAACTGGAGGGTATTATGCTGAGTGAAGTAAGTCAGTCGGAGAAGGACAAACATTATATGTTCTCATTCATTTGGGGAATATAAATAATAGTGAAAGGGAATATAAGGGAAGGGAGAAGAAATGTGTGGGAAATATCAGAAAGGGAGACAGAACGTAAAGACTGCTAACTCTGGGAAACGAACTAGGGGTGGTAGAAGGGGAGGAGGGCGGGGGGTGGGATTGAATGGGTGACAGGCACTGGGGGTTATTCTGTATGTTAGTAAATTGAACACCAATAAAAAATAAATAAAAAAAATAAAAAAAAATAGTAATGGTTCAAAAGCAATAATCTAAGAGACCTTCTCAAGTGTCTAGTAAAAGAAAAAAAAAGTATCCTCAAGGGACGAAGAAAGGAAACAAGTGAAACCAGAAGTGTGGCACTCCAATCACCCATCAATAACAATTAGGATAGACTGCCCCAGCTATCAGCAGATAGCCTCTGGTGGTCCAGCGCCTTCAGGGTTTGCCTCAATTACACAGAACCTCCTCACCCAAGGGCATGCCCTTCTTGGGCAGCCCATATCCAGTGACTGATTGAGGTGGAGATATGAAGCCCCAGACATCTGAGCCCAAAGCAAGACATTCCTGATAGCCTATCTACCCATAACGCTCCCTGTAGGGTTATCTGAGCTTTTTCAGGATAGATCAGTCAGACTTCTGACCAGTGAGCTTTCAGCCTTCTCCCTGCCATAGGAATTAATCTCTAGTAAGTCCACTGCATGGCAAACTCTGTCAGAGTGTCTACTTTGAGAGACAAATTTGCAGAAATCCATGGAAAAGAAAATGGACCCAAAATACAGAAAATTAACAAAACTAAAATTTAATTATTTGAAACATTAATAACATTAATAAATACCTAGCGAGACTCATTAAGGCAAAAAGAGCAAACAAAAATATTCAACAAAAATTTTTTGTTTGATACAACACAGTTGATACAGAACACTTGTATTACCATGAGAATTCCTCATTTTGTTCTTTTATAGCCCCAACCAGCTCTCTGTCCTCATTCCATTCCTTCCAACCCTAATCCCTGGAAATCACTATTCTACATCCTAGAATTTTACCTTTTTAAGGATATATATAAATGAAATTTTATAGTATGGTTTTTATTACTGGAGTTTCTCATTCAACACTGTTCCCTGGAGATCGATCTAAGTTGTATGTATCAATAATTCATTCCTTTTTATTGCTGAGTAGTATTTGATGGTATGGATATACCGTATTTAACCATTTACCCATTGAAGGTCATCTGGCTTGTTTCCAGTTTTAAGCTGTTAGGAAGATGGCCCCTATGAATATTTATGTACCAATTTTTAAAAACATGTATCTAACCTTTTCTGAGATAAATGTTCAAGTGCAACTGCTAGGTTATATGGTAGTTGCATGGTACAATAGGCTAGAATGTGTCTCCTTGAAATTCAAATTTGGAGCCCTAATCCCCAGTACCTCAGAATGTGAGGTAATTGTAGTTGGAAATAGGGCTTTAAAGAGGTAACTAAGGTAAATGAAGTCATACAGGTGGGCCTTAATCCAGTAAGACGAGGGTCATCCTAAGAAGCAAAGAGTGAGATACAGACAACATGAACAAGGGGCAACAATGTGAGGGCACATCGAGAAGGTAGCCAACTGCAAGCCAAGGACAGAGGCCTCAAAAGGTGATCTTGGATTTCCAGCCTCCAGAGCTATGAGAAAATAAATTTCTGTACTTAAGCCACTTGGTCTTTGCTACTTTGTTATCGTGCCCCAAGGAAATCAAGGCACATGCCTGGTTTTTATAAGAAACTGCCAAATTGTATTCCAGAGCTGCTGCATATTCCCATCATTAATGTGTGGTGATCAGTTTCTCTGAACTCACTCCAACATTTGATATTGCCATTAGTCTTTATTTTAGCCATTGTGACTGATACGTGGTATCTCATTTCATTGTTGTTTTAATTTGCATTTCCCAAATGGCTAATTACAGTGAACATCATTTCATGTGCTTATTTTCCACCCTCTTCATAAAACATGTCTTAATGTCTTTTTCCCATGTGCTAATTAGATTTTTTGCTTGCCTTTACAGTTAAATTTTGTTATATAGCCTAGACATTGATCCTTTTTTGGGTATGTGGTTGGAAAGTATTTTCTTCTTGTTTATAGATTGTCTTTTCATTCTCTTAACAGGGTCTTTTTGCAGGGTAAATTTTTTTTTTATTTTATTGAGCTCCAATTTATCAAATTTTCCTCTTACAGGTCTTACTTACTTCCTTACTTACAGGTCTTACTAGTGTCAGTTTGAGGGTTCCTCTTACTCTTAGGTCCTAAAGACTTTTCTCCTATATTTTTTTCTAAAAGTTTTATAGTTTTATTTTACTTTTAACTTTAGTTAATTTTTATATGAAGTATGAAGTTTAGGTCAAGATTCAGTTATTTAAAAGGCTATCCTTGGGCAGCCCCCGTAGCTCAGTGGTTTAGTGCTGCCTTCGGCCCAGGGTGTGATCCTGGAGACCCTGTATTGAGTCCCGTGTCGGGCTCCCTGTATGGAGCTTGCTTCTCCCTCTGCCTGTGTCTCTGCCAATCTCTCTCTCTCTCTCCCCCTCTCCCTCTCTCATAAATAAATAAAATCTTTAAAAAAATAAAAAAATAAAAGGCATCCTTCCTTCAATGAATTGTATTATCAGACTCTAAACAGGGTATGTGAGTCAAAAAGGCTAAGGATAATTGTCTGACATAAGAGCCTTTATGAAGATTCCTAGATCTTATTACAGCAAAGCAAGCATGCTGTGGGTCTCTTTCGTGTTCTGCCTTCAAACAGTGTACGTAAGCCCTCTTCTTCCTTCCCTAGCTGAAGATATAAAAGAGAAATGAGCATAAGACCTAGAATTTTCTTCAGTGGTGTTTATAGGGGACAGTCTTATTCTGCTCTGATTTATGGTTATGGTTGTGAGTGATTGATGCTTATTTGACTTGTATCCCTGGGTTAAACCTCTAGCTTACGTGAACCCAAGGAACCAGCCCAATGATTTAAGACTTGCCAATTCCAAACACATATTTGGCATTCAGTCCCCTCTCTGCTGTACTTAGCAGACTCTCCTAATCTAGATTCCCACCCTCCCTTGGCCACTGTGCACTTGCTTCATCCACACCCTTTTGTGAAATTACGAGTACTTCCACTGTTGGTCTTCCTTTCCCTGGAAATGGTATTATTAGGTCACTTGGCAGAAGGAGGGGAAGAGAGCTGAATATTTGATAGTAGAATACAGAGGAGTCATTAGTTCTGAATATCAAATATTTCTTCTCATTCTGGACAAATGAATTACACCACTCCACCCCTCTGGAGTTTAGAAAACCATGTGGCTTGCATTGGCTAATAACATATAAGCTGAAATAATGTGTTCTGTTCCTGGTTGAAGTCTTTTTTTTTTAATTTTTATTTATTTATGATAGTCACAGAGAGAGAGAGAGAGAGAGAGGCAGAGACATAGGCAGAGGGAGAAGCAGGCTCCATGTACCTGGTTGAAGTCTTTAAGAACTCTAGTGCTTCACCATCGGCTCCCTGTATAAATTAGTGAGGGTTCACATTGTAGAGCCTTCATCAGCCTACTAACCTAAGCAAAAACAATATTAAACAGAGTCCTGGCAACCCAAAAGAACATGTAGCATAAGTGACAAATAAACGCTATTGTTTTAAACCACTAAATTTGTTTATATTTTACCATAACTCCATCCGTCTTTATCAATATAATCCCAATGGCATTATATGCATTTACTTAGTTGTAACAATAAAGTTAAGTGGAAATCCAAATTTAAATTGATCTTTATATGTCTATAAGGATATTTATAGAAAAAAATACTAATTGAAAAAAAAATTATGGTCACACCATGTTCTTAAATTAGTTCTACAAACACAGTTTCTAGATGCAGATCAGTGACAGCCTTCCATGGGCTAAGACAGAAGCACACCAAAACTCATTCTGGGCACTGAGTCAATACTTGATATTTTTTTAATAAATGTAATCTCCAAGAGTGAAGTGAAATGAAGCAAAATGATGACCAGAAATAACTAAGTAGTATTTCAACTGTCTGACAGCAGTGTAGGAACAAATAGTTTAACAAAACTTTATACCCATCGAGCAAGATGCTGGATGGATAAAAGAAAAATCGCAACCCGTTACACTCTAATCTTGGATAAAGCAGATATTCAGGAGATTATGAAAGGAGAAATGTGCTCTGTGTTCTAAGGGACCACAAAGGAGGGGTAAATGTCATGGTATCCAAGTTTATACATCATGGCAAATAATCATTTTCAGCTCAAAATCTCATCAGAAAGTTATGCTCTTGATTAACCAGAGCAAAATTTAATCCAGAACACATACAGGCAGAACCCAGGAGAAGCAAGCCAGAGAACACAGTGTACTCAGATGAAAGAGCCAGAGAAGTGCAGAGCCCCGCAGCAAAGACAAGAAGCCACATCTCACTAGGAAGTAATTAGAGACAAGAATTTCACAGAGCTCATGGAAAGCAGTTAAAGCTCCCTAGCAATGAAACTGATGATGCCTGAACCTGCTTAAGGTGAACTCTGAGCAAGTGTGTAGGCAAAGACAGATTCTCCGTAACTTCAAGGACCTCAAAGAAGAAAACTGTGTTGGGTTCACACAGGACAATCAGCAAATGGTGGTCCTGCAAGGCAGACTGGTCTGTACACCCAGGCTGGGAATGTAATCAAGACCATTTTTTTTAAGAAACCTCAAACTGGGGCTTTCAGTGATTCTTTGGTGAGGACGGAATGTATATTAATAGCAGTGTACACTAGTAATCAATAGCCATGTGACTGTGTATATATACATTTAAACTGTGAATTATTCTGAAAAGTTATGCTCACATTTACAGCCACATCTATGGTTTTCATGAGAGTGTGAGTTTATTCATTGTCAACTAAACCTACTTCTGTCTTTATAAAATCCTGACCTAAAGAACTGTTTTAGGAAAAGAGAAAGGCAGTTTGTGTTGAACTGCCACAAATATTATCCAGAGGGGTCAAAATGAGTTACAAAGTACGCCATATGAAATGGCATCTTGACAGGGCTGTTCCAGTGTACTATACTCACATCCTTTTATGATGGATGATGAAGGAAAACTGGTAAAAGGAAAAGAAAGGATTAGGGGGAGGGGAACAAAAATCTATAAAAATCAAACCATAACATCTCCTTCCACATCATCACATGTCAAATCATATTTTTCTTTCCTTTCTCCAAAACATGCACTTTAAGCAGGTCTATGTGCTCTGACCTGAAATTCTATGTCTAAGAGTCTAACCCTAGGAAATGACTGAAGATGTCCATGGAGATTTATAAGCAAAATGCATTCATTACAGAATTAATAATATTGAGGTGATAACAAATTTTTTAAAGCTTGTAACTATTAATAAGAAATGCAACTGATTTTTTCCAAATTGGGAAGAAAATATATATACAAAATCTGAGTAGTGATTCCAAATTCTAAGAAATGCAAAACTATGATCAACCCAGCTCATATGCCAATGAAAACCCTCTAACCATTGACTAACTGCTCACAGAACTCAAAGTGTTGAAACAATCGTCATCCTAGATCTCAGGGAGTACATTTTGGATCTCCTAGGAGTACAGCAAATATGAATGAAAGAATGGTACCAAGAACAAATTGTTTTAGGTTTAATGGACTTAAAATAGAGAGGAGCAATGTAAGATGAAGATGGGAGAGTACTCAGAAAAAAAAATAGAAATACACCTCAACAACAAATTAGGTGTACTTTGGTTTTTGTGGGTATGTGTGTACGCGTTGTGTATGTGAGATATTTTTCCTGAAACTTAAAGGTAAAATTAATGAATTGACAATCAATCAAATGTTAACAAATAGTCCTGCTAAATCTAAAGTATCTTCTTTGGCAATAATTCTCACTGGCCTCTATGTAGTAAAAAGTAATAACAAACAGCGTTTTTCTCCATTAAAAGATGGTGACAGCTAAAGTCGAAATGCCCAACAAACTGTGAGAAACTTTATGAATCCTCCTCAGTCATTCCCAAATAATAATGGTGACCAAGCCAAGCCAGCTGCCTGCAACCCTCACCAGCCTCAGAGCTCCTAATGTCAAGCCCAGGTCCCACTAACAAGAGTGTTTTCACTTCTGTTTATACCATACCCTTCCTATCCACTGCTCCAATCCTCCCTGCCTACCCCCTTCCTTGGCACTAATGAAGATCTACTCCGTATGTATTTATTACCACATTTTAGTGACCAGCCATATTTTGAAACCACCTGAAGTACTCATGAATAGAGATGAAAAGGAAAAATGGATAAACAGATGAGACAGATGAATATGGACAGGTGCAAGGCAGCCTGACTGCAAACACACAAAAATTCAATTTCTCCTCCCAAGGAGTTTATAATCTGGCAGGAACCAGATGTGCAAATCAGTATAATACACAACTGCTTCAATACAGAGATTCACAAAGTCTACTGGCACAGGGGGGAAAGGAGCACCCAAGTCCACCAGGGGAAGATGGAAGAGGCTTTCCAGAAGCATTTGAGATTGAACTGAAAGAAGACATAGGAATTTTTGGAGCAGGGCTGGGAGGAGGCATTCCAACCAGAACAACTACATGTGGAAAGGCAATGATGAGGATCTATGAATCTGGAATTGCTGAGAGGAGGGCTGGGGGAAGAGAGGTGGGAGATGAAGCCTGAGAGGTTCATCAGCAGTGGCCACTTCAGGAGCGACCAAGAAGAAAAAGTCATGATGGCAGAACATGCTATGGAAAGGAAAAAAAAAAAAAATCAACTAAAAGATACTCGGTGTGGTCATAAAGGTAATGCATGCTTCACCTTTTTTCTTTTCAGAGTCTGTTTTGTTATTCATATTTATATATTTTAAATTTAGTTTTAATGTGTTCTAAGTCATGGCTAGATAAAATGAGCCTGTATGATGAGTAGTGTATAAGTAACAACGCAAATAACACCCATTCACCTGGTTTCAGGAACTGGAATGTCACTATCATCTGTAAAGCCCCTCCCAGGCCTATTGTAAGGCTGTCAGGGACCCCACAGACATACCCCAAGACTTCCAAAGTGAGCCTGTCAGATCACCAGTCCTGTGGGATCCTGCGGTAAGGGGGAGCCATGAAATATACTTGGGAAAAACTAGCACACTGGCCCATCAATGCCTTACAATAGGCTGCCTGGCCTTGCTGAACCTGGGTCTCTCCAACTGGTTGGACCACACTTTCCTCTCTCCTTTACTTTTCTTTTTACTTACCCATTATTTATCCCACAGAGTCACATTCTGAGGAACTCACCTACTGCATCTTGCACTAAGGAATGTCTGTTGCCAACCTCATTGCCTCAGGTGAGCTTTCCCAGAAGGGCCCAAGTTCTGCTTCAGGCATACAGGTAAGCAGCCTTCTCTGCCAAGGAGTGGATTCATTTCCTTACTTCACTGCAGAGGATTCAGAATATCAATTACTGCGACACATGACAAGTCAATGATACCTGTTAGAAGACCTGTTGCAAAGCCTCTCCTACTTGGCTGTAGCGGGATAAAAATGTCAACGTCTTATTCCCCTCCCCCTTCCTCAAAATAGCGCCCCAAACTCTATGCCAATGGTTGTGCTTTTTCAGGCAACAAATGCACACTTTTCACTTTGTATCATGCATTGTATCACTCATAATTCAACTGATCTTTAAGAATATCAATGTTTATAGGTGAAGTAAAATCCCTTTTCCCTAACTCCTTTCTGAAGGCCAATTCTTTCATTCATTGCTATTCATTAAACAAATACTTATTTAGCACCTACTATAGGCCAGACACTACTCCAAGGCTGTGGATGTGGCTGTGAACAAAAGAAGCCAAGATACCTCCACTCTAGGCTTATGTTCCAGGAGGGACACAACTGATAGATTAATCAAATGAAAAAGCAAAACAGAAAAACAAATGTAAACTTATTATTATCATGTGCACATATACACCAAAATATAAAGATGGTAAGTGGTGGTAAGTGTCACAGTATAGATAGATAGAGTGAGCAGGAAAAGGTGATAGGGAATAAGATGAGGGATGAAATTATTGTAAATAAGCAGTCAGGGAAGGTGTCAGACAAGTTGTGTAAAAGAACCAGAAGTTTTCTTTCTCTCTGGACCATCTCATCCTATGTGTGCTTCCCTAAACTCCTGTGGCAGAGGAATGCCGGGAAAATAAAATAAAATAAAATAAATAAATAAATAAATAAATAAATAAATAAATAAATAAATAAAAATAAAAATAAAAAATATATATAGCCTTGCACCAGTGGCTGCCTTTCCCATCCCGCTGTGTAGGTCCCAGTTGCAGAGACTATGGAGAGTCACCTATCTCAAGTTAGCAGACACTCGGGTGAATGAGTAACTTGGGATCACAGTGATGAGCCCACTTTCTTTTCTCCAGAGTGCACAGATATGGGACACCTGCCCTGAGGACACAGGACAGGACAAGATCTGGGTGTCCTGCATATGTTTACAGGAGATTCAGGATTTTCACCTTAAATAATATTGTTACTGCCTTTTATTTTTCCCTAATCGTGACTCTGTCCAGGAGGAAGTCTCTGTTCCACGATAGTGGCAAACACTCCTCTAACCCTGCTAGTTTTCTTTTTTGCACAGGAAGAGAACAGAACTGAGGTCAGACTTTAGACAATAGTGGTATGTAGCCAGAATTCAATGACATTAATTATTTTCATGGTATTTAATTTTGCCTAAAATAAACTGATTCAAGCAAAAGTGAGTCTACTTAAAGCAAATATTCAGTAAATGGCAGTACAAGTGAGTTTAGATGTTGTAAAAACTGTGAAGTTAGAGCACTATAACTGAAGTTAGGAAGACACTGTCCTTGGTTCATAAGAGCTAAAAGCAAATCTGTTGAACTCCCTCTTCCTCTCGGATTCACATACCATTAGACAGTGCATTGCTCAAAAAGCCAGAGTTACCGGTGATTTTTATCACTGCAAAATGTATGGAAATCTCTTAGCCTGTGTCTAAATACTTTCTTAATGATATGAGTATTCTATCAATAACCAGTATGTGATTTCAGTTCTCTTTGAATCTGCAAGCTACCCTTGATCCCTTGAAAAGTTTTTTTTTTTAATTTAAGATTTTATTTACTTAATCTTGAGAGACACAGAGAGAGAGGCAGAGGGAGAAGCAGGCTCCCTGCAGAGAGCCTAATGTGAGACTCAACCCCGGGATCCCAGGATCCCAAGATCATGACCTTAGCACCGCTGAGCCACCCAGGTACCCCCCCTTGGAAAGATTCTTGATGTGAGTTTGGAGAAAAACAAGCAGCAATCATGAATACACCATCTCTGACTGAAGAACTAACAACTGTTTCAAGGATTCCTTATGACATCAATTACTGGAGGGCAAACAGCCTCCCTGGTGACAAGAGAGGGTAACTGAAATTTTTTGTTCAACTAAATGACCAGAATTATTTTTTAAAATCCTGGTATCTGTCATTAAGTACCCTAGAAGGAGTTGAAAATTCAACCCAAAGCAAAGATATTTTAACTGGGTCAACTTTGCCAACTGAGCCAATTTCTGTTAAGTATCCATCCATCCCTCATGTCTCATGTTCACACAGGAGATACAAAAGGAGCTGATGCTGCAATAGTGTTAAAAATAAAATATCTCCCCCTAAGTTTAAGCATATTCAAAAGTAACACTCCTGTAACACCTAAACCTTTCTATCCACTCCTTCTCCTTCCCTGCCAACCTGTCTGCAGATAGACGGTTTGGAAAGCCTGGAAAAAATATTTTTTAGCACAAATCATCATTATAAATCAGTCAACACATTAAGAAGACAAATTTTTATTCCTCCTCTTTTCCTCTCCCCCTCTTTCTCCTTTTCCTCTTTCAAACACACACACAAACACACACACACATGCACACGTGCACGCATATACACACATACACCACCTATCCAGAATGTGAATCCACGTGTGGATTTTATCCTTCAAAGTTCTCAGGTTTTGATATCTTAAAACTTTGGATTATTTCTATCCAAGAAACCAGTAAATCTAAACAACCCCTTGACTGTTTTTCGATTCTTAATCACTTAATTCCTTGAAAAATAATTTAAAATTCAGCTTTCTGTACTCTTCCTATCCTCTAAAAGTAGCTTGCTTACACTTGTTGGTTGCTATTAAAGTCATTTCAACATAGCTCATTCCTGAGACTGGCTTTCTACATAACAGATTGAGAAAAAACTAGACAAACTGGTTGAGTGTATGAATCATATATTCTCAATGAAGCCATGGTGGGTTAAATATCCTATGCAAGTACAGTAAATCCACTGAAGGAGTGGGTGCTATAATGATATCTGAGAGGCAGGCAAAGAGTTACTCCACTGATCTCTGTGTCCTCTGCCTTCTGCTCACAACAAGGCCAAACGGTACAAAATGATACACAAAGCCAGTGGTGCCACTGTACCAAAGCCAATGAGACTACATGAGTTCACACTGTCTTTCTGTTGCTGGAGTCTACATGGGCTGGAGCTAGCTTACTTTTAATTTAAAAAATTTTCTGTGTGTGTTCTGGCAACTTCAGCTCAGCTCCAAAACATAATCCAAACACAAAAACTATAGTTTTCAGCCTGGCTCCACATGGAGTGTCTACAAAGGCCTACAGTGCACCTTGGATGACTTTCAAGTTTTTCAAAACCATCTGGAGTCTTTTAAAGTTGTCATTATTTAAAGAACCTGCAGAGAGGGGAGAAAGCAATTTGGGTCTCAGGAGAAAAAGAAGAAATAAGATTTAAGGTAGTCAACAAATGTGGAAAAATCCAGGTATTGTCCCCCTCCAAGTGCTCCGGACATTATCCACCTTCTTCCTACTGCTTTAGCTGCCCTCTCCTAGGTGGTTCATCCTCTATGGATACAACCTGCCTTGAAGTAGAAAGAAGTGGTCTGCTTTTGTCTTTTCTTTGAAAGACCTTGGATCTTCTCATTCTCCATAATTCTATCTTGTTATTTAAATCTACACAACAGCTGCTTCTCCTTTACTTTTCTCCTACTGTCATGGGTATCTATTGCCAAACCTTGCTCTGAATTTGCAATCAGGTGATTTTTATTCTTCTAAGTCTCTGTTGCCAAATTCTGGCACAACCATACTTTATTAATGGTAACTTCTCTGTTTCTCATTTCTGATACATTTATGTTTTTGAGCCCTTCCCTAAAAGATCTCCCTCTGCTTCTGTGACCTCTACTTCCCACTTCTACAAAGCTCTTGACTAGAATATAACCATTACTTTCCTTCTGTCACACTCTTCGGCACCCACCTACCACATTTATTATTTCTCACTCTCTGCATCTCATCTGCTTTGGTCATAGATTTCTTCATGACCAGCTTAGGTTATGATTTCCTGTTTTGCTCTCTTTAGCCTTAACCAACTTGCTTCTCTGTCCCAATCTTACTACTTGAAGTAATTTCAAAGATCCACATTAGCAAAATGAAAAAAAATTTAAGACATAAGACTTTAACTGAATTTCCCTTGAAAAGCACAAAATAGAAGCACAATTCACAGTTGACCCAACTTGACCCAACAATGTTCCTCAGTGAACTCCAATAAGAGTGATTTATTATCCATGCATCTATTCAAAAACATACCCTGTCAGTATCATGAAAACCCCCTAAGTATTGTTCAGGAGTAAAAAGGTACATTCAGTTCACATTCTTCCTATTAGATAACGTGGTCTTAATCAGCAGAGGCTAAAAATAGAGATTTCTTGTTCCTGGAAATGATTGACTCCAATTTCTCTTTCCAATGAATTTGAAATGAGAAGTTGAAGGGTCTTTGCCTCCTGGGAACATCCAAAAGAAAATTAAAAACACATTTCTTTTACCAGTATTCTATAAACATAAGGTTGATGAGTACATTTAAGCTTTGAAAAACTTTTCCTATGCAATGTATAACCCAGAGAAATACATCATTCCTGCTCTAGAATTGAATATTTTATGAGTCTTGAACTCTTACAGAAAGAAAATCAGTCCTAAGCCTATGAAATGCAATCTTCCAAAATATAGTTTTACTACTAAAGACTAATTTTATCTTTTTTATCTTGAGAGTTACTTGAAGTATTTAAACATCTATCTATCTATCTATCTATCTATCTATCTATCTATCTATCTATCTATTATCTATCTATGCAATGGTTTTCCTTTCCCCCCAATTACTGAGATGGTTGATCTGGTCACTAGATTATATTGATGATCCAAACATAGTCATCTGCATGAGTAAATCAACTGCAAACAATTTACAATGTTATGTTTCTTAGTCCTCAATTGATTCAGATCATGTGTCATCCTTCTCTGTTTGGACATAAAGTTAAGAAAACTGAAGTTTTGAATATGTCTAAGTTGTGTAGAGACCGGAGTTCAGGGTATTAAAAGTCATTTCAGTTAATCTGGAATGGTGATACCTGAAGATGAAGAAAGCTCAGTAAACACTGATTACACTCACTCCCTGCCATCCCAGGCCTAAACAAATCACCCAGAACGAACACCAACCAAATCCTGTTTTTACTTAATGATTACTCCATGCAATTGTGACTATACAGAATTTGATTCCAGCATTTCAGAGCACTAAAAGTTCTAACTGAGCATTCCAAACCCAAATATAGGTTACAGTTTACTCTTTCATACACAATTTCCTTAAGGAAAAAAGTGCATTGTCACTGCTATCAAAGCTGAAAAACAATAAATACCTCTGATCACAAAGTTTAGCAATTTTCTCTAAGAATGAGGAGCCACATTTCATATACTGTTATACTTATATATCACTGGATCATTTTTCTCCTGATAGCTAATCTAATCTACTTCTTGGCAAGTAATTCAGATCAACAAAAAAATTGATTTAAATCTTCTGGGCTACTTAGGGCTAGACTGTTGTTCAATTTTAAGTCTCTTTTAGGAAATCAATTTGTACTCTTCTATCAATTAACAGCATTTGTTCATAGACTCAAAATACAAATTGAGTTTTAAATGTCTCTGAATATAATAGTGAGAGTAATAAATGAATTATGTTTACTTGTAGAAAAAAAAAGAGGAAATAAAGAGAAAAGTTATCCAATATGCTATTAAGAATTAAGAGTAAAGCAGAGCACTGCTGGTACAAAGAACTGAATCTTACCTGTCTTCTCCACTACACTAAGTGCCAGAAAACCACATGATTTGAACAGTGAAAAGATGATGCCTTTGGCTGGTTTTTCAAGGACAAAAGAGGTAATACTAGGTTGTTAAATATACAGGCACCTTTCTCACAATACTGCTATGCAAATGTCAACATCTTCAAATAAATGGCAGGCCACTAAAAAGCTAATAATTAAGTCTCAGTTTTTTGGCTAGAAATAAAAAAAAAAGGTGACACACATCTAACACATAAAAATCATTGTGATTCAACTATAGGAATGAAAATGGCTATGTGTAGAAATAATTCAGTTGCAAATATCTAAGAAAATCAGAACTTTTTAAATCTAGAATGGTCTTTAAGAGATGAAATATGAACTGAGAATATAAAATTTAGAATCCCCATATTCAGGTAATGATTTTTTTTTTTTTTTTTTAGTAAATTAGTCTGCTGTCAAAGAATGAGTCAATAATAGATATATAAAAGTTTGAAGGGCTATCCAATTCAACCTTTGAAATAATGCATTCATTTGAACCCTGCAGTGGAAAACACTCTGGACTCTCTCATTCAAAAAAGTATTTAGGATAGAATACATATAGTATATTGAGTCAAGTGAAACAAAATGTATAGTAAAAAGCACCAGAAGAAGTATATTAAAAGTAAAAAAATGGGGGCACCTGGGTGGCTCAGTGGTTGAGCGTCTACCTTTGACTCATGATCCCAGGGTCCTGGGATGGAGTCCCACATCAGACTCCCTGCAAGGAGCCTACTTCTCCCTCTGCATTTATCTCTGCCACTCTCTCTGCGTCTCTCATGAATAAATAAATAAAATCTTAAAAAAAAAAAAAGTAAAAAAAATGTATGCCTTTTTAGTGGGAGGATGACCAGTGAAATTTTCCTACATTTCTATGTTTTTAGTATTTTTTTCCCTAGATTGAGCATTTATAACTTTTATAATCACAAAAGAAAAGAGGATGGGAGCCTAAGTTACTCATTTATATACCAAACATTTGGGGAGCACCGTCCTTGACAAAAGAAATACAGAGTATTTCTCAATTAAATCCCAGAACTACTTACATCCGAGTCTCCTAGAAATGTTTTATCTAGAAATCATGAATTTCTAGACACCTTATCCTCTTGAGTGGGAGTCAGAAAGCTGCATATCTGGTAAGCCCCTCAAGGGATTCTTCTGAACACTTGAATAAGAAACTCTGCTACCGAGACCTATTGGAGGAACCTCTACACCTGACTGATGTGTGTGGCTTCCCTAAATTGAGACTTAGAGAAAAAGTGATTTGATAGGTAGAAAAAAAAAGAGACAAGAAAAGGAGATCAGGATGACACTAACATCCAAACATTCTAGATCAACATTTCTCAATTCTAACAGTCCCGTTATAATCATCTGAAACTCTGTTCCTCAAGGATGCCAAGCACTGCTATCAGTTGGGAGTTTGTTCAAAATGCAGATCTTCAAGTGAAGGCCTTGGATCTACTGAATTCGAATCTGCATTTTAATAAAATTTTAGGATAATCTGCATCCCTATTAAATTTAAAGAAACATGTTTGAGAAGCAGCCTAGCTCAGGCCTTCTAAAATGGATGTTTCATTAATTGACCCTCAGGTAGCATTTCTCATCTGTCTTAACTCCTAAATTTGAATATGTGTTGAGAAGAGTTTGAATTTCTTTGCTTTGAATAATGCTTGAATTCACCACAATTGTACCACTTAATTACATAAAGAGTAAATGAAAGTACCCTTTCCACAAGGGAATTATTGTTGATAATTTGGTATAAAGTATTCTCGATCTTTCCCCTGAATTTATGGAACTATCTCTCAATTCCTTTCTGTACTGGGTCAACTGCACACACTATTCCCCATTTCTGAAAGGGACTTCTCTCACTATTCACTTGAACTCCAACTCATTCTTCAGGTCTCATATTAAAAAGTCATTTCTCAGGGCACCTGGGTGGCTCAGTTGGTTAAGTGTCTGCCTTCAGCTCAGGTCACGTTACAGGGTCTGGGGATCAAGCCCTGCTTTGGGCTCCCTGTTCAGCAAGGAACCTGCTTCTCCCTCTTCTTCTGCCTGCTGCCCTCCTTGCTTATGCTCTCCCCCTCTCCGCCAAATGAATAAAAATCTTTAAAAAGAAAAAAAAAAGTCATTTCCTCAAAAAATTTTTGATTTTTTTCCAAAATAGTTGTTTTTCTGGTACTTGCTTTTTAAAGAGTATTTTATTTTTCTGTCTCATCAACAATTTTGTAATTTCCTATAGTAATTATGACCAAAGGTGGGACATATTTTTAATGACCCTTAGATACACAATACAGGAAAACAATCATCAATACTTCATATAGTATTGAAACTTAGCCTAAGCACTACCATACATAGAGATTTGTTACATAACTGAAAAAGAATGAATTTCATCTCAGTTTGGGGACCATGGTATCAAATCCTAAGATTTTGAATTCACCATCATAAATGATAAAAATCATTTATAACTCAATTTCTTTGGTAATTAAAAAAAGTCCTTATAAAATCCTCTTTCCTTCTGTGTAAAGCTATTCTTTAGAGTCATGAATCTTTTATCTGCATAATTTTAGAACTCCTTTTGTGAACGTTTATTGTATTCATCATCCAACAAAAGTGTTGGTGTCTAACATTGCCAATGAATACGATACTCTGTAGCTTAAAAATCTTTGGTTATTATCATAGTACTGTTTACCTTGAATCACAGGACCTATACTAAATGTTTACTGCTGGATTTATGTTTGCCTTATCCCTTCCTTATGTATTTTTTAAATTATAAAATTGAATCAAATTATTTTTTTTTGTAGTGAAAGTAGAGTTTATTAAAGATACAAAGAGAGAGTGAGAGATACAGAAAGGGGATGAACATGAGTCTCATCTTTGCTTGGGGTCTGGGGTCTTTATTGGTGATTGTGGTCTGGTGCACACGTCCTCCAAGGCATCCAAGAACTGGTCAGGGCCAGGACAGGGTCCAGGTAATTTCTCATATAATAGAAAGTGAGCTTATAATTTTATGACTTGATAGCCAATTCCCAATGTGAGATGAAATTCATTCTTTTATTTTCAGTTATGCAACAAAGCTCTATGTAATCAAATTAATTTTTAATCATCTTACACCCATTTACAAAGAACATGCAAGTCAAGCATGCCAAGTATTTCCTCCTGGGCAGAGTTTTAAATATATGAATGTAAACTATGTCAAATCTTAAAATTTCTATAAAAATGGGTTGTTACAAAATCAGCCAAGTGCTGAGATGATTACTGAAACCATTCCCTCGTGAATACTTTATCATTTTTATTCTGCTTTCTCATTTTTCCACAACCTTTAAATGCTTGATTTTAAAATGTTCCTCTTCTCTCCCTCATTTTTAAGTTTTTGTAGAGTCTCAGAATAGTTTCTCTTACATGCTTTTGGCATGCAGACTTTAAAGCTTATTCAGTTTCACTTTTTTATACACATGAAGCAAATAACCAGTTAATATTATGGTCAGAACTCACTTCTGGCAGGGACTGATTATGACTGGACACGGGGGACACTTTCTCTCAGACATTCAATCTCCACCTCAAAAGCCTATGCAGGAGGAGGCAGTTATGAGAAAAAAGAAATGCTTATATGCACTTACGCATATAGAATTATATTAGACAAACCACAAATTCTGGTATTAAAAACCATGGGTGCTAGCGGGTACGTTAAATAAATTAGTTAATTCTCTGCGTAAGAGACATCCTTCAAGATAAATGTGATAAACCAACTTTGTTATTTTCATCATTCAGTCTATCTCTTTTTATTTTGTTTGGATTTTGGCTCCATAATCAAAGACTGAATTAAGAACAGTAGTTCAGTACAGTGGTGTTCCATGGTGTGTGGCAACTTCTCATTAACTGCTCCCAATGTCCCTGCCCTTGTGAAGCTTGCATTCTAATCAGTCTGTCAATATGATAAGCAATCAAATACACAAAAATGTATCTGTTAGTGGTAAGTGCTGTATTTTCAGCATGTTTTATCCTCAAATCAATATAAAAATATACCCCTGAGTTTCTTGTAGTAATTTCTATGTAAATCTTTGTTTACACTAGCATGTCAAATGCCTAATTCTAATTGTTAGCATGTGCCTAATATAACTCTACTCTTCCTTTTTTTTCCAAATCTTTTTGTTACATTCTGAGAGTCTGTGTTATATTTCAGCAGTGTTAATTCCATTCGTAGTTATTATTACAAATGGTATTTGGAGTTAATTAAGTCTTAAGTGTACAGGTTTTTTTTTAAGTACTGATTCATTTGGGGGTAAACTGAACATTTAAGGAACATTAAAGTAGCCTAAAAGAGAGATTACAAATTAAGAAATAGGATATAGAAGACCCAAGGGAAAAGCATTTGATCAAGAGATGAAAGATGATTAATAAACTCAAAAGGCTACAGAAAAATCAAGTAAAGCAATGACTGACTCTGACAGTTGCTAAGTCAACAATCGCCTTATATTTTCAGCAAGCTGAAATAAAAATAGGAGGTAGAATCAATTGTAAATAATGCATTTGATCCTTTTTAGAGATCTTTCTCTCTTTTCTTTCACTTCATAGTTGCACTTTATTTCTTTTTCCCTCTACCTGTCTCTCACCCACACCCACAATTACAAACAGTGGTATGAAGAGGAACCTGGGCATACAACAGTTACTGATTCTCACTAAACATCTATGGCTATACTGATCATCTGAGCTGATTCTTTAGAACAGAATTCCCTGCCTCATCACTCATTCAAACAGAAAAACCAATCTCTGCACTTACGCACCCATGCTGTTGTTCCAGCAACTCTTAGGAGCTGATTTTCCAAACTCAGATGTGATAATTTCAGTTTTTATATACTGCACCCCAGGACTTTGTCATATGTTTAGAGCCATGGACTCCTCTTTGTTCTCACTTGCTTCTTTGCTAATTCACGGCTACAGAAATATAGGAGAGACTTTTCTTAAACAGACATTTGGTATGAGTCTTTGACCAGCGCCAAAAACGAAATTAAATTCCACTGACTACAGAGTGAAGAAACAGGTCAGTAACTTCTTTACTAAGTGGTTCCCTCTTTTTAATTGTTTTGACTATTTCTGAAGAAATAGCAACTTTTACTACTTGGAAATTGCATTAATATCTAATACTGCCCTGCCGATCTACAGTCCTGTGGCCAAGCTAAGTTTGTATGGTGGAAGCAACATAGGTGAGGGTCTAGAGATTTAAATTCAGTCCAAATTGTGCCTCTTTCTAGTTGAGCAGACTTCAGCACACCACTCCATTCTCTGAACTTTGGCTTCTTAACTTCTCAATTATAAAACAGAAATAGCACCTTCAGAATAGTTATTTGGTTAACTGAGATAGTGTGCTATACCTGTTCACTGTAAATATATAAAGGAATATATCATTAGGAGAAGGAATATAGCTTTACAGAGCTAGAACCAATCAGATCTGTATTCAAATTCCCACCTTACCATTGATGAACTATATGAACCTAAAAAAAAAAAGTGAACGTCTGTGAACCTCAGTTCTCTCAAATGTGTAAGACAGAAAAGAATACTAGCCAGCTTACTATTTGTTATGAGGATCCATAATCATGTATGTAAAATATTTAATGCCCAGTATAGAAGATGCTCAATAAATATTATATATTATTAACTTCATTATTGCTACAATTGAGAATATCCAAAAGTTTTTGAGTGAGAAAAACCATTTGTATAAAGAAATATTTTTGTCTACAAGCTAGATGAAAAATGAGAGGAGTAAAAACAAGATGAGATATTTTAGGGACAGAAAGCATCCACATCCAGTCTAATGTCCTGGCTCATTTTCTAGAACATTTCATTTAATTCAGCCTTCCTGAATTTTTTACCAGACTCCTCATAGCTCTTTGGAAGGAGCAAGGTTATTATGTAACCAGGACGGGAACTGTCACAAATCTTAATAATTCCAAGGACCCCTAAGGCCCTTTCTCCTCTTGTTTTTGTTTTTGTTTCAGTTATATGCAAATCATGGGAGATGTGGACTTCATTTATATTTAGGTCAGTTGTTATTTTGCTTTGGCATTTTTCTTACTATAAACCTAGATATAATAAAATCCCCAAATGAAGCTATTTTATAGTCCTATTATATTCCCAGAAATCACTCTTCTTTACTGATAGGTCATTTGGTATATCCCAACCACCTAAATTGGTTTTGGAAGACAGAAGTATAAAGAGTAGATGTTCAAAGTACTTGGAGTGAATTGCAATACAACAGCCATGGAAAACTCACTTTTATTCAGCGTGCCTAAAACTCACCCTTAATTTCAATCCACAGCATCTGCTCCTATCAGACCATTTCAAGTCAAGCCACTCCTCTAGGTCCTTTCAAACACCTTATCTCTAAAATGCACAAAACAGATCAAATCATCTCTATTCATAATTCTAAATTTATAGTCATGTGTTTGCTTCTAAATATTGGCCTTGATCTCTCATTCCAAATTAAATTAACTTTCAAAAGCAAATCTAAATCAGAGATAACCATATGCTCTCATCTCAGTAACAGGCACATAAAGCTATTTCTAGATATTATTTTATTATGTAATTATCAGTGATTCCATTTTTAGGGTTTGTCTTGTACTATACTGACCACAGGAAAATCTAGGTTAGAATGCATGACATCATATACAACTCCTGGACAAATTATATCAGTAACACCTGCATATCATATATAAAAACACCAGGACAGAAGCCAGAAAAAGGCCTTGGAGCACAGCCAAACTCCAATCTTGGAGGCCACATCTAGCACAAGTGAAGCAGCACTTAACTGACTTCACATGTGATAGATGGGCTCCCCAGGGCACTACCATATCAGTCATTGTCACTGTTATGTAGAGGTGCCTCTTGGCATGACTATGGGGGTTAGGTGGAAGGAGAAACTCCCAAGTCACTGAAAAACTATTAGTAACTCTGTTTATTAAACTGGTTTATTTTCTTCATTTGTAATGTCAAACCAAATATCACAGCTGCTTCTGTAAAGACATGAGAAAAGCCTCTATCAAGCAGAGGGAATAAACATATAGGAGCCTTTTGTGAAAAGGCAAAATATGAATAGACAGTCAAGACTAAGAGGACAAAAAAAAAATGCAGGCAGGAGGACAAGCAGCACTCAGAAAGAGGCGTACTTATTTGAAGAAATGACAGCCTTGGAGGTGATTACCTGGCTAAGAGTCTAATAAGAAATGCCACTCTCAGACAGCCCAAAGATTTATCCAGCTCAGTATTTTGTCTTACACAGTGGCCCTAAGCAATTTTTTTCTGGAAGGATTTGACTTCTGTCACTGCCAGCAAACTTAATTTTTAAAAAAGAAGGAAAAGTAAGTGCATATCTAGACCTCCCTATTCCTTTATAATGTGTGTAGTAATTCTAGAAATTTCTAATGGATCTCACAGGGAGTTGTAGCTGGAGGGATGGTTCTTTACTACCTGTACCACAGTTCCAGTTTGAAAGGAGAATCTGTCCTAGAAAGTACAGCTTCTCAATATTTTAGCTGATAGGTCAGAAAACAGACTATGGAACATATTATTGACAGGAATAAAAACAAAGTAGAACCTAAAGTGTCCTCCATTTATCATTACCAGAGAATATCAGGAACCATCAGCCTAATTCTTTTTAAAATATTCGTAATTTTTATCATCTCCCTTGTGTTATTTTGATTTCCCTCAGACTCTTTCCCAATATAAATCTAAAAAGACATAGGGGAAGTTCTTGATCAATTTTTGGTTGAAAAGTCTATAATCAGAAAGATAAGAATGTTGAAGTTTCAAAAGCTGCTTCTGTCTGAAAATCAAGCATTTAACCCTGCTTCCAGGTACACCACAAAGATAGAGTTCAGAGACCCAGGCTCTGTCCTGAGTGGCAAGACTTGTAAGATAAAGTCCCTCCTGATGTGGAGTCCCCAGGACCTACTGCCTCAGGGTTAAAAACCCAGACTTGACCCACCTTTTCTCAACCCTGGTGGACTATGGAAAGGGCTGTCTTGACAACATGTGCAACTGAAGAAAAGGACAAGAAGAGGGAAAGAAGCTGTCTCTGAAGGGCTGTGGTTTGAAGACAACCCTAGCATGACTGGACCTAGGGTATGACATTAAAGGTATTCAGAAACCTTGAAATTGGTTTGAGGCCACCCAAATAAAGCCTCAGGTGTCTCACAAATGCAAAAGCAAATTCTAACCAAATTCACTCAAAAAAAAAAAAAAGAAATTAAAAAAATAATCAGTTGTAAATATCTCCTCGAAGAAAATCTTATGCCTACATGTTTTCATTAAAGAATGCTATCAATGCTATTCAAAGGGGAAACAATTCCAATTTTACCCCAACTCTTCCGAAGAGTGACATAATACTGATAACAAAACCAGATAAGCACAATGTGATACAGAAAGTTGGCAAGCCAATCTTCTTCATGAATATAAATGCACAAAATTAAATAGATACATACAGATAAAGCAAGTGAAATCTAGTAAAATTTAAGAAGAAAAATAATACCTCAATATTAAGCTGGCTCTTTTTTTAAATCCAGGAGTGCGAAATCTGTCTAACATTTAAAAAAAAATCAAACAATATAAATTATGCATAAATAAAGAGGGAAAATTATATTATCATCTCACTAAATGAAAATATTTGATACAGTTCAAAGTCCATTTATAATAAAAACTTCGAGTAAACTAGGAACAAAAGAAACATGAAGGATTTTTTTTTTTTTTTTTTTTTTTTTTTTTACTCTAGTAATGCTATATAATAAAAACTGCAGTCTGGTGGCTTACAACAATGATTATAAGTCAGTACGTAGATTATGGATGGCTCTGCTCTAATGGGCTCAGCAATGCTTGGTGGACTTAACCAAGCCTATTTGTTTATATCATATTCACTGATAACCCAATGGTCAAAGAAAGGTCACATGGCCAAGTCTAACATCAAGAGAAAAGGAGGGGCAGCCCCAGTGGTGCAGGGGTTTAGCTGCAGCCCAGGGCGTGATCCTGGAGACTCCGGATCGAGTCCCACGTCGGGCTCCCTGCATGGAGCCCGCTTCTCCCTCTGCCTGTGTCTCTGCCTCTCTCTCTCTCTCTGTGTCTCTATGAATAAATAAAGTCTTTAAAAAAAAAAGAGAGAGAGAAAAGGAAATATACTTCATCAACAATGGGAAGTAATGAGCACGTACATGGCAGCACATGTTAACTATATGATTCTAACACAGGGATGGAGTAAACAATTAGAAACAATGATCCAGTATGTTACAGAGGGAAATTTTCTTAATCTGAGAAAGAATAGCTATAGAAAGTCTAGCCTATGTCACCTATAATGGTGAAAAGCTGGAAGTTTTCCTTTTGGTCTTAGGAATATGATAAAGTTTCCTGCTATCTTCACGTCTCTGCAACTTTGATCTTATTTTGTGACTTAAGAAATTTCAGAAGAATAAAGGAATTTTAAGAAAAACCGTCACTATTTGCAGATAATAGGATTAAGCATATAGAAAATCCAACAGCATGTACATGTCAACCTTAAAGTTAACAGATTTACCAAGATCAGTGTACAAAAAATTCAATGTACAAAAGTTAATTGTTTTTATTTATAAGAAAACATAATTTTTAAAAAGAATTCATTTATGATAGTATAAAAAAATCAAGAACCAAGATGTAAATCTTGTTAAAGGTCTGTAAGACCTCCAGATAAAAAATTATAAAACTGTACTTGGAAATATTAACACTTAAATGAACAAGATACCTACCATGTTCATAATATGGAAGATTCTGAAAAGATGTCAGTTCTCCCCAAATTGATTTGTAGGTGTGATGCAATCCCAGTAAAAATCCTAATGAGCTTATACATGTGTGTTTCCTTTTTCTTTTTTTGGTGTGTGTGTGTTTCCTTTTTCAACTTGATGAGTTACTTTTAAAATTTGGAAATACATATAATATGAAAATGCCAAGAATAAAAATGATACTCCTGAATAAAAAAGAACAATATAGGAGGACCTATTTTACTGGATACTGAAAACATTTTAAAGTTATACCAATAAAGACATTGAGGTATCTGTAGGGAAAATAACAGATAATAGAATAAGATAAAGAGCCCATAAAAAGACTCATGAAATATATGTATGCTCGCTGTATAAGAGAGATGGCACCAAAGATCAGTGAGAAGAGATAAGCTTCATAATAAATGGTTCTAGAACAGGTGTCTGTAAGCAAAATTAGTGAACTTGAACACGTACCTCATGCCATATACAAAGATCAATTCCAACTGGAAAAAAAGAGCTAAATATAAAAAGCAAACCTATAAAACTTTTAGAAGTTATAAGAGAATTATTTTTCAACTTTGGGATACATACAAACTCTTTTTATATAGAATCTTTATTCAGATATAAATGACATACCACAAAACTCTTTCTTCTAAAGTGTACAAGTCAGTGACTTTTAGTATATTCACAGAGTAGTGCAACCATCACCATGATCCAATTTTAAAATACTTTCAAACCTTCACCCAAAAATTCCCTTCACCCATTAGCCATCACCTTACTCTCTCCTCCTCTCAGGTCCTGGAAGCCACTAATTTACATTCTGCTTCTGTGATCTGATTCCTCTGGACATCTCATTTAGAAGGATTCCTAAAATATTTGGTCTTTTGTGACTGTCTTCTGTAACACAGCAAATGTTTTCAAGGTTCATCCACACTATAAAAATCATGTGTCAGTAATTCATTCTTTGTTATAACTGAATAATAGTTCACTGTATGGATATACAACTTTTGTTTATTCGTTCATTAGTGGATGGAGATTTGGGTTGTTTCTACATTGGCTGCTACGAATAATACTTAAATGAACATTCATACAGAACTTTTTGTATGTAAATGTTTTCATTTTTCTTATGTCTTCATTACCTATAAGTAGAATGGTTGTGTTATTTGATATCATTATGTTTAACACTGGGAAGAACTGCCAAACTATTTTCCATAGTGGCTATACCACTTTACAATCCCACCAGCAATATATGAGAGTTTCAGTTTTTCCATAAATCTGTCAACACTTGTTATCGTCCATCTTTTTTTTAGCCATCTTAGGGATTGTGAAGTGGTATATCATCGTGGTATTTGTTTGAAGTAGGCTCCATGCCCAGTGTGGGGCTCAGTCTAGAGCTTGAATTCACAACCCTGGGATCAGGACCCGAGTTGAGATCAAGAGTTGAATGCTTGGTTACTTATGTATCTTCTATGGACAAATGTCATATTTAAATCCTTTGCTCATATTTTTAATGTTTTTCTTTTTTTACTGTTGACTTGTAAGGGCCTTTATGTATTCTGGATACAAGTTTCTTACCAAATATATAATTTGCAAATGTTTTCTCACATTCTGTGGGACTGTCTTTCCATTTTCACGATGGTGTCCTTTGAAACAGAAGTTTTTTTAAATTTTGATGAAATATAATATCCATTTTTTACTTTGTCACATGTGCTGTTGGTGTTATATTTAAGAAACCATTGTATAACCAACATGAGGTCACAAGGATTAACCCTCACATTTTCTTCTGAGAGTTTTATAGTTCTGGCACTTACACTTAGAACTGTGCTCTACTTTGAGCTCATTTTTATGTATAGTGTGAGGCAGAAGTTCAAATTCATCCTTTTGAATGTCAATATCCAGTTTTCCACCACCACTTGTTGAAAAGACTGTCCTTTTCCTTTAATTGTTCTTGGCATCCCTGCTGAAAATCAACTGATAATAAATGTAAAGATTTATTTCTGTACTCTCAATTCTATTCCAGTGATCTGTATGTCTATTCTTATGGTACTGTATTGACTACTACAACTTTGTAATAAGTTTTGAAAATATGAAGTGTCAGACCTCTAACCATGTTTTGTTTCAAGACTGCTTGGCTCTTCTGAGTTCCTTGCAATTACACACCAATTTTAAGACAAGCTTGTCAGTTATTGCTAAATATGCGACTTAGATTTTGATAGGGATTGTACTGAATATGTAGTTAATTTTAAAAAGTATTGCCATCCTAACTATATTAAGTCTTTTGATCCATGCACATGTAATGTCTTTCCATTATGTAGGTCTTAATTTCTTTTAATATAGTTTTCAAGTAATACGTTGTACTTTTCTTTTGTTAAACCTAGTTCTAAGATTGATTGATCGATTGATTGATTGATTTTGGTCCTGTAGTGAGTAGACTTGTTTTCGTAATTTCATGTTCTTTGGTAGTGGTAGGGAAAAAAAAATCATTGCACTTCTTTTTCTTGCCTAATTTCCCTGACAAGAACCTCCACTACAATGTTGAGTAGAAGTGGCAAAAACAGACATTCTTGTCATGTTCCTGGTCTTAGGGAGAAAGCATTCAGTTTTTCACCATTCAAGATGATGTTAGCCATGCAGATGCCCTGCATTCCTAGTTGGTTGAAGAACTACAGAAAATTCTTAACATAGACACACATTTTAGTAGAGTAATCAGTTTGACCATATTAAAATTAAAACTTCTGTTCACTGAAAGATATCATACAGAAATAAAAATATAGAATTTGAAATATTTGACACATGTATTAACCAAAACATAGCTATTTTCCAGAATATATAAGGAATTTCTATAACTCAATTAGAAAAGCATAGACAATTCAGCAGAAAAATAAACAAATGACCAGGCATTTCTCAAAAGAAGAAACCCAAATTGCCATTAACCAATGAAAATATGCTGAACATCAGAAAAATAAAAAAGTCATGAGAAGATACCACTACTTACCCAGCAGATTAGGAAAAGAATAAAAGTGTGACAGTGCTTAACATAGGCAAAGAAAGAAGCATCAGGAGCTATTTTATCAACAGCAGTGTAAACTGTTTTGGTAACTTTAGAAAACTGTTTGTCATTATCTGGTAAAACTGAAGTATGTAAACACTATGATGCAGTAATTCCACACTTAAACCTTAAAGATGTTTGCTTATGAATAGGAAGATTCACATTTAAAAATGCTCATGGCAATATTGCTCATAATTACCAACTCTTTGGAAGAACCTACATGTCCACCCTTAGTAGAATAGATATATAAAATGTTTTATGTTCTTACAATGGGATACATTAAAAAGACATGAATTAAAAATAAATAAATAAATAAAATAAAAGGACATGAATTAATTATAGATATGTAGATAAACTTACAAATGTGTGTGTAGGTAAAGCAAGTCATAAAGGAGTAATTAATTTTTCTATTTCTGAACAGTTCAAGAGGAGGCAGTAATGATCTAATTTTTAAGAATGCATATATAGGTGGCAAAAAAAAAAATGTAAAGAAAGAAAAAAGTACTAGGAAAGTGAGGGCCATAGTTACCTTAAGATCCCATAAGTTATTTTATTGGTGACATAGTGAAGATAGAGAGGTACAGGATGCAAGTGAAATCTGTGGTTCCAGTAATGCTCTGTTTCATGACTTGATGGAGTTGTATGTGTATCTGCTTTACAGACAAATGTTTCTATGCACCTACAACCTTACACAATCTTCTGTGTATCACATTTTATAATAAAAAGGTTTAAGCCAATGAACACACTGTTTCACCCCAATTAACTTACCTACCTTTGACTTAGCAAAGGCCTCTTATCAGAGAGAGATGTTTACAAATGGGAATCTGACACTGAAATTTCACAGGGAAAACAGGTCTAACCTAAGTCCACTGTTTGAGATGGAGGATGAGAGGCCTCGGTCAGTTTACACAAATATCGTCCTTAACACATCCCATCACCCCAGACCAGTAACATCTTCATAAAATCCTACAACTTCAGGGCATGAATAGTTTGGAAGGCAATATTAAAGACTGCTGAGGCAGGAAAAAACCTCAGATTTCATTTAACTTCAGCTCTTCATTTTATAGAGGGCTTTATGACATACCCAAGTTCATCCAGCCAATAAACGGTAGAGTTGACTTAAAAGCCAGTTTGGTTTTTAGTGGAGTATTTTTACAGCTTAGTTTTTCAGTGAAGTAGTATTGAAAATCACTCATCTGCAGTTTCTACTGTCTTTCAGAATTTTTCTTAGGCCAGCTAGTTCTATTAGCAATAAACCAATTTTATGCATATATATATGCATATGTATATATATGTGTGTATTAATAAGTTACATATATACTATATATCACATATACATAAAAATATATATTATAATGCATATTTATGTATATATATATCCAAAAAAAATAAGGCCACTGTATAAAATTAAAATCAGTTGACTACTTTAACCTCAATGAGTAAAGCAAGCAAGAGGAAGCATTTATTATAGGGTGTGTGAAAATCAGCTGTTTCTTCATTACTGAAGAAACTGAGACAAAATTGGTTGAACAGAGCAACATGAAAGATTTAAAACATCTATCAGAAGAATTTCCTCATATCATGAGCATTAAATGTAAAAGAAAAATGTATCACCTCCTTAAGGGAAAGATTCTAAAATTCTTTTCTCTGATGGTTTGTAAAACAGAATAGATTACTTTGGGACTTTCATAGTAACTAGAAGGACCAAACACTTTCTTTGGTGGCATGTTATGCAGAACAATCTAAGAAGCAGGTTGCCACGGGGGTGTGGCCCCACGGCCAGCCTTGCCCTGTTTCCTGTTTTGTGTGGCAACAAGGAGGTTCACTGTCCACACCTGCCTTCAAGAAGGAACATGCCAGTCAGCTATCAACAGCACCAAGGTCATGCTCTTCCCTGGCAGTATCTAGCCAAATCTCAGCACAACAGAGATACCGAGGCAGCATTTCTTGACCATGTGGGATGCCTCTGTGGGTAACCTATGTGCCACATTGGCCTGGCCAAGACTCTCCAGAGCCACACTGCAGTCTGAAGCCCTTCCTCCCTAAATCTCCCTCCCTCTCTTCTATCTTTCATCATGATCTAAAGGTTTTCACTGCTTACTCTTGCTGCTTCTTCATTCCATCTTTCATTAGCCTTGCCCCTATCACATCTCTGGGACTTTGAATTTCATGTGGGTATCCCCAAAGACCCAAATGACCAAGAAGGGCAGAGAGACTCTGATCACAGCACTCTGTGTTCTTTCCTTTCCTAAGGACATCACAGCACACTGTTACAGAAAAGAAGAATGTTACTGTACTTCATCATAGCACATGCAGTTTAGATAGAAAGGGAAAAGGGACAGTATCTTAAAAGTACTAGTCTAAGAAAACTTAGCACGCCCACAAAATGGTTCTTTCATAGAAAAATTCTGCAAGAGCTCTGTTCCCTCTACCTCATTTATAACTTCTCCCTTCTTTATGAGATTTAGAGAAAAGGGGGGAATAAGAAGGGCAGGGGACTGGAAATGTGTCTTTTACTCTTTATCAGAGGTTGGGAGAAAGAAGCAATAGGTAGGGTGAGAGGTCTCCCAGAGAGGGCTGCTGAAGATCTTATCAGCTTTTCCTCCTCCTGACTTTCTGGCCCTGGCAAGCCCAGGGCATCCAGGCACTGCTTGTCTAATTCCATCAGTATATTTTATCTTCCTGAGATACCCTTTTTTCCTAGAGAAAAGTCAGAGAGATCCCATTGCTGGGGTAATCAAGACTCACTGATGCTCACTCTTCTGAGAGATGGGACTATACTCTTTTTCATCTTAAATGTTGTCCTGGAGAGTGGTTACCTGGGAGCTGAACTCACTTTGTGCAGAGCTTCCTCTTAAGCATGTTTCTGGCTCCCAGTCTTTCAGTGTGTTTTGTCTGTTTTCATTGCCTCCTCGCTATCCCTGTCCCATGTGCTTGTCCCTCTGGTCTGTTTTGGTAGCTTTAATAGGGGTCACACCCCACTGCGTGGGATGGTGGTGACAGTTTGATTTAAAATTTGATAAATGGCTGTGTGCTTACCTTGATAGTCATTAGATTTGGATAAGCACTGGTAGATCATCTCAACTGACAAGGTTCAAGTCATCTTCCACCTCTTCCAACTCTGGCTCCATTGAACTTATGCTATCTTACACATGGACAGGTGATTTCTTGCCCTACTCATTTGCCTCTCACTACTTTCTGACTTTTAATTTTCACTTCTATGCATTAAAGAACCCCTGAGAGTTAAGGTTTATGACCGTAGGAGCTGTGAGTTTGATTTTGAATGTCCATGGCCTAACTCACCCAAAGCTACTCTTACATCTACCTGTGGACATCTTGAAGTCAGAAGTAGCCTCAACTGTGGCTTTTTCTCTGGCATCTCTGGAATTGATAAAAAAGGAGCCATTGAAAAAAACAATGCAACAGTTATATCTCATTTTGCCTGGGAAATACAGGATTCTTCAATGCTCTGAATTTAGGAACTCCCTAGACCTCTTTCCTCCAACACACCACACGTGTACAAACATACACATGCATACATGCACACACTATCTTAGGACCCCTTCTCTATTCCCAAAGTTCTCCACACCTGTGCGACTCTTATATCTTCTCTCTCTACCTAGGTGAACTCTAACCACTTTTAGAGTGATTATTAAAGTCTTTTGTCTCATGCATTTTTGTACCACAGGCACCTATCTCAACAGCAAAATCATGGTAAGGGCAATTCTAGGAGAAAGGAAGAGAGGAAGGAACTAAATGGATCTAGGGCATATTTAAGCTTAAAATCTAACTAAACAAGTAAACACGCACAAGGAATCTGATGTTTCTAAACCTTAGTTTTCTCATCTGTTAAAGGGGAATATAACAATGTCTTTAGAATATTTATTTTCTACTATATATACTTCTAGATAAAATCTAAAATTAGAATTGTTCTTAAATCAGAAAACAATTTGTTTTCAGTCCAAACAGGCTAACCTTTCTACATTTTTCAAAGTAAATATTATATATCAATTTGTGTTAAAAGCAATCATAGTTCTATTTTAAAGGCTCCTGCTGTGAGATTCATGTTCTACAATGAAATTTCATTTACTTCTCACCCTTACACCTTCAGCGCTCTTTTTTCAGCTGAAGATTTTTATTTATATAATAAATGCGTGCATTTATGCTCACCATGACAGTCTGAGTCTTTTCATCTATTCGTTTGGGTTGACTTGAAATACATCTAGATAATTTGTGGATGAAGTAATTGCACTGACACTATAAAGTAAAATCTCCCCGAAAGAGACTGTTCAGACTTGTGCATGTGACCTATTTGCTGAATTCTCCTGGAAGGCTTTATGCCAGGAAGAACAATTTTTTCTCCCTACAGATGAAATCAAATATATATTGCCAACACACAGACACACTGAGCCACCATCCAGGAGGTTGACTCACTTGAATTTATAGTTATGATAAAGTCATTTGGAAAAACAAACTCAAGCTGTTAACCAGTGAGGACTAATCCCAGATTCAAAATCCAGTCCGTGAATGGGGCCACACAACCGTGGCCGTGAACATTTGGTCACGTGAATATCTCCCTGAAGGCTCTGGATGACAAGCCTGATGGAGAGGAAGGGGGACTACTGGGCTGAAAACACTGCTCACCAAATGTGCTGACTAAAGAGAACAAGCAATTCCGTCTGGGACCCAGAGACTCTGGCAGCTTCTTGGGGTAGCTTCTGTCTTTGGTGGCAAAACAAAGTTTGGGCTTTTTTTTTTTTTCATTGTTTTTTTGCAGGGAGATGAGTACAATCATTTTTTAACATTGGCTCCTTTGTGTTACAGACAGTCTGTTAGCACACATTTTCAGATTTACTTTAGAAAAGAAATGAAATCGAAGTGTGGATGCATGTTAATTACCCAAAAACATGGTGCACCAGATGGCCACCAAGGTCTGCTTCAGTCTAGTAGGTAAATAATGCTTCCCAATCCCTTTGTCCCTCTGAAAACTAAATTTTGAATTATTTTCCTTCCTATTACTATTAATGCAAGAAGTAACCAAGGGCAAAAGAAAGCCACATTTATGAGTGGACTATAGAGGGTGAGGGCACAAATTTTTTTCCCTTTTGCTAAATTATGCAGAATTATTGGATCCAGAGAAAGTCAAGAAAAATGCTTATAATACCTCAAAGCATAGAATCGGGCCTTCAGTCAAAGCACAAACACTAGAGAAAACGAGCTTGTTTTTCAAAGCATGCATAATGTTTCAGACTTTGTCTACCTTATTAATATAGGTGTAATGATTCTGATGTAAAGATCCCCCTCACTAAGCTAATGAACCCTCTTGCATTACCTATGGGAGATTTTTAAATTAATTAGGTCAGTATCTACAGTCACAGTCCATTCTAAGCAAAACAAAACTCACACTTGTAAAATGCCTTTCTGCTGAGTTGGGTATACACAATAAGTTCTGCAATGGCATTTCAAATACTACATTTCATCTTTGTGCTCCATGATTGAAAGCATTAACTTCCATTATATGTCTGTAACTTAAGGGGCAGGGCAGTACATTTGAGATACTGGACTTTGGTCCCTCCTTCTCTTGTGGTCTCCTTCCGTCTTTTCTCACCATGTAGGTACCTGGCTATGCATACAGAGCTACAAATGATGAATGTGACAAGCGTGGGAACAGAAATAATCTGCAATAGAACTTAGTATAGACCAAATAGCTGGCAGAAGCTTGGGCAGAAGTTATGTTCTGACTCTAGGGAAAGAGTCCCACATCTTGGCATGCATGCAATTAGGGGAGACATTAAGACGAGACCATATACCCATGACCTCCCGGTGGGACTAGTGATGATGGATGATAAGGGCCAAGTTATAGCACATACATTACAGCCACTTCCTGCAAAATCAAGAAGAAATGCCCCCTCCAGAATAAGCTTTGGCATCATGTATGATTCCTACACTTATATAAAAACTTCAGGAAAAGGGGTGGGGAGAGGGGGAAGGCAGATCTTCAAGTTGATGGAGGTTATTTCTACCCTTCCTGGCAGAATAAGATCTCAAAAATAAAAATCAGATTGAGCTTGAAAAAAATAAATAATTCATTTTGCATAAGTGAGTTTGCTGACTGAGAGTCATGCCTGTAACTTTTATAAAGACAATCTTGAAGTTTGGAAGACAATGATTAAGGAAAACATAAAGACATTTTCCAAATGAACTTGGGACAGATGAAGATGAGCAGATCCACAATTCTACTGAAGGAATTCTCATGTTTAAGGATGTGAGGGTGGCAGGACTATTATCTCCAATTCAGATTTTAAAAAGTAGTGTTGAGAGAAGTAAACGACCTGCTTCAGATTCAGAACGGGGCCAGTAGGAAGTTAAGGTGCCAAACAGTCCAACAACCTTGGTGCTCTCACTCGGTGCAGAACTGATACAAAGGAGGAGGGGTGATAAAACCACCCTACTCTTATTTCCTCACCCCCCTTGGCACAGAATCCAAGCACGATTAAGAGTTACGACCCTTGCTTTCTCCAGAATGCCATCTGAAACTATAAATTCATCATGACCCATTTACTTCTTTCATTTCCCGCTCTCTCCATGGTGTGATTATGGCTAACTACTTTATTTCCCAATAAAACTAGCATTTTTCAGGGCCTTAATGGAAAATGCTATGTATGCAATGAAAAGCAGGGCATATAATTAAACCCATCTCTCCCTTTGGAAAGTTTCCACTTATCTGAAATGAAGTAGTTTTCATACATACATAGTATAAAAAAGACTAATCTCCCTTTTTTAAAAAATATTTTATTTATTTATTTTAGAGTGTGCATGAGTGGGGAGACAGGCAGAGGGTGAGAGAATCTCAAGCAGACTCTTCAATGAACGCAAAGCTGGATGCAGAGCTTAATCTACAACCCTGAAATTATGACCTGAGCTGAAATCAAGCATCAGACACTAGACCAACTAAGCCACCGAGGCTCCGCAAGACTCATCTCTTTTTTATGAGGTCAGACAATCATCACTTTCTCCAAATATAAAATAAAAAGTGTCAGTTTTTATAAAAAATAAAATTGGGATGAGGGATAGGTGTCTACAGAATCATAATTTAAGAAAATGAAATCATTCTTCTTGAAAAGTTAAAGGTTATATGGCTGGTCAGAACTCTGATTGAACAGAATGAAATTTCCTTTCTTTGTACTTTGTTTTCCTCTTTGACATCAGTGTTATTTTTTCATTTTATATAAATTGCCTAAGTTTTAAGTAGTACCTCCCTGAAGACGGAGAATCTCATAAGAAATAATGGATTCAAATCTTCTAAGTGACCAGCTGACTGGCTTTGCTTCCAGGAAAGAAGCCAAGATTTGATTTAAAATAAAGAATCAGATAGTTTACCAACAAAGATAATTGCCTGATTATCCAAAGAGCCTGTTCAAGCACACTCTGAGGTTCTCCACACCTACAGCTTGCAACATGCCGTATTACTTGTGTACTCTTCCAAATGTAAGCACACCTTGCCCACATGGTCAGTTTTCCACTGCTTTATGGTCTATCCCATTCTAAGGTTCCTTCACTGACTCATTCACCTCTACTTGATCTTTAGCCACTGAATTTCTCAGAGTTCAATCCTTGACCCCCTTTACTCAACATTCTCTCTTCAGATGATTTCCAGAACTCCCATGGCTTTCATTACTGTCAGCACAGCCAGGACTACTAAAGGTATACCTCTAAACCAGACTTCTCTCTGACCTCTAGGTCCCTATGGCTATAGACATCTAACACTCATAGACTGTTCACCAAATGTTATGCCAAGTACTGACGTGCATATTTTTAGTCTTTTATACATTGTTGTATTTTACTATTTGCTTTGTTTCTAAGTGTACATATAACATATATATTCTTATAAAACTTTCTTTCCTTTGCCACCTCATCTCACAGCCATATCCCTAAGTATCTACTGTTATTGTGATGCATATTCTCACTTAATCTTCACAACAACTTGGTGGAGGGTAGTGTCACTGTTATCTCCATTTTACAGATGAAGAAAGTGATGCATAAGAAGATTTAAAAATGTGCCCAAGGTCTCTTGGACAGTAAGTGACAGAAGAGAGATTACAAATTCAGGTTTGTGTCATTCAGCACCTCCACTTTTTCATTTTTATTTTGCTGTTTCACCTGGGTGTCCCTCAGAGGGCATCCCACCTTTAACTGTTTAAACCTGAACTCATGGTTTTCCTGCCTCATATCCAGTCACCAACCCCGGTCCTTCTCTTGGGTCTTAATGTCAGCGAATGACACAACCAAATACCCACGTGTTCACTGAGATAACTTGGGGTTATATCCTTATCATCCTTTCCTCCTTCTTAATTCACATCTAATTGGTCACCAAACCTTGCTGATGTGGTTTTTAATTTCTCTCAGATCTGCGAGATTCTCTCCATCATCACGTCTGCTTCCAGACTTAACCACCTTCCAAATCAACCTGCATGCAATTGTCAAATGGACCTTTGAAGGACGCTCACATTGGAGCATGTCCCTCATTTCTTTAAAGTCTTCTGTTTTCCCATTGCTCTTAGAATCAAGTGAAATATTAGTATGGCTTCCAAGGCTCTCTTCAGTCCAACCCCTGCCCACATTCCTGCCTCCTGTTCTAGGTCTTTATACTCCAGGCACACTGGTCTTCTCGTAGTTCCTCTAACAAGTCACTCCCCTTTAAACCACAGAGCCTTCACACATGCTCTTCCCTCTACTGAGAGTTCTTTCCCCCTCCTCCTTAACCCACAGTACTCTGTTCAGTATGGAAGCCTCGAGTTGCCCAGGAGAGCTTTGCTGCCCCCTTATCTGTTTCTCATTCCACTCTTCTATGTTCTCATACCACTTGTTACTTTGCATCTATTACTTCCATCACTAATCAATCCACTAGTTTATACTTGTTTTCCCTACTAGACAATGAGCTCCAGGAGGGTGAGAACAGTGTCTCTCTCACTCAATCCTGTGCTTGGAACACAGAAGACTCATAGCAACTCATGAAATGAAACTTGGTACAACCCTCAGAGAGTAGCCTACTTAATTGGCTCTCAAGTCTCTGTTCCTGGAAAACTGGGTTGGTGGCACAAGCTTAGACTCACATTACCTCTTTCAGGCAAGTTGGATTCAATGCCAGCAGGGTGACTTCTGTTAAGAGTATTCAGAGACAGTTTAAATAGTTCAAGGAGTTAAGAATGTTCTCCAGTGGAAATCCCTAGGGAGCAGTACTAGGGCACTTTAAATCTTGGCCTTCTCTCCTCTCTCTCCTCTCAACCCAAGAGTCATCAGAGGATGTCTAAACATTACAAAGCAAGATTACTGGAAAATCTTTTGCAAACTCTCTTCTCTGTATATTTCCAAACAGTACTACTTTAATTGATTCAAGTTTGTGGGACTGGATTCTAATTTCAAGACAACTCCCCAAACAATTCACCACAGAACAGAACATTAGAATTATGGTAGGTATAATTAAAATGCCATTGCATTCTAATATTGTCTCTTTCTCCATTGCTCCCACCCACAATTGGTTTTTCATACCAACAAAGAAACAGCTGTATGATCAGCAGGCTTCCATCTGTGAGCTTCCATCTGTGGTCTCTTTCGCACTTGCACCAAGCAGATCTGGAAAAGCAAAACACATTCTATTCTTGATTTTACTCTTTTCCATTATTTCACATGTGTAAAAAAAAAAAAAATAGCTGAAGGATCCTTTGGGGATTTCCTTAACATTGGCACTTCCAAAAAGTTCAATGTTAATTAATGACATTCTTTTGGTCTTTCTAATTAATGTTATTGTCAAGAGAAGAGAAGTAGTTAAGGAGGGATGAAGGACAGAAGGACAAGCCTTATCCCATTACCCTGTGATGAACTGCCAATGTTCACGGAAATGGCATTATTATGATTATGCCTCATTCAACATAGAAAATCTGAAAAAATAAAAGTGATAAGGCACCTAGTACTTCAGAGCAGTTGTCAACTCCTTTATTCCCAATCCTTCCTTCATTCTCCATCATCAGACAATCACCAAATATTCATCAAGCAGGTTCACTTGTCACTTGTCATCTCAGCAGACTTTAAAGCCTACAGGACAGGAAATCTTCATGTTCTCTGATCACTTGGTTTATGCTTTTAACAGCTTTCTAGATGTTTCCTCTTTGAGGCACTTTTTCAGGGCACTGCTACCACACACTCCATATTTGTTAACATGCTTTTAATGAATCAACTCGCAATGAATCAGCTGGCAATCTCCAACACATTCTTCAGCACTGTGAGTTGAGTACCTCTTCAGAATGTTCCCTGATTCTTCCAGGAAGAAGTAAGTACTTAAATAGCCATTTTATTTTTCTTTTATTGTTGCATATTCATATCAATTATACCCCTGGTTACAATGCTGTAACTTTTATTTATATGTCTAGATCCTTAATTCATGGATTCTAAAGTTTCCTGCCTTTGCTATACCTCTGGAGTCTAAAATATGAATGAATGAATAAATGAATGAATGAGAGAATGTATAAAATACATTTCTTGATTGTTATTAATTTCTCAATGGTACAGCAAAATGAACGAAATAAGCAAAAACTCTATGTAGTATAGTATGTCTTTCCATTGTCCAGAATACTTGCTATAATCCATGGACAGGAAGTAGGTTTGTATTGAAGCAAGCAAATACAAAGACAAACTCAAATTCTCAGTTTAACACCTCATTTCTATCTTCTCTCTGATCTTATTTTTGCCACTTTAAAATATAAAGAAAAAGAAACCAACTCTAATTATGTAACTGTGACTGCCTTGCCAAACTTTCATTTCCTCAGCTAAGGCTTGTAGGCTTGGTGTCAGGATTTAATGGGGTCATGCATACCACACATCACATCCCGTACTATAGCTCCTGACTCATAGTGAGTGGCAAATAGAACTTAACTAGCATTTCCACAAATATCAGGAACTTAGCATTGCGTTTTGATTTTTCCCTATTCTCCTCATAGTCCTGCTCTTACAAAGCTGTTAGCCATAAAGAAATGATCAAAAGACAGGAAATGAGAGGGAAAATGTAAAATAAAAATGGCCTAAAACCCAGAAAATCCATCTTTGAAGAATAACAATATATTTTATTTATATCAGATCCACATGCAATCTATCTAAAGGAATTTTCACTACCCATGTGTCACTTCTTTGATAACTAATGGGTTGACATATCTTTTGGCTCAAAAGACTTATCACCCTATAATGCAAGGGATGTGTTTACTGGGAGAGTTGCCACAAAAGCGGCTCTGCAGATAAACTTTGTTTAACTAGCTGCTTTCAGATATGAGGAAACTGTCTTTCATATATAGCATATTATATATATCATATATATATATATATATATATCAAAGGCACTAAAGCCCTGGCTTCATAATTATAGTACTCTAGTTAAAGTTAATAGACAAAGGACCATAATATATCAAAGGGTAAGCACATTTATCTGCTTTTCTATCAGTGACTCCAAATGATCCTTTTTTTTTTTTTTGCCTTTGCCTTACAATAAAAAATAATACACTAGATATCAATTCAAGGCCCAGTTTTGAACTTAAAAAACAAAACAAAGGTATTCCCAGTATTTCCATCATGTATACTGGGTTTGCCACCCAAGTAAGCACAACCAATCAGTCAATCAACAAACATATTGAGGACCTGGAAGATGCCAGTCTCTCTGCTATTAGTTGAGGACTCTTAGGTGAATAGAACACAGTCCCTGCTTTCAAGAAATTTATGTTCTAGTGGACAAGACAGACTAATAAACTAAAACTTTTATACTCTGTAACAAGTACCACTGTCAAGTTAATGATACGGCGCTTGTGGAGACAGAGAATCAGGAAATGCTCCCTAAAGAAGTGGCATAAGCTAAATTTTCAACCCTGAAGAGGAGACATTAGTCACCTGACAAGGAAAGGGGCAACCAGCGGGAGGGACTGCTGGTGCAGAGACGTGAATACCAACAGTGTAACTTGTCCAGTGAGCTCCAAAAAGATCACTAGGTGCCGATCCCGGAGAGGAGACGGAGCTTGGGAGATCGCTTAAGATCTCAAGAAGTACAGAACTTAAACATTTTCATGAAAGCTACGGCCAGCTCTGTATGAATACGTGGCATCCCAACCAATCCCTCCAGCTGACCTGCAGAGAATGGGTCATCCACAGAGACCTACCAAACTCGGCCACCCATGACAAATGCTCTTCCCTACCAACCTAGCACACTCAAACACAGAAACCAAATTACAAAAGAGCTTCACAAAACCCAGCTGTACAGCCTGGGAGGCACTAATATTTTCTATTCTGGTTCATCGTTTAAAATTCTGGCCTTGGCCTACCAAACTGAGTCCACAGCACTCTAATGGCATGCGGCCTATGGTTTAAAAGCCCCTGCATAAGAGGAACCTGACTACAGTCTGGAAGATCTCACAGAAAGAAGGTCACTGCAGTTAATGCAAGTAGTAAGAGCCATGAACTCAATGGAAGCAACAAAATGAAAAGGAACTGGTAACTTCTGTCTTATTACTAAGGCTCTACTGGTTCCCCTGCTATATATGGCCTGGCTAAGTAAGGTTGGCAGCATTAGCACACTTCTGAGATAATCATCATCTGAGTGCCTGCCGCAGTTCACGCTGTGTGTGCAAAGGGCTTCACATGTATGTTAACTCTCTGACTGCCACACTGCCGGGTATGTACCGTTATCTCCATTTTATAGAAAGGAACACCAAAAGCCTGAGGAAACAGAATAGCTCTGCTGAAGTCACATAGGTAGATGTTAGATTAGTATAGAGCCAGTCTCTTAGTGCTAGTTAATTCATACCAACTACTCTTATAACAGCCTGATGACTATTTAGCTTATTTCCAGCTTTTTGCTATTATCAACAATGCTATCATAGACATTTTTGGACCTATGCTCCTTAGAGTGGAATTCTCAGATCATAAGGTAGGATTATGTTATTAGATGTACTTTATTCTTAATAGGAAGGATCCATCAGTCCCATTTTATTGACTGTCATGAACATCAGCAGCTGGATTTTTCTCTGGGCTTCTGCACCTATGGAAATAATTGTACGATCTTGCAATGTAGCTCTCTTAGTATGATAGGTTTTAATGTTTTTTTTCTGACATTAAACCATCTTTGCATAACCCTACCTGCTCCTATTTCGATTTTAATGCACCAATGGAATCTAGAACACCTTGATAAGAAGAAACAAGCAGGAGTCAGGAAGATCAGAGAGAAGATTATTGTAGTAATTCAAGTAGTAAGACGTGTGCACTCCACTAAGGCAACATAATGAAAAGGATCTGGTAACATAATGACAAATATTAGTATACTAATATACATTTAATTGAGACCTCTGCATCAATATTCATGAGTAAGATTAGTCTATTGTTTCTTCTCTGGTATTTTCTTGTATTAGTTTTTAAAATATGGCATCTACTTCATAAAAATAAACTTTAATTTGTTCTTCTTTGAGTAAAAACTCTTTCAAATAATTAAGTAGTATTACAGTCATGTCATCATAAAAGTCTTAGTTGAATTCTCGCACAAAACCACTGGAAGTGGTTTCTGTGGGGATGGACTTAGCCAATGTCTCCATATTTTTAGGTTAATTTGTGTAATTTTTTTTTGGTAGTTTTCGTTTATTCTAAAAATTTATCCACTTAGTTGAGGCATTCAAAATATTTCCATAAAGTTGTGTAGTCTCTTAAAATATTTAAAAATTTTCTCTTTTCAGGCTTATTTTTTGTACTTTCTAATTGTGTACATATATACTTTATCCCCTTTTTTCTTGATCAAGTTAGCTAAGGACATCAATTTTGTTCAAAAACACACCTTTTGGTTTTATAGTATTTTTGTTTGCTAAAGTGGTAATTTATGCTTTTAACTGAAGTCTTCTGCTTATTTTGGTTTATTTGGGTTTTAATTTTTAACTTTTTAGATTATATTTTTAAATTCTGTATCTTCCAGTTTTTAGTCCTATCGATATAGGATTTAATGGCAGAAGTTTCCAAGTGTTAGAATGTTTTGTGGGTTTGGGTTTTTTGTTTTGTTTTGTATTCTTGGTGTGTGTGTGTGTGTGTGTGTGTGTGTGTGTGTGATTAATTTTAGTGTAATTATATAAAGGAAAAAAAATGTTCCTGTACTATATCTAACTCTTGCAATTTATGGATTTTTCTATGGCCTACATTAGTGTCAATTTTTGGATTGCTCCTCATACACTAGAAAAAATGTACTTGTTATGTATAGATTTGACTATATAGCTATATATGATCTATTTAATTACACAGAAAGATATATATATGTATATATATCTAGATACATACATACATACATACACACAGAAATCTAAGGTTTCCTAGATCAGGAGTTAGTTAGCAAAAGGGCAGTAGGGCCAGACTGTAGCAAACTTGTGGGAATAAAGTTTTACTGAAAAATAGCTATACCTATTCATTTATGTATCTCTGGCTGTTTTTGTACTACTTCAGAGTTGAGTACTTGCAATGGGACAGTATGGTATACAAATTCTAAAATATTTACTACCTGGCGCCTCACAGAAAATATTTGCTGGTCTTGTTCTACAGCATCTTTAATTTTTCATCGAATTCATCTCTTTTGGATTTTAAATGTATATTAAGATTTTCTGATATATTATTTAACTTTTGTCTATTTCCCACTCAATCTCCTATAAGAGATGCTTCTGTCTTGTGCAAATATACATAATTTATTTTCATTGTGAATTTTAGTCTTTAGTTGTATAAAATATCTTTATGTCTCATTATTTACCTTTTTTGTTCTTTTTTATGGTATAGTTAGACAAATTTTTTTCAAGTTTCTATTTAAATTCCAGTTTGTTAACAAACATTGCAATATTAGTTTCAGGTGCAGAACTTAGAGATTCATCTCTTACATACAACGTCCAGTGCTCATCACAGCACTCTTCTTACTACCTATCACTCATTTAACCCATCCCCCTCTCACTTCCCCTCCAGTAACTGTTTGTTCCCTATAGCTGATAATCTGTTTTCTGGTTTGCCTCTCTGTTTTTTCCCCTGATGTTAAATTTCACATGAGTGAAATGATATGGTATTTGTCTTTCTCTGATGAACTTATTTCACTTAGCATAATATGCTCTAGCTCCATCTCATCATTGCAAGTGGCAAGATTTCATGCTTTTGGTGGCTGAATAATATTCCATTGTATGTATATCACATCTTCTTTATCCATTCATCAGTTGTTGGACATCTGGGCTCTTTCCAAACTGGCTATTGCTGATAATGCTCCTATACACATCAGAGTGCATGCATCCCTTGATATTAGTATTTTTTTTTTTTGTATCCTTTGGGTAAATACCTAGTATCCTGCCATTGGTGGATCATAGGGTACTTCTATTTTTAACTATTTGAAGAACCTCCATACTGTTTTCCAGAGTGGCTGCCCCAGTTTGCATTCCCACCATCAGTGTAAGAGGGTTCTTCTTTCTCCACATCCTCACCAACATTTGTTGTTTCCTGTCTTGTTCATTTTAGCCATTCTGACAGGCATGAGGTGCTAGCTCATTGTAGTTTTGATTTGTATGTCCCTAATGATGAATGATTTTGAGCATCTTTCCATGTGTTTGTTGGCCATCTGTGTGTCTTCTTTGGAAAAATGTCTATTTGTCTTCTACATAGTTTTTAATTGAATTATGTTTTGGGGGGTGTTGAGTTTGAGAAGTTCTTTATATATTTTGGATACTAGCTCTTTATCAGATATGTCATTTGAGAATATCTTCTCCCATTTCAAAGGTTGCCTTTTAGTTGATTATTTTTTTCCCTGTGCAGAAGCTTTTTATCTTGATGAAGTCTCAATAGTTTATTTTTCCTTTTGTTTCCCTTGACTCTGGCAAAGTGTCTAGTAAGAAGATGCTATAGCCAATGTCAAAGAGGTTGTTGCCTGTGTTCTCTAGGATTTTGATGGATTCCATCTCACATTTAGGTCTTTCATCCATTTTGAATTTATTTTTGTATATGGAGTAAGTAAAAACATCTTATCATTATTTTTCAGTTTAAATTCCACCTGGTCAAATATCAATATTTTGACCACTGATTTATTTACTTGATACATCCTTGACAATTATTTTATTTTCGGCTATTCTAAATCTCTTTCTTTTAGGGATATCTTATATATAATGTAGTTTTAGATGTTGCTTTATTCATCAATCAGAAAAAATGTTACGAGGTCAATTAACCCTCCCCCCTTTTTTTATAGATCTGTATTTTGGCTCCAATTCTGCCATACTGTTTTATGTTACATAAAACACTTGGCACCTTCCCTATTTTGGTTATTTTCTATTTGAAAATTGAATATTATAAGACAATAATCTAGTTTTCTATTCTCTGCATCTCCTTGAACATCTTTGAAACAACATCAGTGTACTCCCAATAATAAATTATGAAATAATTAGTGAGCTTTTTAAACTTTTCATGCTTTTCTTATTCTCCCTTAATATTTTGATAGTTATGGTATATCTCCATCTTTGTAGTGTATAGCCATTACACACTAAAGTTTTCTCATATAACTACCATTTGGTTTTAGTTTTATGTGCAAATATACATTCAATATTTATTACCAGTACTTATGTTAATTGTCTTTGGTTCTTTATCATTTCCTGAAGGCTCATTCTTTGGTAAATTCTTCAGAAAAAAATATTCTCTG